>NW_012153285.1:6644397-6689796 GCF_000956105.1 Propithecus coquereli | reverse complement strand
ACAACATTTTTAGTGAAATATTTCAGTCCTACATAAAAATATAAAAATAAAAAAACCAACACCCCTGAACTCATCACTCAACTTTAAAAGAGAAAAAGAAACATTACAGGTAGAGTTGAAGGCCTCTATGTACCCTTCCCCTTCATAATTCTCTTTCTCTTTATCAGATGATTTCCAGATTTTATACTTTGAGTATATCTGTATGTTTTCTCTAAATAATTTTTTGCATTGTTTTGTATATCTTAATCTCTACATGAGTTATTACACTTTTTGTGTTTCTCCAAAACTTGCTTTTTTCCATGAATATTATGTTTTTGAGATTTATCTGTGTTGGCATGTGTAGCTCTATCTATTCATTTCCACTATTGTGCAATATTCCTTTGGATGACTAATCCCAAATTTCTATATCCACTCTACTAAGTGTCTGTTAGTGGACACTTCAGTCTCCTACAAAGACAAACACTGCTGCTCCAGACAGTCCTACGTATGTCTCTTGTGCACACGTGCTAAAATTTCTGTAGGTTCTATATCCTGGAGTGGAATTGCTGGGTCGTTAGGCATGAGTGTATCCAACCAAGATAAGAATTTCCATAGCTTCACATCCTCACTAACATTTGGTACTGTCAAACTTCAGAAATGTTTCCAGAATGACAGGCATGAAATGGTATCTCCCTATGGTTTAAATTTGCATTTTTCTAGTTACTAATAATGTTGAGCATCTTTTCACATGTTTATCAATGATTTCATCTCTGAATAATATGTTTACATTCTGTGATCATTTTTCTGTTAGTTTTCTTGAATTTTCCTTATTTGTTTGCAAAGTTCTGCGTGTACTCTGGATATTAGTGCTCTGTCAGTTATATAAATTGCTAATATCTTTTCACAATCTGCACTATCTTTTTATTTTAATGATATATTTTGATTGCGAAAGCTTTAGATTTTAATATAGTCACTCTTATTAATCTTCTTTTCTTTATGATTTCAGTTTATATCTTAAGATATTCTTCCAAAGTGAAGTCATAAGAATATTCTATATACTTACTTAAAAGTTTTAGTGGTTTTCTTTTTAATGTTTATTTCACCTCAAATTTATTTTAAAGTATGGTGTGAGACAGGGATTTAATTTATTTTTCTATTTGAAAAACCAATTGCCCCAGCACTACTTACTAAATAATCCATCATTTGCATTGATTTTCAGTGACATCTCCTCAAGTTTCCAGGTAGGCATGTATTTGTTTCTGGATTCCTTATTTTATCTCAGTTTATTTATCTATCCTGTACTAATAACTTTGTAACTTATTGTTATTTGGGGGAAAGTTTTTACTCTTAAAAATCATTGTGGCTCTTTGTTCTTCCAGGTAAAATTTAGGACGTTTGTAGGCTGGACATGGTAGGTCATGCAGGAATCCCAGCACTTTGGGAGGTTGAGGTGGGAAGATCGAGGGGAGGATTGCTTGAGGCCAGGAGTTCGAGACTAGCCTGAGCAACATAGTGAGACCCTTGTCTCGGAAAAAAAATAGAAAAATTAGCCGGGTGTCGTGGTGTGTTGTAGTCCTAGCTGCTTGCGGGACTGAGACAGGAGGATGGCTGGAGCCCAGGAGTTTGAGGTTGCAGTGAGCTATCATGATGCTACTTCAGTCTAACCTAGGCAAAAAAGCAAGACTGTCTCAAAAGAAAAAAAATTTAGGATGTTTATTAAGTTTCACCAAAAAATCCTGTTGGATGTTGATTATAATTGCATTAAATTTATAGATGTAATATAACCATATTAGAGAAAATTTGAACATAGAAAAGAAATCTCTCAATATTGGCATTCCAACACAATCACTTATGTATGCATATATGTGCATGTACCTGTTAACCGTTTGTCACTAGAAAGTAGCTCCCCTGAGAAAAGAGATTTTGCCTTTTTTGCTCCCTGCTACAATGCCAATACTCATGAAAGTGCCTGGCACATAGTATGTACTCAATAGGTGTTTATAGAATAAATGTAGGTGCATTTTCTTATAATCTTTTTTATAACTGTAATTTAAGTCATTTTAAAACCATTAAGAAAGGAGCTCAGTATTTTTCCATGTAGATTTGCGAGAATAAGACATTATTCTTTTTTTTTTTTTTGAGAAAGAGTCTCACTGTGTTGCCCAGGCTAGAGTGCCGTGGCATCAGCCTAGCTCACAGCAACCTCAAACTCCTGGGCTCAAGCAATCCTCCTGCCTCAGCCTCCCGAGTAGCTGGGACTACAGGCATGCGCCACCATGCCCAGCTAATTTTTTCTATATATTTTTAGTTGTCCAATTAATTTCTTTCTATTTTTAGTAGAGACGAGGTCTCGCTCTTGCTCAGGCTGGTTTCGAACTCCTGAGCTCAAACAATCCGCCCGCTTCGGCCTCTCAGAGAGCTAGGATTACAGGCGTGAGCCACCGCGCCTGGCCAAGACATTATTCTAAGGAGACATTTTCCATAGTGTGTTATACAGATATTAGACCAACAGGACATTGTGGGGAAAAAAAGAGCTCGTGGGCAAACATCTTTGGGAAACGCCTCATACAATATTCATCTCTTAGAGTCACCATGTACATTAGTATATTAAAGGTTCTGAGAAGTCCCACAGTTAAGGAAACTAGGTCAATTTTTCCTGAAAAATTACGATATCCCTGTCCTTTTTCATTTTTCTTTTTTTCTTTTTTTTTACTTTTTGACAAGGTCTCACTCTGTCGCCCAGACTGTAGTGCAGTGGTGTCATCATAGCTCGTGGCAACCTCAAACTCCTGGGCTCAACCCTGCCCTGTTCAAAAAATACAACCCCCTTTTTTCATACCAAATACAAATGCTGTTCTAAAGAACAAATTCTACTATATCTGGGAAAGTACAGAATTGAAAAATATTCGAAAATGTAAAATTATTTAAATATCTTCTCCCATGTAGTTGAATATTTATTGGGGTAACGCTATATGCCATAGGAAAGATTAATTCATAGGACTGACACATCCCTTGAGAAGTTTTCATCTTTAATAACTATTTTTCTTGCTATTATTAAATAAAGTAAAAATGATTAGTTTGCTGCAAACTTCCAAATTTCTACTAGTTTGTAAAAGTAAAATTTAGGCAGAGAAATATATTTATAAATATCAATTTTACTCCTAAAAGAGAACAAGTTTATAAAAACAACCTTATATTGTGTGTCTATGTTACTACACTGGCACTGGCATGACAGTCAAGATACCTGTGTGCTCGGACTCTGTTTTCTTGCCCTTTGATGCCACCAGGACATGTCAGCTACCCTGGCACTGACATTGGGTAACCCATCTTCAATTTCTGCTTAAGGTGTGGGGTGGCCCTCTCCAAAAAGGAAGCCTCAAGGAAACTTTGCAAAACAGTGGTAACATTTTTCCAAATAATAAAGTAAGATTGTATGCTATTTAAAATTAGTAATTTACCTTCGGGGAGAACTCTCTTTGACATCTCTTTACATGATAGTAATAAAAATAATCCTGATAATTGTGCCATATGAGTAGAATCATCTTCTTGCTGAAAATGTTTGGTCCAGTTGTTTTGTGAAGGTATAACCTGGAAGTGCTTAAGCTTAAGCCTCATGTATACACAATACGATTATAAGCATGGCCAGATACAGATATAGATACGTATGTTATATGTACATAGTTATCTATTCTACTTATCAGGAGTTGCCCAGGAGGACAGTTTGTGTCTTTTAGAAATAAGTTAAATAGGATTTGGGGCTTTAGTAGCAAAACAATTATGTTGCATATTCAGCTGAATAGCGATAGATAGATAGATGATAGATAGACAGATAGATGTAGGTGTGGATATATCAAGAGTATATAGCACATTCAGATGTAAATATAGATAATGCAAATATAGATAAATGCAAACATAGACATAGACAAAAATAAAGATTATACAGATGATTCTTTTTTATATTAACACATCTATTTAGGGCACCTTAACAATAGCAAGTCATTACTTTCATCTTTGTTTATTTTTCCAAAATATATTTTGGCTGTCACGTAAATGAAACCCAGGGAATGGTTAGGAATCACATTAAGATTATGGACTTCCCCCCTTATATGCTAACTTGAGTTATGCGTTTAGAGAATAACTGGTTTGGAAGACTTCTCAAGGCTTTGTGCCCTGATGGATCCGCAGTCTGGAACATTTCTTCCACAGATCTTTAAGGCGTGTTCCCTAACATCATGCAAGCTCTGCATTAATTTCATCTATTCAGAGAGGGCTTCCTAATGACTCTGGCCAAGAGAGTGCAGCTCCCTCCTCTCCATCACTCTCTAATATTCTGCTTTGTTTTATTCTCTTACATGTGTCATCCCTGGTCCGTCTTCTTTCCTTCCTTTCTTTGTTCCTTCCTTCTCCTTCCTTCCTTCCTTCCTCCCTCCCTCCTTCCTTTCTTCCTTTCTTCATTCATTTTTTCCTCTGTATCTAAAGGGCCAAAACTTCATATACTTGTTATTGTATTTTCAGTGCTTAAAATACTGCCTAGTACCGAGTAAGTGTTAAAAATATTATTGCTACATGAGTAGATGAATGAATGAAAGCAAATTCACTTTAACACATCAGTTAATGCTACACGAAAGTTTTGCGACCCTCCATAGAAATAAGGAAATTGTGTTTTTCGAATTTCAACTATGTTGCAGGCACTGTGCTAGTAGTGGCTGCGGAAGTCATTCCACAGAGTCACATGTGCAAAATGGAACTGCCATTATGTTTCTTTAACTGAGCTTGATTTCTATTTTGGGTTCTTATTCTATTGGGCAGGAAAACTCAGTTTTAATTTGTCAGGGATTCCATGTCCCTCTCTTTGGAGTTATGCCTACATTTTTCAAGGTCGATGTACACGAGTGGGAAAGCAGAGTTCTGGTGCTGTCAGCTGTCTGTGCTGGCCTCAGATGAAGCATCCTTGCTCTTGGCTGGTCCTTGGTCATTGGTCCACACAGTTCCTTCAGGTGTGACTATCTCAGCTAATTTCTGACAACCAGAGCACATGGCCACCTGCTTCAAAGGCCAGGCTGACACATGAAAAACTCTGCTTCCCTGACTCACTGAGATACATGAGACCATTTTGCTGCATCTGAGTAGAGAAGATAGCTGAAGATAGGACTTAAGGGAATATCTAGAAAACAAGCAGAGGAAAATGTGCTGTGTCTACGGCCTTAGGGGTGGTTGAGAGATTAGGTGACAGAATGGCATCATGGGAACCAAAAAAAAAAAAGTTATATAAAAGAGAGAGAGGTCAACAGTGTCTAACACCAAGAGAAACCAATTGAAATGGTGGAAAAGAGGCCTTAGTATCATGTCTACAAGATGTCCAAACAATGATAATGTTTTTTAAAAAAGGGAGTAATAAGAAAGGTTCGCCAGTATATGGTACAACATAGACAAACCAACTTATTTGTACTTTTGTTCTTATTAAAAAGTTTTCCAGTTTTTCTGTAGAAACTCAACGAATGAATGCTGGTCAAGAATGACCTTTTCACTTTTCAATTGTGAGATCACTTACTATAGTGATGGCCACTGGCTCTGCTTCCTCAGCCCCTAATTTAACTAACTTGGCACACTTCAAAGATACTTAATATTTCATCCTTCGACTGTGCAGTTTCTGAAATGGCAATGACCTTTTGTTATGGTCAGTTTCTCATTTTCTTTCTGCCCATCCCCCAAAGGAAAAGGTTTTGTAGAGGCATTACACAGAACAGCTGCTTGGAACATGCATGGGGCAGTTTACATTAGGCTGTTTTTTCTTGAGAAAGTCATAGTTTAAACAAATGGTTGTGTCTATTTTAATCATTTTTGCCCTCTTTTGAAGTGTTTTTTCAAACATAAGTTTTTTTTAGAATAGAGTTTTGCATTATAAATTAGTCTCCTCTGTCATGTCCCTTTTAAACACAGCTGTTACTACAATGTAAACAGAGTTTTTAAAATGTAGATAAACAGTTACAAGAGGAAGAGTTTCAAGTGTTTTTAACACATGGTCAGTTTTTGCTTACTTGAATTCTGTGGTTTGAAAGTTGAATTCGAAATACACTTTTGATTTCACAGATGTCAGGCTATTCAATACAGCTGTTCATAGATGCCCAATAAGACATTTTAATTTCACAGTTGGCACAATTTTGACAATGTTACATTTTTGAAGTCATATCAGTAGTAAACAAAAAATGAATATGGAAATCCTAAAATGATACACTACAATAACCTTTGAGGCGTAAATGTTGAATGGAAAGATTATCTAGTAGGCGAATGCTGAATTATAAAACAACGTTTTGTGGTCAACTAAACAACATGAAATATATAGCAAATTTCAGTATCTTGATAGGAGCTATAGTTTTAATTCCAGGAAGAGAAATAAGAGTACTAATTCTCCAGTTTAATAACCTTATATTCTAAGAATTTGTGCCTAAGTGCACACCTTAAAAAGTTAAAAATTAGGCATTATTTGGACATAAAGCTTTTGACTGATCTAAGTTTATTCTTTTAACAAAATTCAAACAAACACATCTAAATACAGCATAAGTGTCATTATTCCTGAACATCAAATCCAAATTCTAGGTCTTCCAGGTATACAAGAATCACAAGCATTTGAAACTGGGAGAGTACTGGAACTAGAGAATTTCAATGATTTGGTGGGGGGCAATATAACAATATATTTGAAATCAATACTTTCAAGAAATATATGGAAATCTAGTATCAAAAATTACTAATGGACAACTAAAGATCTCACCTTTTAAATTATTAACCAGAACTCCCCAGTTCATTGTTTACTTATAATAATATGATGTATTACTCAAATGATACATTTTTGGAGTACATAATTTTAGATAATTATTTGGCAAATGTTGTCCTAGGCAATGCCATGTAAGTTAAAAATGAAAGTAAAATTAAATTCTATCTAAAATACAGTTTAGTTAGAAAATACCATTCATTTAACATTCAAGAAAAACATACACTATTTCTACCCACATTGTTCCCAAACCACCATGTCTGAGTTATGAATCTTAGGGAGGAAGCCATCTTACTAAACCTAATTACTTTGTGTTTGGCTTGGATAAATAGTTAACTGATTATTTAGTTATATCACACAACCCAACATGACCTCATTTTCAAGAAAAACATATGATTTGATCCAAAGCCTTCTACAGTACTCCATAATTAGACACCTTATCCATCAGACTGCAAGAAAACCTTGGTAAAAGTAAAACAAGAATTTTCATGTGTTAAGTTATACACCAGAGGGAGTCCCATGAATATAATACAAACATACTGATATTGCCAAAGAAAAGTCAATTAAAAATTACATGCACTCTAAGAGTTACAAAGCTGAAAACGTGTTGTGTAATTCAGGTCAAATAGCCATTGAGTACAGGTATTCATGGAAATTAGACTTTACTTATTAGAGTTTTCATCTCTAAGAGCATCTAAGAATTTTCCTAAGTGAATTTTAGAACGGATGTTAAGTTTTTTCTTCATCATTATTTTCAGAATATGTTTGTATGTATGAACACACATATTGTATATTTATAAGTAATGCCATATTGGGGATCTTTTTTCCCAAAATTTGATCAAATATCCGATCTTTTAATGATTTTACTTCCAATGGACATAAATATTGTTTCAAGCTAAATTGAGCTAACTCCCTTAAATGAAAAAGAATCTGGATTTCTTCCAAAAAGTCATTTCTCATATTTATTCACTGTGATAGCTGTCCCTTATACCTCCCTAAGACATGTAAGTGAAACCTTTAAGTGAAACCAAGATGATTTGCTTCTGTTTCAGCCAAATTTTTCCCTTCACTTCTCTTTCTTGTTCAGCCTTACACTGTACAACTGACACGGAGAATCTTGCCAAATACAAGTAATAGTAACTCTATAGGCTTCAGTGGTTACAGTCCCAAAAGAGCTTTGAATAATGCTCGAAAATTTAAAATCAAGGAAAGCCGTTAATATCTTCATAGGCTCTCCATTTCCTTATTTGCATTTTTAAAAACAAGTTTCAATGGGTTTTATTTTGTTTATTACTTCAATCCATTCATATAATTAGTATTAAACATGTTGCCAAATGTTATTTTATTAACATAATGCAAAAGGAACTACCCAACATATGAGCCTTTTTTTTTTTTTTTTTTACTACTTAAAGGGAAAGAATGAGTGAGATGCTTGAAAATTTTAGGCAAAGTGTTAAATTGCTGCTGAAGACGTAGAATTTCCTGGGCTGATAACTACTATTGGTTTGGAAAAGCTATCTTACTGGTGGGCCTTCCTATTTCTTTTAAACATTCTTAATGCAACACCAGCAGGGGCTGTCTTGAGGTCAGACATTGAAATGTGAAGTTGTGAGGTGATGATTGAAGTGAGAATATCATGAAACATTCACTCTTCATAATTTTAGCATAACACAGCCTTGTGCCGATATAATCATTTCCACCGGATACCCAGATATCAATTCCCGTTGTTTGTAGAGAAAGCCCATTATGGCTTCAGGAAGGAGCAACCCTAGGGAGCACCATCTGGTGAGTATTCTGTGCCTTATCACTTCCTGGCTTTCCTGACCAGCTTTCTCTTGCCCCTGTCCTTGCCCTAAAAGCCCCGCAGTCCTTTCACTTACTCAAGTTAGCTGCCTCCAGTAGCTTTGCCCAAGGTCACCAAATGACCTTCCGCTTCCCTCCTCCAATTCTTTCTCACCCCTCACTCCATATATTTCCTGGATATTGGTCAGATAGTCCTGTCTCCTTGAAGGGAAACATGGGGTTCCCCCCATGGGACTTTGGTCCCAAATTCCGTGGTAGTGGTGACATTCTGGTCAAAGGCTGAAACAATTCACACTTTCACCAAATCAAACGCAAATGTCCCTGGCATACCGTCTCAGCTGGGAATGTTTACCGGTCCCATGCATCATTCCCAGTGCCCAGGAGTTGGTCTGGCTTCGAGTGTGACTTGATTTAGGGGCTTCAGTGATGTTACAGAGATCTTTGACTCCTGGTTTGGCCTTTCCTTCTGTTCATTTCAGGCTCCAGGGACACATATTCCCAGATGCAAGTGGAGAGGGAAACTCAGTGCTGCTTCCTGGTGGTTCTCACCTAAGTCCCAAAATTCATTCTTACTGTATCAACCTGAGGCAAATGCACTACTGTGAGCCAATCACTAACTGCAGCCAGGGAGAAGCAGTCCCACGGACTGGCCAGGCCTGGACCACAAGCTCCAATCCTGGAGTTGGGAATACAGCCCCCTAATCACACAGTCTCGGAGAAGATGAAACATGGTTCGCCAAAGAAAGTTCTGGCACTGTCTTCAAACGACGGGGAGATGAATGCTGGACAGTATCATCTTCTCAACTCTAGGTAAAGACACAAAGTATCCCAACCTATTCTCAAGGTGTGCTTTCATCTGGCTCCAGGAAAATGAGGCCATGTTCAAAGAATATGAAAATCAGGTCTTACACTTCAACTCCATATGCTATGATGTCTAACACAATAGTAGGGGTATTTTAAATATTTAAGCAATATTTTTTTTTGTTCCAATTGAGTACCTTCTCTTGAATTCCCCATTTCTGTCAGTAAAAGCACCATTCTCTCAATTTTCCATGCTCAAATGACCAAGGCTAAGACTAGGGTGAGGCATGAGGTGAGGCACCTGCATTAGATACAAAATTTAAAGTGATGTCAAAAAAAACTCAATATGTAGGCTAACAATGAGCATAGCCCCTGCCCCCAAATATTCACATGCTAACTCCTGGAACATGTGAATGTTACCTTACACGACAAAGACTCTGCAGATACAATTAAATTAAGGATTTGGGGATGAGGAGATTATGATTATTCGGTATTACACAGGTGGGCCTCTACATGCAATTGCAGGTGTCATTATAAGAAAGAGTCAGAGGGAGATTTTACACAGACAGAAGAGAAGGTGGTGTGATCACAGAGGCAGAGACTGAAGTGATGTAGTCACAAACTGAGGAATGCTGGCAGCCCCCAGAAGGTGGAAGAGACAAGGGATGGCTTTACCCCTAGAGCCTCCAGAGAGAGAGCATGGCCCGGCCAACACTTCGATTTTAGACTGCGGGCATGCAGGACTGTGAGAAAGAATACATTTTTGTTTCTTTAAGCCACTAAATATATAGTAATTTCTTACAGTAGTCACAGAAAACTAATATCCTCAGTAATGAAGGTAAATATTTTAATATAATATTTATTTTTAAAAATCAAAATGAATGCAAAAAATCCACGCTGAAAGAGATAACAAAATTTTAAATGAAGACAGGCTAGCTCAGAGTAATTCTTTACTTTGTTTGCTCTTTCACTCCCCACAGCCAGTCAGTGGATTGGTCCTGCGGTTTGTGCCATTGTAATTTCTCCTGACTTTCTCTTTTACTTATCTTTCCACCGGGACCATTTTTCCAGTTCAAATACTCATGACTTCTCCCTGTTCTGATTTTAACAAATAGTAATCTTCTGTGCTTGTCTCTGTTCTCTCCTTCCTTCCAATCCATCCCCATTACAGATAGGTTTTCCTAAAACATACATTGGGTCATGTTCTTCTATTGTTCAGAAATCTTTAATGGGTTCTCAAGACCCTTGGAAATCTGGCTACAGCTTTCCAGTCTCATGGAACATTTTCCTTTTTCACACAGTTTTAGGTATCCAATGGCACCCTGTTCTCTTCTAGCTACGTACCTTTGTCCACGCACTTTCCTTATGTATCTCATCTGCTCCTGTTTCATGGAGACATTGTGGTACGAGGCTTCACATTAAGGTCCCATATTATGTACTGTCTTGATATTTGGCAATGTCAGGAGGGCCTCAGGTGGCTTAATTCCCAATTCCCCTCCCCACTCTGTCCCTGCAAATAAGCTCCTCTAGCGAAAAAACCCTCCTTGTCAGGGGGATCAGGTGCAGTTCCTTCTAATCCCTGAGTGGAGGGTTTAAGATTTCCACCAGCCTGCAGAATTAGTCAAACAAGCTAATCATACCCTCCTGTGGGAAACAGGGGGCACCACACCCCCTTGATACTACAAAAGTTGTCTCCTACGGCCCTGCTTATTCACTCTGTTCCCAAGTGCAAACCCATGTGCCCCTCCATGGCAGGCAGGGTCCTCCTCCCCCAGGCTGTCAGTATATGTAACTAATAAACTGCTGTCGATTTCATCTGTCCAGTGTTGGGTGTCGTGAGTTTGGTCATGCCCATAATCCGAGGGGAGAAATCTCTTCCTCACCAATTGCATAAATACAGGGAAATTAAAACACAGACTCATTTCCAGGTCCCAATAGACTGCTTACTCTCTTTGTGACTTCAGGAAAATAAAAAGGATAGGAAAATAATTTGAAAATTCAATAAATTATGAGCACTGCCATCTTATTTTTATTTTATATTTTTAAAAAGCCTACAAAGGACTTGCTTCCAAGTTGAAAGCACTGGGATTCTATGGGTGTATTATGTAATGGTCAAAAGTTCAGGCTCTGGAGTCATTTACCTGGGTTTGAGTTGCAACTCTACCACTTACTAGTTGTGCAACCTTGGGCAGGTTTCTTAGTCTTCCTAAGCCTTGGGTTTCTCAAGAATTGGGATAATGACAATATCTATTTGTAGAGTTGTTGTATTATCCATATAAATGAGATAATCCATGTAAAAACACTTACATAGTCTCCAGCACATAAATGCTTTTATTATAATTCGTATTGTAGCACCATCCAGGGCAATAGACATATTTGTCTGTACCGCTGAGATCATATTTAGTTTTAGACGATGAAGCCTCCAAAGGCTTCTGGAGTCTTTGATCCTACAGTTTCTTGAAAGAAATGCTCAGTTGCCTGCCATTGGATACACGTTATCTTAATTAGAATATAGGTGACTTCACTAGGAATTCTATCACACAGGCTACAGAGTTCAGGTGGCCCAGTGTAGGGGGCCACCCTGTCTATTGAGGCCTCACCTTTCACACTTCTTGGAGATACTAGGAGAGGCTGTCCTTAGGTTAACCCTAAGGGTTACCAAGGTGACTAGTACAGCCCTTTATCAGGGCTCCCTGCTTAACACCTTGTAACTGTGTTTGGGCTGGGAATGTGCTGGGGGACAGCAGAACAGTTTATTAATACATTTATGGAGCATGTGGCTTCCTCCCATGTGAGTTTATCCCATGCAGGGGGCAACACGGAGACGTCTTTACATACTAGTCAGACTTCTTGGGGGTTGTATTTTGCCAAGTGCCAAAGACTCTAGGTAAATGAGATTATGCTACGAGGAATCATTTCAAATTAAACAACTTTGACCGTGACTTTTTATATTTCATCCCAGGACATTGTCTGGCCATACATGTTTTTGTTTTCTTTTGGTCTCTGGGTGTTGTTCCATAAATCTTGGTTTTCAATCAGTCTTTCTGCTGGATTCCATTACTGTCCCCTACAACACTGGGATTGACAACAGCCTCCTTTATGTCCTAGAGTGAACAAAACTTCTCAAAAGACAAGTAGAACGATGGCTAATGTCTTCTATTCGTAGCAGAGGAGGGTAGATTGCTTGACAGCTTCAATCTCTGATTCGATTTCAGATCCCAATGTGGCTAGTGATCTGTTGAGTGAAGAAAGGACGAGGCACTTCAGTTCTTGTTTTGAACTTTTTATTTCCACTTTAGAAAACATTCCACACTTCTCTGGTCTTCCTCTCTTTCCCTTCCTTCCATAAAAATAATCCTAAAGAAGCAGAGGTAGAGACCGGGTGACCCAGGTACTATGTGGTAGTTGTTAGCTACGGTGAGGGTAGGAGGGGGCAGAGAGGGAAGAACAGTGGTGTCAAGAGTAAGGAAAATATAATGGAGGCAGTTGTTCCATTTCTATTTACTTTCAGTGTCATCTCAGTCCCTAGCTAGGAGTTTAATATGTATTTGGTGAGTTAATGCTTATGTTTATTACAGTCTCTCTAGCTTGGCTGTGGAGCAGCAGTAACAAGTAGAAAATGTGAATAGTGTACGTACCTTCTTCTCAACAGCTGAGGAGATATTTCTCAGGCTACTTCATTTGAAGGGAGGGTGGGGGGAGAGGAAACAAAATTCCACACTCATAGCAACCTGACCTCCAAGCAAACGGGAACAAGCGCGACATCATGTGCAGTAAACCAGCGCTACAACTGGCTGGTAGCGTTCACATCACAGAAGGCCCTGCTCTCTGCCTCTTGGGCTTTTGTGAGAAAATTCTCACTTGGGAAAATTTGCATAACCCACCGGAAAGGGAGCCAGAGCTAAATAACTTCAAGGAATATAGAATACCAACCAGGGGACAGAGCTTATCAGGAGGCCAATATTTTGGCATCAAGCACAGCTCCTGCCAGCTATGTGTTATGATGCACTGTGGACATCTGCTCTTTTTGTCTGCCTGGCATCCAGCTCCTCTTCTTATAGCAACAGCGTATCCATTTCCATTTGAGAAATCACTCAGCCATCATCACATGCAGCATTGGCAGGACCAACGCTTGGTGAGCCCAGGAGTGAGAATGAGACCCAAACGAAGACTCTCATATTTTTACTCCTGGGAATGTGCCTATTGAGTGGAGTGACACAGTGAAAGAAAAGGATCAGAGTTCATTCATCCTGACTTTGGTGCCGTTACAATGATCTGTTACCATGTGTTATCCAAATATCCAGAGCCACACTAGTTTCTGTCCTTTCTAAAGCCTGGGTGGCAGATTTCTCCTTAATTCTTGGAACAGCTAACCTCAAAGCCTTTTAATAATTCTTTTATTGATTAAATTAGCCAGAGTCAGTTTCCTTAGATTGCAGCTGAAGAACCTGAGGAAGTCATCACAAGACAAAAGGAGAAGTGAGTCAAGACACCTGGGCGTCAAGTGGGACCTGGATTCCAGACTCAGCTCTGTCCTAAAATAGTTTGGGAACTCACAGGGTTCCCTTGATTTTTCTGAGCCTCAGTTTCTTCACCAGTAGCTGAAATAATTGGGTTAGATGATTCTAAGGTCTCTTTATTTATAATATTCTGGAATTCTAGGTTCTAAACAAAAAAACCCAACCTGTCTTCATAGAGTTGTATTCATTTGTACATATAATTTATTGAGTCCCTGTTGTGCTGGACATTGGGGATACAGAAGTGAACTTGTGGTACAGAGATTGTTGTATAGTGCAGGAAATGAGCTCTAAATAATAATGTGAGAAGTGCTTTGCAAACAACAAACATGTTGATGAGGCAGAGACTCAGTGGGGAAGGCCAGTTTGGATACCATGGCCTGGAAAGCCTCTCTCCCAGGAGGTGAATTGGAATGGAAAGAAAGGATAAGAATAAAGGGATGGGAAGGCAGAGAGAACAACAAATGCTCAGGCCTGGGGTTAGGAAAGGGGCTTGGAAAGTGGGGAGTGGGGAGAATGGTAGGAAAGAGGCTGCACAGGGAGATAGACCAAGACCATGCAGGACTGTGTGGGCCAAGGAAGATAATTTGAATTTTATTCTAAAAGATCTGATTTGTGCATTAAGAGAAGCTCTCTGGATGCTCTGTTAGGTTTAGAATGCCGTCAGAGAGAGGCTGGAGTAGTTAGAAAGTTATGGCAACTAAAATGTGTCAGTGAAGGATGAAGAGTGATACAGTCATCATTGCTTAATGACAGGGCTACGTTCTGAAAAATGTGCCCTTAGGCAATTTTGTCATCGTGTGAACTCAGAGTTACTTACATGAACCTAGATGGTAGAGCCTACTACACACGTAGGCTGTATGATATAGCCCATTGTCCCTAGGCTACAAACCTGTACAGAATGTTACTGTACTGAATACTGTAGGCAATTGTAACACATGGTATTTGTCTATCTTAACAGAAAAGGTACACTATGATTTTAAGTATTGTAATCTTATGGGACTCTCGGCATGTGTGCAGTCAGTCCATCATTGACTGAAGTGTCATTGTGTGGTGCATGACTGTAGGTGGACTTGACATGGTTTTAAAAGCAGCATCCAGAGGCATGGGGTTAAGAGAAAGAGAAGAATCTAAGATGACCCTTAAATATTTGGTTTAACCATGTTGGTGGAGACGGTATCCTTTATTGAAACAGAGGAGTCAGGGGAGCAAGAGGTGTATTGTACATAGTGATGGGAGAGGGTAAAGAGAGATTCATTTGGTCCATATTAGAAGTACAATATCCTTTTTAGATCTCCAAGTGGCGTGGAGATGTTACACAAGAAGTTGAATATAAATATCTAGAGCTCAAGGAAGGGGTCATGGTGGGAGATAAATATTCAAGAATCAACAGCGTCAAGGTGGCATCCAAAACCATGAGAATAGATGCAATTCATTAGGGAAGGAGTACAAATAGAGAAGAGGACTGAAGACCAAAACCATGGCTCTTTAACATTAGAGACCAAGTAACAAAAGAAATTCCAGGTAGGAAGACTGGGAAACAGTGAGCAGTGAGGGAGAAAAAAGCCCAAGAGAGCATATAATGGATGCTGAGAGTGTTTCACATAGGAGGGCATGGCCAACTGTGTTCGGTGCTACTGGATACTTCAGGAGAGTGGGTTTAGCACCTTGGAAGCTATTGGTGACTGTGACCAACGCAGTTTCGGTAGAGTCGGGGGGACAGAAGCCAGAAAGGAATGCACTGAAGAGTGAGTGAGTGAGAGGTGATCAAAGTGCTGACAGCATGTTAAGAGAAGTCTTTGGAGAAATTTTGCTGTGAAAGGATCAGAGAAAAGGGGCAATGATGGAAAAGTTGAATGATGGGTTGTCAAAGGATGATGCTAACATAGCTATATGGGGACCACTCAGTAGAGAAAAAGAAATTGGGGATGCATGGAAGCCAGAATAGTGTCTGAAGGTGACGGGAATTGGTATCAGAGCATAAATGAAGGAACTTCTAACCCTTTCTGGGGGTAGAGATGATTCTTCTACTATAAAAGCAGGGAATATACATAAATGTGGACAAATGTTTAAATGTGTAGGTTGGGATGTTAGGAGTTCCTTCTTCTCGGTAAAATTGAGACAAGACCAATGCCTGAGGCAGGGTGGTGGAAACAAAGGGAAAGTTTGAGGCAACAGGGAAGTATTCAATGTTAACATAAGGAGTGAGAAAGCAAGCTACAGAGGGAATAAGTTAGAACTGTCGGGCAGTGATAAGAGATCTTCAGGATTTGGGGGTCATGATTTTGGAGTGAGCCTTCTTTTGGGATCTTCTCCAGCAGCATGACAACATGGTCCATGCACAGAGGTGGAGGAGAGTTGTGTTTAATTGGGGTTGGTTTTTGTTCTCCTTCATTTTGTTTTGCTTTGTTTTAACCAGGAGACTAAGATGAGGGAGAGAGAAAGAAGGGAGGTGGGGATGTTTACAGCGATGTACAGTGGGATCGAAGCTGAATAAATAGGGGAGTGAAGACAAGAGAGGTCGTGAATAGTGCCCCAGTTGTAGGATAAATGAATAGTGCGTTGGAGTTGGGGCACTGAAGTAGAAAATTGTTGCAGTGGGAGGCATCAGAATAAGTGAGCTGCAAATGTAGGGGCGGGATTCAGGGTTTTGGAGGAGGCATGTTGAATTAATGGATTGGTGTTGGAAGGGAGCAGACAAGTATTTAACAATAAGCAAAATTCCGCAGAGAGAAAGAAGCAGACCATGCCTCCTTTTTTCCTCCTCTCTCACACTTTGCATTGCCTAATTTTGAGTCAAATCGATCTGATGAGACTTACACCTATTCTCCAAAACCCAAAGGGGTTAATCCAAACCGAACTTAGGTTTGTGAGTGTCAGCTTAAGCTGAGGCTGAGTGTGTTCAGATAGGAATGCATTTTGCTGTCAATAACAGAAAACTCAACCAACAGTGATAAACAAATAAGTATTTTTTCTAACAGAAGGAGATGTTTGGAGAGAGGTGACTACGGGCCTTAGCCAAGTGCCTCTACAATGCCAAGACGAGGGTCTGTAGTTTTTTTGGCTTTTTCCTCTTTGTCACATGGTGGCTGTTGCCTCTTCATGTATCACAACTTCTAGGCCAGTTCTCTGCAGAGACCAGGTGGAACCACAGCAGACTCTTGGAAGAGGATGGGAGAAAATAGTCAAACTGGGCAGTCACCTTGGTCTCCAATTCTTATTATCATGCTTCCGGCCCATTCTCAGTTAATTAAGAATAACTTTCCCTAGAATTGTTGAGTGAGTACAAATAAGTACGAAACTAAAAGTGTTTTTAATCCCTCATCATATGTTTTCCTTCCCCCACAACACCCCTCCCCAAGTATACAAACAGGATTAGTCAGAAACCTGCAATTTGGCTGTCTTTGGGCAAAGAAATTGCTCAATGCTTATTGTCAAGATTCTAGATATAAATGTAGAACTCCTGACAGTCAAAGAAATATGGGTTTCACCTATAAGGATTTTCTGGCTATTTCTGAAACCTCACTTTAGGCAGCCTCCTCCCAACACCCATAAATCCTAAAGAATATCAAGTTTCTTATTGGAAGCAGATGGGATGCTTTCAGGAGTTGCCACTTCTCTGTCAATGACTTAAGGTTTAAGTGCTTGGGGCATTTTTTTGAAATTCTAAAATGGATGAATGGCTAATGAATGAAAAGTAACTAAAATACCATATTTGTTTAATAGTAACCACCCAACTTCAGAGGAATTATTTAGCTATTTTTAAATCTTCTAAGCTTGCTTATCTAAGTAAAAATCATAGTTAGATATCTTCTCTCTATTTTGAGTTGTTTGATTTTTGGCATTTATTGTTTTAGAAATATCATATTTTGTTAAATTATTTATAAATATTGTATTATATGTATTAATTCCTTACTGCTTTATAACTTCATGGCAATCCATTATATGTATTTATTATTGTTGAATTTATTAATAATACTCAAATCACTAACACGCCTTCAGTTGACAGGATGGCATTCATGTCCTACACATCTTCTGTTAGTAATTGCTACATAAAAAATCTATTCTACACAGAATTTTTTAAAAAATCATAGATAACCCTGAAAAGTGAATCCATGAGAAAGGTCAGAATAGCAAAAGATATCTCATCTTCCCGTACTGGGGTTTAAACAACTGTTAATCTCTAGTTTCACTGAAGTGAATTTCAGTAGCTCTACACTATTGTGGTTGATGCTATCCTGATTTGGTCACCTTGTTATTGTCACTTTAGAAAGTGTTCTTAGTGTCAGTTGCCTTCTTCTCATAACAATATCCACACTTTCTAGTCCAGAAAAAAAAAGAAAAAAAAACAAATAAAGCTATAAAAACAATGGGCAAGTTAAATATATACATACTTTTGACCTTAATGTTGACCAGTGAAGACTAATTATTTTCCTGTATCTAAAGGAAAAGGGGAAACATCTCTGATTTATAATGTCCTTAACTTAGTAACACTGCTATCTTGAAGTACCATAGATCAGTGTACCTTTGGTTTTGTCATTGTCACAAATAATGACAAAATCTTTTGAAATTGCTAAAATATATACCTATAATTTCACTTTGATCTTTTTTTAAAGACATGAATGACAGCATCTACTTAATTCAAAAGGAATAATTGCACCATCATTCAAAAGGAAACTAAAAGACATCTAGGAGCTTATATAGTAATGGAATGACCCATCACGCGGGCAGGATTTATAAGTTAATATGGAAATTCTCCATGAGCAACCAGAAAGACTCATCTTCCCACTCATTGGTGTCCGTCCAATTTTATGAATGAGTTTAAATTTTCCCTATATCCAAAGTTGCAATGGACAATTTTCATGCTGGTGGAGATGCCATCAACTTCTCCTTTTCTCATAGTCACTTTTATTTTCAACAATAAGGATTAGCGGCTCCGGATATTGTCAAGAAAAAGGGGATTGAGGTTTTGGGTAGAGCAGGGATTTGGATGGTGGTTTGAAAATCAAAAAGGTAGATGTTAATAAAGGTAGATGAATAAAATGTACTGAGCACCTGTTTTAGACTAGGCACTGTGCTGAACACTGGTGACATCACACAAGCCAAACTTTTCTTGCATTCTTACAGTTCATCATTTATTGAACACTTTCCCAAGACTTGGAAAAATTAAGAAGGTGCAGGAAGGAAGAGAAAAGATTAGAACCTAATGAAAGAAAGAGTTTTTGATATTGCTTTTCTTTTCCTTTGATTAAAGGAATTGCAAAGGTTACCACACTTAGTAGATCAACAGCAAAACCACACTTTTAAAGTACTAATTGCTCTATACAGGATGCAGGTGTCTTTAACCAAGCCTTTAGACTACTAGAAACAGTTATCACCCTAGAAGACTAACAGGTCCGGCTTTGTTGACAAACCGTTAGAACTATTACCAGGTGTTTAGTGCTGTCTTTGAGTCGAGCAGTTCAAAACCTAGCAGATGCAGGAAAGTGTTAATAGCTCTCTTCCCACGCTTGGTTGGCTTGCCAGCTAGGGAGGCAAAGACTCTCAGCCTCTCCATTCATATTAATTCAATTCAGTAATGTTCAATTCATTTAAAATGAATTAGGACATGACTTTGCTTTAGGTGTTTGGAAACGACTTCATACCCAGCCTATCCATTAAATCTAGGTCTAGCTGACTTCCTACTGAGCTTTTCCACATGGCTACCTCGCAGGCTATCTCACCTAAAACTCGACATGTCCAAAGGTTGCTCCCAACACACTCCTTGTTCCGCATTCCCTATCTCAGGGGAGTAGAACACTGGCATTCCAGATAACCAAGCCTGAAGATGGGCATCTCCCTCTCTTACCCAATCAATTCAACCATCCACATTTCCTGAGGAGGTATTATTCCAGCCACTGGGCTGCAGCAGTGCATGACATCGTACAATGAGGACAAAGTTTCCTGCTCTCACAGAGCTTACACTCTAATTGGAGGCAGACAATAGACATAGTAAATAATTAAGAAGGTGATGAGATTGACGAGAAAATAAAGTAGCATAGTAAGGAGGACTTGAAAAAAAATGTTAAATTTAAATAGCTGGTCAGGTGACATTGAGAAAAAAATTGAAAACGGTAAGGAACAAAATCATGTGAACATCTGGGAGGAGTGTTACAGAGAGAGGGCATGGTGGGGCGGAAGACCCTGAGGCAGGAGTATACATGGGGTGTTTAAGGAGTGGTCAAGAGAGCAGATGGCTGGAGCTGTGTGTAAAAAGAGGTGAAGCCAAAGAGAGATGGGGATGAGATCATGCAGGGCTTCCTAGACCACTGCAAGGACTTTGGCTTTTGCTTTGAGTGAAGTGGGAAGTCATCGATGAGGTTTCAGTAGCATAGAACATGATCTGATATACATTTTAACGGAATCATTCTGTGGTACTTGATTACAGACATTGAATTAGAAAGAATCCATGTGTCCATTATGAGAATCAGGAAGAAGAGGAATAGGAGGAGGGCAGGAAAGGGTAGCAGGACTAAGGGAAAAATACGGAAGGCAATATTTTACTAAATGCCTGCTGAAAATAGGAGTGAGAGTATTTTAAAATCACCATTTTGCAACTTCTAGTGTAATAAACAATCTAGGAAAGATTATTCGTAGATGCTATAACCACTGAGTAAAAGAGTGTTATGGATAAGGTATTTGGAAGGTGCCAAAAAATATCACGAATTTCTTACTAATTATAAAGAGGAAAATTTACCTTCCCAATGGAAGGGTGGGTTGACACATTAACCAAGTGATCAAGTAGCTTCACTAACATTAGGACAACCTGACATTATATACTTCTTTTTTTAATTTTTTTTTTTATTTCAGCATATCATGGGGGTACAGATGTTTAGGTTACGTATGTTGCCCCTGTCCCCCCTCCCCCGCCAAGTCTAAGCTTCAAGCGTGTCCATTTATATACTTCTTGTTGTGATGCAGTATGAAGTACATAACATCATCTACAAGGAAACTCTCTGACAAATTCAGAATGTGTGGGACATTCTATATGAAAAAGTGAATGTCATTTTAAAAAACAAAAAGATTATTCTAGATTAAGAGAGACTAAAAAGATATAAGAATCAAATTGCATTCGACAGGATCCTTGATCAGAAAAAAAAAGCTGTGAAAGACATTTTATATTGTACTGTTCTTTCAATATGCTTGAAAAGTTTCAAATAAAAAGTTAGCAGGGGTGTCGTATCATTCTGACTGCTACAAAGAGAACAGATTGCAGGAGCAAGAAAGGAGTAGGGAGTCCAGTTAGGAGGCTGTAACCATAACCCAGGAGGAAGATCGTGGTGCCTTAGATTAGGGTGGTAGCAATGGAGGTGCCAGGAAGAGGTCAGGTTCTTTGTAGCAGTAAAGTTAAAGCCAAGATCATGTGCTGATAGACTGAATATATAAAAAGAGGAGCCAATAATTACATCAAAGTTTTAAACATCAGCAGCTGGAGGAGGAATTGATACTAACAAAAATGGAGAAGACTGCAGGTAAGAGAGGTTTTGGGAAGGTCTCACATTGGAGCATATTATGTAGAATAGCTTTACTAGACATTTAAATGGAAAGCCACATAGGCCATTGAATGTTCAATTCTAGATTTCAGAAAAATTTGAGCTGGGAATATAAATCTGAGTATCATCCTGAGATTGGTTAAGATTGCCAAGGGAGTGTATCCAGAGCAAAGAAGAGAAACAGGAGTGTGCCCTTGGGGTGGAGAGCAGTGTTGGATTCCAACATTAAGAGTCTGATCACCAGGAGTCTAAACCAGAGTCCAGAATTCATCGCGAGGTCCTATCAAGTCTAGCTCCACCCCCACTGATCTTGCTGTCATTCAGGCTCCACCCCATTCCTCCGTTGGACTGTGATAACAGGCTCCTAACTGGTCTGCCTCTCTACATCTCACTTTGCCCTCCGCCAATCTCTCCTTAATGATTCTGCAAATTGTCCCATTTCATCCCTCTGTGGAAACTTTTCAGGGCTCCTCCTGGATCTCAGATAAAGTCCAAACTCCTTAGCTTGGCCTATAGGTTCTTTAAGATGCAGCTTTTGACTTTCCTTTCCAATCTCATCCCTTATGCTTTTCCTACAAATTCTCCTAATCTGAGCTTCAACCATACTGGACTATCTAAATAAGTCCCACTATCTTGGTAAGTGGAACATAAGGCAGATATCCAATAAATATTTGTTAAATATGTGATTAAATAAATATTCATTTTCAGGAATGCTGAAGTCAAAAATCAGTGGCATGTCTTTAATCTGGAAAAAAACAAATGTGTATTGTATCCCTACTTTACTTAGACCAAAAAGGAGGCATTGTAGGACTTTTCCAATAAGAGCTACAAACTAGTCTGGACCGGTTTAATTATAATTCTGCAAAAGACTGGGAAGAGATGACCTCGGAAAAGTCCATTTCAAGGCACTGATTACATATTTCCGGTGTCTCTGCCTCCGTATTAAAATTCTGAGCAGCTGGGTGCCACATTACTGAATTTTAAAAGCTACGCTTTGGCGATCCATAGCAAAAGAGCCTATGAGTCAGGTGATGATCCATTCATCAGTCATAGGAAACATGAGGCACTGAACATTTAACAGAAAACCCCAAACCCACAAAAACTAGCCACAGTTTCCTATCACAGGGGATGTGACTCATATCTCAGCAGGGGTACACATACCTTATTACAGTCACAAAAGAAAATGTTTCTCAAACAAACTTTTCCCCCCGAACATCATCTGCACAGGGCAGTAATTTGGTGAAAATCTTTTGAAACTTACAAAGTAATTTATTTCTTTGTGGTTGGCCCATATTGCTATGCTCGGTTCTTACCGCAATGACTCTTAATTTAGGGAACAAAATTATGGAAATTAATCCTTTAACTAGATTCAGCTGATCCAGAGTCAAATTGAGGATGGATGGAAAGAAAAAGCCCTTGGCTGACCTAACCTCTGGACCTCCCAGAAAGTGCACCCACACTCTAGGGATGAGCCCACCTACACCCGTGGAGAAGAGACCCTGAGCTGGCCATCACAGTCTCCAGAGCGCTCCTACAATTGCACTGCTTTTCTTAACTATAGGTAAAGGGGAAATAGAAAGGAGGGAAGTGTTGCTGAGAGACAGACATCACAAGATACATGTTTAGTACCAAACTGAATTTATAGCAAAGGATTTTTTTTAAATGCCTCTTTAAAGTTGAAGTACAGATGTGATGATTTTGTTCATAAATAAAGAACAACAGAAATGAACGAGTGGGTAGCATGGAGACCTCACTTATACATCCAATCAATTATTTGGCATCGGTTCATTACATGTGTATTATGTGCCAGGGATTTGATAACAAACAGTCTACAACATAAGCTATCCACTAGAGAACTCCAGAATCTGATACATGAGACAGCTATGTAACCAAGCAATTATAGCAATGTGATAGTATATACATAAAAGATCTTTAAAGAAGCATAGAGGGTACGAACACCTAACTTGGCCTGCAGGTTAGGAGGGACCAATCTGTAGGTGATGTTTGTTGAGTGTT
The DNA here is from genome assembly GCF_000956105.1 of Propithecus coquereli. Taxonomy (NCBI): domain Eukaryota; kingdom Metazoa; phylum Chordata; class Mammalia; order Primates; family Indriidae; genus Propithecus; species Propithecus coquereli. Next base: position 6,666,379 of record NW_012153285.1, on the reverse strand, counting down.
GCAAGATAAATCTTGAATTCTCCCAGAATATGAAACAGAGAAAGGAATTCCAGGCAGAGGGAACAATATATACAAAAGCTGAGAATTAAAATTGCATAAATTGACTTCCACATAACAGATTCAGGGTCTCAGAATATATATTTGATACTCAGTGCTTTGACCCTGAGAATATTTTGAGGCTGAGATTATGAAAATAAGCCCTTAAATGCAAATGGTAACAACATTAATGCATTTTTGTAAAAAAAAAATTTGTGCAGCAATTTTTCTTAAATCTCAATTAATTCCTTGATGAGTTTAACCATTTCTAGTTTGTTTTTTTCTTTTTAAAATACCATTTAAATTTTCATTTGGATCAATTCTTTCTTCTCTGGACCAATGCTTACAAAATTTGATTCATCAATCAGTTTTCTGATCCTAATGATTCTATGGAATCCAGTTTTTGCTTGTGTGTGTGCGTGTGTGTGTGTCTGTGCGTATGTGTCTGTGTCTATGTGTGTGTGTGTGTGCGGTGTGCCTGTGTGTGTATGTGTGTGTGTGTTCGTATGGGGGGGCAATTAATTCAACAAATACAATATCCCAAGGACAATTTTATAAATTTAAATTTTACTGAGTATCATTTTAGCTGTTGTTGATTTTAATTTGTGTTGATTATTTTTTTAAATAACATTCATTAAAAGGATATTGGAAACTAAGGAGGCGGGTGCGTGGGAGGGAGATGATGGATCAAAACTTACCTATCAGGTACAATGTACACTATTCAGGTGACAAGTACACTATAAGCCCTGACTTAGCCACTGTGCAATTCATGCAAGTAACGAAAACCTGGTACTCCCTATATCTACTGAAATTAAAAGAAACCAATATTCGAAACCAATATTCATTAAAAATTGAATTAAAGATTGATATATATTTCCTAGTTAATCAATCAGAAAACCTGAGAGAAGTTCCCTTGAATAGTCTGGAATTGCTCTATTATAGTTATTCTCTAAGGTTTTGATAAACTTATGTTCACTATCAGTGCTACTGCAGGTCTAAAGAACAAGTGATAAATACTGGGGACAAGATGTCCTGCTTCAGATAGAGCTTATCCATGACATGTCATGTCCCTGCTTCTTCTACCTCCCATACTAACACACAGACCAACTGTGGAATGCCAGGTTATCTATAGGGAATGTTATAATCTCCCAGAATATAATCATTCAATCACACATATACCAAGAAAGGTCGAGATGGCTGACTAGATGCAGCTAGTAGGTACCTTCTCCACAGACAGGAACTAGAATAATAAGTAGATATTTGTACTTCAAAGAGATCCTCTAAGAGAGAGTACTGGGATTCAACACAGAAGTGATGGGAAGTACCAAAGGTGAGTAAGAAGAGGGAAGTGAGGCCACTTTGTTGGCCAGGGACCAGCTGGAAGCTGGGAGAACCCCCTGGATGCAGGTAAAATATGAGAGAGAAACCCTCAGGGCTCCACACTCCTGCCACAGGCCTTTGCAATCTTGGCTATGGGAGGGCTCTTAAGGTCTTGGGCCTTAGATCTAATGTAGGGAGCTGCCTAGAGATTGCACAGAGATGTTGCCCCAGAAAGGGAACCCATGTGGCATCTCACAGGCACATGAGCCCAGAGCAGCTTCAGCTTGGCATCATTCTGAGAGCATAGCTGCTGGGGATCCACATCCTGCCCTGAGGCCAAACGGAAGTAGCAGCTGCCACTGCTGCCACTGACACCACCCCCAAGCAGAAAGAGGGGAGGCCAGGTGTTCCCATGTACCCCTAGGACAAATACGGGTGACCTGCTATGAGCTGCTGTGAGACTAGGGTGTGGGCAGGCTGCACTCTCCAGAGCTACTGGCCATGGTGCCCCAGCTGAGAGGTGCCCCGCCTTCCCTGGTGGAAGTCTCATAGCACAGCCACCGCCACCCATACCCGAGCATTCCACCAGTGACCTGGGAACCACCTCACCTCAGCCTGTCACAACCAGCACCTGAAGACACTAACAGAGGGCCCAAGGACAAGTCTTCTGGCCCAGACTCATCCCCCTAGTATTCAAGTACACCATTGAGGGGCCTGGAAATTGCCCAGCCCAGCTCACCATGTTGGCACTTAATCATTCCTCTCAGTTTGAGGTCAAGCCAACTCAACTTACCAATAACACCACAGCTGATACCCACCCGAACCTGCTACCAATAGGCCAGGGGACTAGCCCACCTAACCTGTCACAGCTGCAACCAACACCAGTATGGACTGTTTGGGCTCCAGTTCATTGTTCCACCACTGCTACTGCTATCACCCACAACACAAGAAGGCAATCCCATTTACAATAGCTACAAAAAAATAAAATACCTAGGAATAAATTTAAGCAAGGAGGTGAAAGATCTCTGCAAGGAAAACTATAAAACACTGATGAAAAAACTGTAGATGACACAGACAAATGGAAAAGCATCTCATGCTTATGGATTGGAAAAATTAACATTGTTAAAATGACCATCCTGCCCAAAGCAATCTACATATACAATGCAATCTCTATCAAAATAGCAACATTATTTTTCAGAGAATTAGAAAAAATAATCCTAAAATTCATATGGAACAACAACAATAACAAAAAGACCCTGAATAGCCAGAGCAATCCTAAGCAAAAAGAACAAAGCTGGAAGCATTACATTACTTGACTTCAAATTATACTACGAAGCTATATTAACAAAAAACATGGTATTGGTATAAAAATAAACACATAGATAAAGGGAACAGAATAGAGAATCCAGAAATAAAGTCACATGTTTATAACCGACTGATCTTTGACAAAACTGAAAAGAACATATACTGGGGAAGGGGTGCCCTTTTCCATAAAATGCTGGGAAAAAATGGGTAGTCGTATGCAGAAGAATGAAACTGGACCCTTATCTCTCACCATATGCAAAAATCAACTCAAGAGCAATTAAAGACTTAAATGTCAAACCCCAGACTTTAAAAATCCTAGAAAAAAGCCTCGGGAAAACTCTTCTGGGCATTGATGTAGGCATAGAATTTATGACTAAGACGTCAAAAACACAGGCAACAAAAACAAAAATAGACAAATGGGACTTAAACTACAAAGCTTCTGCACAGAAAAAGAAATAATCAACAGAGTGAACAGACAGAATGGGAGAAAATATTGCAAACTATTCATCCAACAGGGGACTACTATCCAGAATATGCAAATAATTCAAACAATTCAGCAATAACAAAAAAACAAATAATCCCATTAAAAAGTGGGCAAAGGATATTAGTAGACATTTTTCAAAAGAAGACATACAAATGACCAACAAGTATATTAAAAACTGCTCAGCACCACTAATCATCAGAGAAATGCAAATTAAAACCACAGCAAAATACCATCTTACCTCAGTAAGAATGACTATTATTAAAAAGACAAAAAATAACAGATGTTAGCAAGAATGCAGAGAAAAGGGAATCTGTTGGTAGGAATGTAAATTAGTACAACCTCTATGGAAAACAGTATGGAGATTCCTCAAAGAACTAAACAGAACTACCATATGATCCAGCAATCCATTACTGAGTATCTTCCCAAAGGAAAAGAAATCATTATATCAAAAAGTTACCTGCACTCGTATGTTTATCACAGCATTAGTCACAATAGCAATGATATGAAATCAATGTAAGTGTCCATCAATCAATAAAGGAAATGTGGTATATATACACAATGGAATACTATTCAGCTGTAAAAAAAAGAATGAAATAATGTCTTTTGCAACAACATGGATGGAACTGGAAGCCATTATCTTAAGTGAAACAAGCCAGACACAGAAAGTCAAATATTGCATGTTCTCGCTCATAAGTGGATGCTAAAACATGTGTACACATCGACATAGAAAGGGGAATGGTAGATAATGGAGACTCACGAAGGTGACAGAGTGGGTGGGGGAAGGATGATGAGAAATTACTTTATGGACACAATGTACGTTATTCGGGTGACAGATACGCTAAAAGCCCCAACTTGACCACTACACAATCTAGGCATGTAACAAAATTGCACCTGTACCCCATAAATTTCTACAAATGAAAAAATAACAGCGTATACTGCTGGCAAAATGATTCTTTAAGACCGTATCAGTCACAATTCGGATTTTCATTAGGCCTTCCATTCTTCCTTGGTTCTCTGGATTCCATCCCTAAGCTCCAGGAGCCATTTAAATCAGCACCCTCCTGTGCTAAACGTGTCTGTGTCGAGTTCAACCCTTCCTTATCATCTGTTCTGTTCCGGCTGTTTTAGTTGATATATTTCCTGGACCTCAACCTTTATAGCTGTACTACCCTCTTTATGGAATTTATGTGCTTCAGAAGTTTTATAGAATTTATGATTTTTAAAAACTGAGATATATCTGCTTTTTCACTTTCACCGTCATTTCAACAATTATCACCTTCATATATGATTAAATCTTCATAGACAAGTCTCTTAATATTTAGACCCCGATAAGTTATAATTAGTCATTAAAAAAGGCTTTCGTTGAAGTATCCTTCCTTCATATGAATGAGTAACTCTTGAAATAGTGGTTCACCATTTAGGATCTGACTGTATGGGCAGATATATTTGTATTTGTTTTTATTGGAAAATCAGGTGAAATGTTTGAAGTCCAATTAGTTGTATTTTCAGTTAGAATCCTTGACCTAAGAATGTTCTCATGCCTCTGTATTGATGTCATACAAGCAGAAAAACACCATCAGAATCCATTAGGATTTTTCCCCTTATTAAATTTAAATGTAAGTCTTAGTCACCTCTTGTTCTCTCGGACAGGCTGCCTTCCTCCACGTCCCATTCAAAACAGCAAATGCCTTGAGACTGGTTGTCCCTGATTCAGAAAGTGCTCAGCGCTCATAGTTAATTGGCCTGACAAAAATACCTCACATAACTTCCTTTTCATAATAGTCTCCATTTAAACAAAAAATATTCAAACTTTCATCTTTGAAGCGTTGTTAGACTTTATCTAAATGGCCTCAAAATCCTTAGGAAGAAAAAAGGAGAAAAGAAACTAGTTGAAAATTCTCCAAATAACCTGGCATGGCTGTATCTACATTCCTTTTAAGGCATTTCCTAATCAAAGAGCTAGAGGCTATCTTGGTGGCTATATATTAATTAGAAATTTAAACATGGAGGTCTTTCAAAATATCCTCTCTTAATAATTTGAAGAGTTTGGCACCAGGATTTTCAGTGCTGTGTGTTCCCCTTTTTGCCGCAGGGGGGATTGTCACTAATCATTCTACTGGGCACACAGATGGAAGAGTTTCTGCGATGGTGGTCTTGGTATTATGTAGACATTCACACACACGAACACAATTGCATATGTGTATGTATGTGTGTTTTGGGAGACAGGTGTAGTGAGGTAGTGAGGATTCTTACAGTAGCTCCTTTTGTGATGTGTAAGTTGGCTGTCTATAATTCATCTTTTATTTGCAAACCTCTGTAGGACAACAACAAGAATAATTGTAGCTCATGTGCATGTGGCTTTGAGTTGGGAAGGTGCAGCATGCAAGTACCATTTATAGCATTAGAAGTTATACTCTATAAGCTACTGAAGTGTACAATATCAGATAGCATTTTGATAATAGCTCAGTTTCATTGATTATTGAAAAGATTCAATGAGTATGTGACTCTAGTGAAACAGGAAATACTTCCATCTAAAATCAGTTTAGTCAAGTTGTCTGCATGGGCACAGATATTTAGCAGTACAGTTAACAGCAGCAACATCTGAACAAAGATATTTTTCAAGGGGAAAGGGAGTGAACTCTGCTTATTTCAGACTCAAGCAAAGGCCAGTTATTTTGTTTTGTTTTTTAAATATAATTTAATTTCAGAATAATTTTAGATTTACAGAAAAATTTGCAAAGGTAGTACAAATAGTTTCCACATACCCCATACTTCGTTTTACCTATTGTTAACATCTTACATTAGTATGGTACATTTGATCCAAATAATTAACAAAATTTATGGATTAGTATTAATATTAACTAAAGCCCATATTTTATTCAGTATTCCTTAGTTTTTCCCTAGTGTCCTTTTTCCTTTCCAGAATTCTATCCAGTATATTGCATTACATATAATTGACAAGAAAAAGTTTTTTCACCCTATGGCTTTTGGACTTCTGTGAGGACGTGTGGTGTTGCAGTGACTGTCTTATGATTGTCAGGAAATGAAGCTGGGTACCAAAGTTGACATGCTGAGAATGGCAGAGAGTAACTATGGGAAAAATGCTGGGTTTTTAATGATGCTATGGATCTCTGGACCCAGCAACAGTGAAATCAACCTTTCTCTGGACTTCTTGATATGTGAACAATAAATCTCTTAATTTAAAAATCATTTGAGTTACTTGCAACCCAAACCATCCTACTAGATATAGTGTATAAAGATAACAATGATAAACTTAATGTACCTTCAAAAAGTCCAGTGGAGTGGTACTGTGGAAAGGGCACTGCAATGGGAGTCGGGGAGGTATGTTTGAGCCTGCACAACTGCCAGCAGGCTCTGTAATATTGATCAAGTAACGACCTCTCTGTGCTGTGGTTTTCTCATTTCTGAAATAGAGGTTTGCACAGACTGATCTCCGAGGCCTCTACCAGTTCTAAAACACTTGTTTCTTAATAGATCTGGGCCGATCTCTTCTGTTACATTTAAGTAAGGGGAAGCTCAGAGACTTAAAACTTGCCCAAGCTTTCTTCAATTGATAGTGCCAAAACCTTATTTCTGATCTCCTGACTACCAGTCTAGCATGCTCTTTTATTTATGCCTCGCCTTGAAGGTGTTTATTAGAACATCTGCAATTCACACAAAGCTGTGAATTATTTTAGAGATTCTATTAGTCAGGGTCCTTTGGTCTTAAGGGACAGAAATCCAACTCAAACTAACTCAAGCCAAAAGGGAATTTATTGGTTTACGTAACTGGAAAGTCCTGGCATTAATTTGGCTTCACATATGGTTGGTTCCAGGAGTTCAAACAATGCTTTCAGGTCTCTCTCTCTCTCTTCTCTGCATGTTGGTTTCACTCTTAGTCAAGATTGCTCCACATAGTGGGAAAGGTGGTCCCTTCAATCACAGGCTTACATTGTTCTCACAGATCTTAGAGGACTCACCTTCCTTAGAGGGGGCATATGTTGTTTGTTCAATAAACTTTTGGAAGAAGGATCATGCCTCTCCTAATCCATATGATGGGGAAGAGGGGTGTGATCTGATCCTCTCACCTAGGATGGTTGGAATGCATTTTCAAGTTGGCCAATCAAACTGTTCCTTTCCCCTGGCCACAACTATTGATTTGGGGAAGGGACATTCACGGGTCTTCACAAAGAAGAAAGTGATTCAAAATGAAATGGTCTATAAAAATATTTTTTAAAAATAAAGGCAATAAAGATAATATTTAAAAAATTAAACAGCATACCAATTACATTGAAAAGGAGCCAATAGTAATTAAAATACCGCTGTGCCTCCCTCTAGATAACTAATATAAATTAATTCATCGGAGGGTACTTGTGAGATAGGGCTTTGATGCCTCTGCTTTGATAACTTTAAAAGTGATCAGAATAATTTCCTATTTGATTGAGGGGTTTTTTTGCCCTCTTTCTCAGAGCTCAAGTCACAGCTAATGACCCTAATGATTTTGAATAGCTCCTGAGGTCATTTAAAAGCAGAAGCTCTCAAACTTGAGCCTACATCAGAATATCCTGGGGGGCTTGTTAAAGTGCAGACCACCGGGCTCCTCCCCGAAAATCTCCAATTCAGTAAGTCTGGAGTGGGCCTGAGACTGCTATTCTGACAAGTTCCCAGGGACCTGGCTGCTGGTCTGGGGACCACACTTTGAGAATCTGCTTTTACATGGACCTCATTAAAATTACTGCAGGAGAGAAATCTTATAAATACAAGGCCTTATATTCATGGTTACAAAGAAAGAATACACAGATTTCTTATTTCTTCTAGACAAACAATAAATGTTAAAGTAAATGAGGTATCATCTTGGAACTAGAGTGTTGAGAGAGGCTTTCAACTCGAACCTATCAAATGGGCCGTTCGGAAGTGGCCTGCCACTTGCTTGCACCGCAGTCCCCTTGGCTGGCCTCAAGAGGCACATTCCAGCCTTTCTTGTTGAGAATTTAGTTGATTCCTCAACTTTTAGTTTAGGTGGAACCTTGCTGTGTTACTTTTATAAATTAGGTTGAAATTCCAACGTTCCAACCACTTTGTGATTAAAAGACTTAGATGCTGCGGATAATAAATTCAAGTTCTCTGGTGATTGCCAGCCTTTTACATGTGTCCAGATGGCCTTAATTTTTAATGGGCTTGGTTCAAGCTGTATATAAAGCCCTCTTTCCCCTCCTGCAGCCATTCCCGCTACAGCTCTGGCAGCTGCTATTTTCTCCCCCATCCCCCCTTTCTTATAATTTTATTCTTATATTCCAAGAACCTGTGTTTTGGGTCACTATCTCCAAAGGATAAAGCAGCTGGATTTCTCTAAGCATTGTGTTTATACAACTTAGAAAAGCTTGAATTTTTAGTCAAATTCTTCCTTCCTCACTCAACAGACCACTGTGGCTCCCTGGTGCCAACCACATCAGATCTATACTCCTCTACCTGAGTTTCAAAGCAATGATTTCTGGTGGCATGACATCTGGCGCATTGTGGATTTTTATGCTTCTCTTCTATTACAGACCAGGACCTAGTGTCCCTCTTGAGCTAAAAGCTGCATAATTCAAGATAAGGGATCTATGGGAGGTTTCTGTCACAAAACCATAGCCGCCACATTTTCCTCAAAAATCCTGAATTCTTTTATATTTATAAGTAACAGGCCAACTTCTTTAATCAGTTCCCTTGAAATGACCATGTTCTAACTCAACATAACAAAAATGCATGTCTTAATTTGTAATAAATGAGTGGGAGTTACACAAAGGCAAATGGTACTCGAGCACATCTGAACTTATGATTGCTAACATCTATGGATATTCAGGTCAATGTTGAATTCAATTTAGTGTTGAATCACTTCAGGAAATCCAAAGAGTTCTCATTACACATGGTGAGTGTGTTTCCTCAAGGAGGTACAGTACTTGGCATCTTTTAGATGAGTGTGAATCACCACTTCGTCTGGCTGCTATACAAGTACGTATTGTTTTATTGAATAAGAGGGTAAAAAGTCATATGAAACACTGCGTGCTACAAATGGGTAGGGAATAATTTGACTTGCCTTGGTGCAACTTAATTTACACATTGGACTTCTAGAAATAAAAAGACTGCTCCACAAATATATCTTAGTCCGGGCATGGGAATCATGAATGGCTTTGATTATTATTTTTTAGTTGACTTCCTCTTGTCATTTTTTTTGGATTATAATATTTGTCAGATAAAATAAAGCTACTTTCAGGCAAGGTGAAAATTAAATAGGTTGAAAATAGAGTAAGAGACACTTGCAGTAGGCAAAATAGACAAGGAAGACAACATAAAATTTTCTCCAATTTCTAAAACATTATCATTTATTCTCAACACTACTGAATATAACTTCCTTCTTTGCTGGGCTGAATTTTTTTTCAAACTTATGATTTGTAGGTATATTTAAGGTTTGACATGTTGTCTCCAGAAAGAAAATATAATGAACTTGTTTTGCAAACTCAGATTACACCCAGGGGATATTGCTTTAAATAGAAGAATTATGCTGTTTTTACAAATTATGCTTGTTCTATAGGATGTCAACATCCCTGGAATTTTACACACATGAAGATATTTTTATAAACATCCTATACCTGCAGTCCCTAACCTGCAGTACCGGTCCGTGGCCTGGTTAGGAACTGGGCTACACAGCAAGAGGTGAGCAGTGGGTGAGCAAGCAAAGCTTCATCTGTATTTACAGCCGCTCCCCATTGCTCACCATCCCTCCCACCCTCCAGTCCATGGAAAAATTGCCTTCCATGAAACTGGTTCCTGGTGCCAAAAAGGTTGGGGACTGCTGCTCTATACAGAGATCCTGATTTGAACATTTCTTTAGTAAAGGGAAAAACTAAACTACAACTAGAATATTATCTGGATATTTCTGAACACGACACTCATATATACCAAAATATCCAGCTAAGTCATGCTAGAGTGTCTTTTGAGGAGGTGGCCTGAATTATTTGGAACATTTATAAGTGAACAGTGGATATGGATATACATAGATCCAATCTGAATTTGTTTCAATACAGAATCAGAATTAAGGAAAAGGGACAGTCACAAAAATATGTTCTGGAGCTTCCCTTGCTTCCCCATTCCCCAAGGCTACACAAAACTTTGTTGTCAAACAGAGTTCCACTGTAGGGCTGAATTGTTAAGTATGAATTTCAGTCCTTTTCTTTATTTCTCATACACTTTAAACTTTGTTTTCAGTATTTCAGTTTTTAATTTTTTAATCTCTCTATATAAACTAATTGCAACCTCTAGCTCCTTTTCTGGAAGATAATTTATATGCCAGCTGGGGTTGTGCTGTGGTCTTATGTGGCACTATTTTCTGAAATAGCCTTTAGGTTGGAGATTGTTCCAGTGCACATCATCCCATCAGTTGTCTTCCTGTGCCATGCTAAGAGTAGCAGTCTTCGGTGAACACCAGGTCCTAGACCCAGATCCCCTGGGGGCATTTCATGGTGATTTCCCTCATCTCCTGCCATGTCCTCCAGATGAAGCCAGGAGAGACCCAAAACCCATCCTTCTCCCCCACCATGCCCCCACAAGTCTGAAAATATCTTGCTAGTCTGGCTAAAATCTCTCCCTCTTCAAACTCTTTCCTCTTGCATGTGCTTAGGCTCTTAGAAATAAAACCCAGGAAGGGCTGTCTTAGACCTCCCACAATGCAAGGATGCCCAGTGTCTTCTGCCTGCTTAAATGCAGGAACAGAAAATGGAAAATATCTCAAAATGTTATCCTGCCACAAATGTTTTCTTGCATTTGGACTCTTCAGTTCCTGCATCTGGACCGTAATATCTGATTTTCACAACATAAGGTAGATACAAAGGGCTTGTGGGAGTTTGAAACCCAGCCCACTATAATGTTAGTTAGGAAAGATGAATCTCATGACTGCACACCTGTTAGAATGGCTGTTATCCAAAAAATGCGTGATAACAAGTGTTGGTGAGGAGGTAGAAAAAGGGAACTCTTGAATAGCGTTGGTGGGAATGTAAGTTAGTACAGCTATTATGAAAAATAGTATGGAGATTCCTCGAAAAACTAAAAATAGAACTACCATATGATCTAGCAATCCCACTGCTGGGTATATATCCAAAGAAAGGAAATCAGTATAAGAAGAAATAGCTGCACTCCTATGTTTATTGCACCACTATTCACAATAGCTAAGATATGGAATCAAGCTAAGTGTCCATCAATGGATGAATGGATAAAGAAAGTGTCTTATATATACACAATGAAACACTATTTAGCATTTAAAAGGAAGAAAATGCTGTCATTTGCACAACACAGATGAACCTGGAGGACATTATGTTAAGTAAAATAAGCCAGGAACAGAAAGACAAACACTGCCTGATCTTACTTATATGTGGAATCTAAAGAAGTTGAATTAATAGGTGAGAGTAGAATGGTGGTTACCAGGGTTAATAATAACGTATTGTGTACTTGATGGCTAAGAGTAGACTCTAAGTGTTTTCACCATAAAAAAGAATGTATATCAATACATATGTTAATTATGTCAATTTAGCGATTCCACAATGTATAACTATTTTAAATCATCATGTTGTACACCAAAATATATACAATTTTTATCTATCAATTAAAAATTTTTTTAAAAGATGAATCTCATGGCATGTGGACTTCCATTAAAGGTTGGGGTTTGGATTCTGCCCTCACTACTTAACTAGCATGAGGAGTAACGTTCTTGGTGTTAATCCTCCTCTTTCTTACTCCCCCATCTCTCTATGACTGCTTAGTTGAGGCCCTGATTGTCTTTTACCTGGACAAATGTAACAATTTCCTAGCTGATCCCTCTGTCTCTGACCTTACCCTCTCCAGTCTCTATCTACCTTAATGATATAACTACTATGGTCATCTGAAGTCCTTGATTAAAACCCTGCAACGACTCCCTGTTGGCCAGAGGGCAAAGTTCGAGCTTCAAATCAATGATTCAGGTGTCTTTTTTTAAACCCCAAATGTTTATTGCAGCACAATTCACAATTACAAAGATTTGGAATCAACCTAAGTGCCCATCAACTGATGGGTGGATGAAGAAAATGTGGTGTGTACACACACACACACGCACACTATGGAGTACTACTCAGCCACAAAAAGAAATGAAATAATGTCTTTTGCAGCAACTTGGATGGAACTGGAGACCATTATCCTAAATGAAGTATCTCAGGAATGGAAAAACAAACACCACATGTTCTCAGTTATAAGTGGGAGTTAAATGAGGGGTATATATGGTCATAAAGTGGTGTAATGGGCATTGAAAACTAAGAAGCGGGGAGGGAGGGAGGGCGGTGAGGGATAAAAATCTACTTATTGGGTACAATGTACACTATTCTGGTGACAGGTACACTAAAAGCCCTGACTTCTGCATTATACAAATCATCCATGTAACAAAAAACACTTGTGCCACCTAAATCTATTGAAATAAAAAAAAAATTAATGATTCAGGATCCTTTACGTTCCGCTTCCCCCTTCCACTCAGTGGCAGACACTGCCAGCTGTCCTCCAAATTCCATTCTCTCTTTTTTCTATACTAATATTACCACAAATTTTCAACTGAGCACATTTTTACCATAACAGAGTCTATCAGAAGTCCTTAGCAGTAGGTGTGGCCATGTGACTAGCTCTGGCCAATGAGCCGTAAGTGTAAGTGTCCCATGGCAGTTCTATGAATCTCCCTTACAAGACAGCTGGTGTATGCCTTTGTTCCTTTTTTCTTTTCCTTTCTGCCTTCTTGCTGCTCATAATGTGGATGTGGTGACTGAATCTAGAGCTGCTGTTTTGGACCATGAAGAAAGAGATCTTGGAAATGGAGACCATGTGTGATAAAACACGAGTCAACAGCTCTGAGCTCCTGAAAACTTCACTTCACCAACCCACCACTCCAGCCTGAAATCTGTTCCTCACTCTCCAGTCTGATCTGCCTTCCTTCTCTGCTTCACAGCCATGCTGAACTATTTGGTATTCTCTGAATTGATCATACAGCTCCGTGCTTCTCTGCCTTGCCTCTTGCTACTCCCCTGCTTTATGCTTTCTCTTTCTGGCAAATTCCTTCTTATCAAGACCCACTTCTAGAGTCTCCTTTGGCAAGACTGCTCACTCACAGTCAAGCAAATTTGGTAATTCTTTTGCCATCATTGTATCTAGTATGTTTGTCTAGCAAACATACTAGTCCTCATCACATGCCATTACCAATGTTTTCTTTACCTATCTGTTCTACAAATAGACAACAAACTCCTAAAGATCATAGCCATTAATATGTTTTTAAAACATCTTTGTATTGCTAGTGCCTAGCACAAAATTGAGTCCCAAAGAATAGTTGTTCCATGATGAACAATTGAATGAAATTCTCTGAGCTTCCATTTTGTCATCTGTAAAATGGGAGGAATAATAATTCCCATCCTATAGATATTTTTGAGAATTACATAAGAAGAGAATAAGAAGATTCTTCATAAACTATAGCACATTATCAAGAAAACCAAAGTATTGTGTGTTTATCCAAACTTCTATTATCCAGTCAATCACCTTACACAAATATAATTTTTATAGAATCCAGGGCTGTTGACCTACTTTATATCTACAGAAAATGGAAAGAAAGGATGCATTGAAAAAGGACACGCTACTGATCCTAGCCAAGTCAAAATTAGTAACATAATCAAGAGTTCTTAAGGTCAATTTAATTTCTATTTCTAGGTAGTTAAATATATTTGAGTTTTGAGTTCAACTATCCTACAAACTCTTAGTTCCAGGTAACCTCTTCACTCACTGGACAAACAGAGCTCCATGGAAAATAGTTGTACTTAGTTAAAACAAAAGTGATACATATCAAGTTGATTCCACTTGCTGGAAAATCACCTCTAGATCATAGAATAGGAGTGAGAACCCAGGGCTGAGGACCTTCACATTTTCTCCATGTTAGCTGCTTTAAGGGAACATGAGATGGTGAGAGCTGCAGCTGGAGCAGAGGCAGGATGTCCTCTTGTTTCTTCCATGTTACCCTAAGCAACCCAAGAACTCTGGACATTCTTAGGAGAAAAGGGATCCAATGGGGCGATAGGCCTGTTCAGATCATGCTAACTTCTCTCCTGAGACTAATTCTCTCTTGGGACTGTTCTCTCTTGGGGTTCTTTAGGGACTCTAATTCTCTCCTGGGACTAGTCTAAACTCCACATCATCATGAAGTCATCCACCAGAGCCACCGTGTGATTCTAATCCTTCTGTGACCTCTAAGACTTCCGAGCACCAAGATCTCATGCGTGGGAGTCTAAAACCCCCTTTTCACAGCAATCAACTTGCTTCACCACTTCCAGGGAATCCAGTCTTGTTTTGGCCTCTATTTTCCTGTCTGGGGATGGTGGCGATGAGAAGGCAGGGGTGGGTTTAATGTCACCTCTTATATTACGAATCAGTGACATAAGCTCCTAAAGCCAAAAGTATTTGTAAGATCGCCTTTTAAAACCATGGAAGAATTAACTATCTTCTATTTAAACTGATTTCAGAAGGAAAGGAGGGTTCAAAGTGAAGTTCGGGCTCTTCTCTGTGTATTTGCAAATGCACAAAGCTGGGTCTGTTATGTCCTGTCTGAAAGGCTATCTATTTGTACAGCTTTATGTATCCCTTCACAGAACACCCATGAAGTCACAGCTCATATTTCTGCTTTAAATATTCGATCTTTTGGCTTTAAACACCCATAAGGGTTATTTGTCAAAACGGATCTTAAACCTCGCCCCACAGCTCTGCAGCAGATTTTTAAAGTCATGCTGTAGGGGTGGGAAGGAAAGGGTGGGGGAGACGGGAAAAGTCAGCCATTCAGTAAGCATTTATTGAGTGCCAAGTACGTGCAGAGCATATGGTATCTAGTAATAGGTGCTGCGAGGGGGAGAAAAAAGGAATGGAATATGCGTTCTTGCTCTCAAGATGGAGACAGAAACATAAGCACTGTTAGTTCAGTCCTAGACCCAGACATGTTCACCTTATTTTCCAAAGATGCTTGTACGACGAGCAAGAGCCTCGATGTGGGGCATGTAGGAACATGTTAGCAGCAGTGGCGCATGCGTGTGTGTGCTTGTGCGTGTGCCTGCGTGGTGGGGAGAGAAGGAGAAAGAGAAAGGGTATGTGGGTATAGGAAGAGGATTAGAGATGACAAAGGGAGCCATGCCTTGTGTGGAAGGTCCTTTCTTGATGTGCTTCTCAATCATCCTCTGCCCCAAGATGCCTTTCTGTAGCTTTCCGAGACCCCAGCACCCAGCTGCTATGTCCCCTTTTGACAGCAGTGCGTTTGTTCCCACCACCTTCCTGCTCTCTGGGATCCAGGCTCTTCAGAGTTTTTCGGAGTAGTGCTTGTTTGGGTCTTGTATGAAGACAAACTCACCTTACTGCTTTGGACCATTCATTTCTACCACAAACCTCTTTGGTTCTGAACTGTGTTGTGACCAGACACCTGGAAGAACACCTGTCATGCAAGGGCTGTGTGGGCCCAGGGGGCTCCCTCTGCCTGCTCAAGCAGGTGTGGTCTCCCTTAGCAGAGGTGGGCCCCTGGGAGGCCCCAACACCCTGGCCCTCATGCTATGAGTGACAACGTGGAAACCACTGTAAGGTACTCCCCAGAGCCTACGGAGGTGTGCACAGAGTAGTGAAGAGTCAGGTAGGCTTGGATTTGTATCCCACTCCCCCGATTAACTATCTTATACAACTCTATAAAACCACATTGAACCTCAGTTTCTTCATCTGTCCAGTGGAAATTCTCTTGTAGCATTATTATGATAGTTAATGCATACAAAGTGCCTAGCACAGTACTTGGCACATAGTAAGCACTAAATGAAATGTTAGCTTGTATTATAATATTAATATAATTTTCATTAATATTCATGATTTGCTTTGAGACTTTTCTTTGTAGCCTAAAATATATTTGTTCTGTCCTACAAAGTATATGACTAAGAGAAAAACAGGAAATGTGACTTACTCCATCCATTAAACAAACTTTTTTTAAATGCTGACTGCATTGCCAAGTACTGTGTTAGGTCTCTCCCTCCTACCTCCCTTCCTTCATCATTCTGCAAACATTTATTGTGTGTCTATGAGGTGCCAGGCATTGCGTTAGAGTCTAGAAAAATAGTGGTGAGATAGATGGATCTGTTTCCTTCCATTGCAGAGCTTATGATCCAGGGAGAAAGACAGATATTGCACAAGTAAACCCAGGTGGAGAACCAGGGAGAAGTTCTAGATGGTACCATAGTGCTCACAGGACATGGGGATCTGCAGGGTTAGGAAGACCAGCATGTTACAAGTTTCCATTTATGAGGCTTGTTCTCAAAAGGGTAAATTACTTGCTGCCATCAAGTCAGCGGTATTTTCATTACATTGTCCCCAGGCAAGGCTGGTGTTTTCTAAGGGGTTATCAATCAAATCCATGAATATCCAATTCCATATTTTAAGTGATGAAATGGCTCTTCATTCGAAAATTCGAACATAATGTTTATTGCAAAAGGGACGTATAAACCATCAATATTTAAAATAATGAATTCACAGGTACAACCTGATATGTACTTTCCTGACACTTAACGCAATGTGTTTTGTATTAATACTTCTATTCTGAACTTAGTCACCAAGTCCTGACTTACCTAGAATAATTCTTTGTACATCATCTTCCATTGACTAAGATAAAAGCCAGAATATGAATATGGTTCTAAAATTTGTCAAATTATATCTGTAACTTTCTTCTGCAGTTTCAATGCTGTTATAGAGAGGGCAGAAGGATGGAGAACTCATGTTCATTGATTGCCAATTCGTATGAGTTCCAAACGTAATCTCATTTAATTCTCACCAGAGCCCTGCAAAGTATATCTTGTTTTTATCTCTGTTTACATATTAGGAAACTGGGGCCCAGAGAGGTTGAGAAATTTGTCCAAATTTGCACACAGGGCCCATATTCAAAGCCAAGACTACCTGATTCTAAATGGTACTCCCAATTTGGGCATGAATGATCTGACGATTTGCAGAAAGTCAAAAGAATTTATTTCCATCCATGCACAGTACATTTTAATTTGTATAATCTCTGCAAGGCTAAACAGTCACACAATAATCACAGTTTAACTTATAAAAATCCAGTGCAGTCTTTTTATCACAAGTTGTGCGTAACTTGTCCTGAGCTGTAGGACTCTCTTCACTTTTTTTGCCCTAAATCTATTTTTCTTTGGAATTCTTTCCATATGCTACAGTTTAACATAACGGGACAATAAAGGCCATTCAAGATGTCACAAACAGAAAGATGATAATATATATATCACTCTTTTGGAGATTATAATTTTACTTTACTCATTAAGCTCTCTTTTCAGCATAATAAAACCTGCCAAATTGGACCTCCTTCAATGTGCTTAAAATGGAACTAATCATCTTGCTCCGTGCCTGGGTTAATCTTTCCTCTTTCTATTGCTTGCCACACAGCCATCTGTTTCCCTGGGCACCTGAGGTCAAATCTTTGTAGCCACCTTTGACTTATCCCTTCTGCTCATCTCCTCCTTCAGGTAAGCGTCATTAGCAGTGAGAATAGCTTCAATATCAAGGGACAGTTCACATTCACTCTGTCATGTGACCCAGTCTTCCTAGCAGCCCCCTAAGATATTTGTTATCAATTCCTTTTTACTGATGAGGAAACTGAGCCCCTGGGAAGTCAGAAGCTGAGAATTAGTGAAGAGTTGAACCCAGGTCTTTCCGTACTACAAAATACCAACCATTCTTCCCTCATCATTGATCTTCTGCTCCTCTCTTTCCTGTCATTACCCATGAACTCATCTTGAGTCAGATCTGCATTTTTTTATGTTTGAATGAGTGCTACAGCTTCCTAACCATTCTCTTTCTCTAACTTCCATCCAAACTCTATGCCCTAAACCAGGTTTGCCTTGCCAACCATTCGTCTTTCTCCATTGTCTAATGCAGTAGTTTTCAAGCTACTAAAATTCAAATAATAATAATGATGTTTCACTCATTTACAGAAACAGTAAATGTTTATTTCTTAAAATTATGTTCTCTTTTAAATATTTAGCTGTTATTTTTTTTTCTTAAACTTTTATCCTGATCATCTGCTAATACAAGTATATATGGTTATTTCATATTGCCTGAAAATAATACTATGGTTTCTAGGACACTATTGGGTCAATTTGAAAACCACAGCCTTAGATTATAAGTGCTAAAATGATGGCCAAGACCCTCTAAACTCTGCCCCCAGGTCACATTTTCTACTACTCCTCAATCTGACATGCTTCCCTGTACGCCTTGGGTTGAAGTTCCCAGCTCAGTGTCGGGCACACAGGAGTATTCACTCAGTGCTCAGTGCCCAACAGCCTGCTTATTATTGTTGGTGTGCACTTTGCTGAGGAACATTCCAGTGCTTCACTCATGTAGTGGCCTTTGCTCCCAAGTTCTTCCTCTCTTCTTTTTGATCCTGTTTTAAAAGATAATATTTATTGAATAAATAAATATTATCTGATGCTCTGGACACCTCCCAAAGGCACTACAGGTACTAATTCAGCTAAGCTTCCCAATAACCCTCTGTGGTATCAAGGCAAGACCTTTTCTCTGGGTCTCTGTTTCCGAATTTGCAAAACAGAGATTAAAATAATACTTACTTAGTAGGATTGTAGTGAGAGTTAAGTGAGTGAATACGTAAAGTGCCTAGGATATGGTAGTCTTTTAATAAGCATTAGCCATTATTATTAAGCCACCTTCCAATTTTGGAACATTAAGTTCACGCTGATTAACAACTTGCTCGTAGCCAGTAGAGCTACTCAGGACTCAGCCATGTCTCCGGAGTCCAAACACTGGGCTCCACAACCTCCCTTCTTCTTTTTTCCTACTCAAATAACCCACCCCCTCCAGAAATCCTTGGTCACTGATTTATGTTCCTAATACACTGTGATATATAGCATAGTGCCACACTCATATAGACAGCCCTCTACTTTCATATAAGACTTCAAATATGTGAAATCATTTCCATCGTCGTTTAAATTGTATTAACAGTTGGGAATAGACCTGTACTAATGACAGTCATAATTTTCCCATTTCCATTTCCTACTTTTTTTAGGGGCTCCTAAGACTATGCCAACATTCAATGATTTGCTAGGAAGACTTACAGGACTCAGCATATAGTCACAGTCACGGCTAGGATTTATTACAGCAAAAGGATACAAAGCCAAATCAGCAAAAGGAAAAGGTACATTGGGCAAAATCTGGAAAAAACTAGGCACAAGCTTCCAAGAGTCCTCTCCCCCTGGAGTCACACAGGATGGGCTTAATTCCTCCAGCTATGAGCTGTGACAACAGGTATGGAATGTCGTCCACTAGGGAAGTTCATTAGAGACTCAGTGCCCAGGGTTTTTATTGGGGGGCTGATTACATCAGCACTCACTGCCTAGCATGTAATAAAATTCCAGACTGGGGAGTCCTTGCCTTATTCCTTATGGGAAAAATGAAAGCAGGTGTTCAGCATGAACCACATTGCTTCTACAAATAGTTGAGGCACAGCAAGCCGTTCTCATCAGTTCTGGGAATGAGGGGAACTCTCCTGTGATGGTTCATTTTATGTATTAACTTGGAGAGGTGGTTTAGATGAGATTAGCATTTATTAATAAATCAATGAATTTTGAGTAAACAGACTGCCCTTCATAATGTGGATGGGCCTCATCCAATCAGCTGAAGGCCTGAATACAGCAAAAATACCAGCCTCCCTGAGCAAGAGGCGATTATGGCAGACCGCCTTCAGACTGTGAATCTCCAAGGTCCCGGCCTGCCAGCCTTTGGACTGCAACAGTATCATCAGCTCTCCTGGGTCTCACACCGGCCAGCCCAGCCTGCATATTTTGGACTCACCATCATTGGCTCCTAGTCATGTGAACCAAATCCTTATAATAAATCTCTTTATATACACACACGCATATACATACACACACACACACATATATACACACACACACATCCTATTGGTTCTGTTTCTCTGGAGAACCCTGACTAATGCATCTCCCCAAAAAAATCCAACTTCCCAGGTGCCAGCCAAGGGCTAACCTCACAAGCAGGTCTTCCTGAGGACAGCAGTCTCAGTCTGCTGTGTTAACTCTTTCCACACTCTACTATTTTTATAGCAGCAGAAGCCACATGGCAGTAATGCCATGGAGCAGCGGAATGCATGAACAGTCAGAAACTATAAGGTGGAGAGGGAGTGAGGGAAGAGAAATTGGCAGGTAGTGGCAGAGAAGTGGGAGCAGCAGGCACAGAGTGAGCACAGGTGCTGAGTGTGGTTTCACTGTCACCGGGGAGTGTCCAAGGAGGAAACAAGGGATGTCTGTGGCTGGGGGAGCGGACTGAGCAGGTAACTAGCTGTTCCTTTAGCCCGTAAGACCTGACTGCGTTATTGTGGTTTGCAGTAGATTAAAGATGTCCAGAAATTCTTTGCCACACCTTACGTAATGATGTGGAATCTGTTTCCCCTCCCTTTCAATCTGGGTTGGCCTGTGACTTGCTGTAACCAGTGGAACACAGCAGCGGAACCAGTAACACTGTGGCTGTTCTAGGCATATGCCTTGAGAAAGCCTGGCTGTTTCTGCTTTTCTGTTCTTGGGAGTCCGAGGTCCCCAAGTAATGACCTTCAGCTGCACTCCTGGAGAAACTGCTGAAAGAGAGAGGGGAGAGAGAGAGAGATGCCCAGCCACCTCCAGCTGTCCCAGCTGTCGCAGCTGAGGGGACATGCACATGAGTGAAGTCACTCTGTACTATCTGAGAGTCAGCCCCATTGAGACTCCAGATTACGCCACCTGCCTGAGATGAGTGACTCCAGGCAAGACCAGCAGAATTGTTCTGCTGACCCCGCCCAGATTACATAATTCTGAACAAATAATAAAATGTTGTGGCTTTAACCCACCGACTTTGGGGATGGTTTATTTCCTGGCAATAGGTAACCAATTTGGTGAAGCAGCTGGAGGAGTCCGAGGACAGTGGCTTCATTGTTCCGGTAAAGCACAGGAGCAGAAAGTGAAAGATGTCTGCAGCTGGGGCAGCAGGATGACTCTGTGAGAGTCGACGCGAGCTTCTCCCTTCCTTCCAGTTTCCACTGTTTCACAACACTGACATGTGTCACTTCACAAAGAAAACAATCTGTACCCTTCTGAATTAGGCTTTACCCCAGAATCTTTTCCAGACCTTCCCAACCCTCAAACCGAAGTTTGTGAACAGTTGATTGAGATCCTGTACACAATGAGTCACGCTTGTCGACCGAATGCCTATTGCCTTAGTGGGGACCTTAGGTCATCAGATCCCACGGCGTGCAGCTCCTCTCTTCACTCAGGGAGCCAAAACACAGTGTGTGACCTCAGCTCCAGCAACGGCTCTCAACACGTGCCTGAGTATGTGTGCACAGGATGCCAATCAGTGAGTCCAAAACTGTTAATTATCCCCCAAACCAGTCTGACCGATCATATGGACAAAACCCAGAATTGACGGGTGATTGAGTCGTAGCAGAAACTGGACCTAAGACCAGTTGTTGCAAATGTTTGTATGTCTCTTTTATGGACAAGGAATCCAAGGAAGAGAAGAGCGGGGGAGAGAGGGGGAGAGAGAGATCCCATGAATTACCAGCACTGTTCGACAAGTCAATATTGAAGGCAGGGACAAAATCCAGGGCTCCCAGGGCTCCTTCAAGGCTTTGTCCTCTGTTGGCAGCATTAGTTTTCATTGACATGTTTGTATATTTCTCCGCTAGGGAGGGCATAGGTACAGCCCCGCTTTTTTTTTTAAACATTA
>NW_012153285.1:6568895-6643048 GCF_000956105.1 Propithecus coquereli | reverse complement strand
TGGTAAGAAATAAGCTCCCAAAGGACCATGCGTTGAGAAAGAATGTACAAACCCAGCCAGTGAGGGGGAGTGTGGAGAAGCTCTCCCTGCCAATAATCTTGGGAGAAAGAATTGCCTAACGTGGAAATGGGACATTTCTCTAGGCCACCTCATTTCATCTGATCAAAAGTGACCACTTTCCAATATTTTCATGTAAAAGAAAATGAATGAAAACACAGCTAGGAGGTAGCCTAGAATGCTAAATCGGGGTGAGAAAAATCTACATGTGCATACTCAGTCAGTAAACACTCTGTGTTTATAGCCTATAGATAATTCATTCATTCATTGATCCACTGATCCGTCCACCCATTCTTTTAACAAACATTGATCGAACACCTACCACGTGCAGTCTTCTGGGGCCACATTAGGTAGAGTCCCTACTTCCTGCTCTCCAGGAATTGCTTTTACAGTCTCATAAAGGAGATAAGACGAGACGTGAACAAAGAACTATGATCTAGGTAATAAACGAGCAATCAGCACAGGAGAGAAAAATAAGGTGAGCTGAAAATTCAGAAAAGGGAGACATAACTTCTGGCCAAAGGAAATGTAGAGTAGAAAGATTTCTTAAAAGTATCATCTGTCACCCTCCAACTCCTAGTTTAAAAGCTTCACACAGTTATTAGCTGCATGACCTTGGGCAAATCATAAATTTTCTGTGTCTTCGTTTGCTTATCTTTTAAAAGGACAGGTTGGACTAAATGATCTTGAAGGTCCTTTCCGCTCTAAAGTACTGGGATACATAATTTTTCATGAGATGGCCCAGCTAAATATGTGACAATCCATTCTTTATACAACCAGAGTAACTCTTTAAGCCTAAGAAAGATCATGTTACCTGTGGCTTAAAACCCTTTCATGGCTGCATTTCAAAGAAAACCCGAAGTCTTTGTGGTGGGGCGCAAGGTCCTGCAGGGTCTGGCCCTGCTCTCTCTCCAGCCCCACCTCCACCATCTCTTCCTCTCACCTCTGCTGCTCTCCGGCAGGGCCTCTTTCCATTCCCCTGGATGCACCATGCAGGACCTTCACACATGCTGTTTCTCTACTGGGAATGCTTTTCCTCTTCTCTTAAAAAATGTATATTTGTATTTGTGGGTGTATGTATAAAATTTTTAGGAAAGAAATAAAAATATACAGTTTAACAGAGTCAAATGATATTACAGAATTAAAACTCAAACCCATAGGGTTGGGGGGCTGGGAGGAGTAGAAGTCACATGTTTCAGTGATTTCATGCTTAAACCCTTGTTTTCATGTGCCCTGGGTATGGAGCCATTCCAGTTCGACTTCTCCATGTACAATAATATTCTGGAATTCCGGCAGGGTGAGCGGGGGCAGCTGTCTGGACCTGAATAGGTGGCAGGTAGGAGTCCGGGGGTGTGAGTGTGCCTTATGCTGACTTTCAAACTGTCCCCTGATTCCTCCACACCTCCATCCCTGTCTTCCAGAGACCAGGTGCCTTCAATGGCTGAGACTTCTAGGGGCCTTTGACGCCATGACTTGGCACCTTTGACACTGGCCTCCCGTTTGTTAGCACTTGGTATTTAGCATTTTTAGCTTTGCTAACTTCTCCTTCCACTTTTTACCTTCCAGAAATGTGTTCACTCTTTGCAACCACGATCTCTCTCTTGTCACCCATGTTTTGTCCCACTGAGTGTCTATCTCATTAATTCTTTTTATACTCAGTTTCAAAAAGGTTTGTGGAATGGTGAGAAATAAAGAATGTCTTCCATCTTCCATGTCTAACTGGAATGCCTCTTCCCTTATCTCATTTTAAGGCTTTTCATCATTTTGGCATCAGCTTAAAAGTCAGAGATGGGCTTCACTAACTACCACGTTTAAGTACATCCTCCTGGGATAGTGTATTACAGCACCCTGTTTGTTTCCTTCATGACATTTAATATAATTTTAAGCTATATCCTGATTTATTGACTTAACTGATTTTAAATAAATACATTCATGACATTGTTTAAGGTCTGTTGCTCCTAGGAGAATGCAAACTCAGGGAAGGCAGGGACCACGTGTGATTTCTTCAACCAGTTGATGTGGAGTGCTTAGCATGGTGCCTCAACAGGACGGGAGCTCAAGAATTCTTATGAATGAATGTTGACAACCACAAGGATCAAATCTTAGACTCCACTGACAGAGCCCCACCAAGGCAACAGCAGACCAGAAAGACAAAAGGCAAAGATGAGCCAATTACATAAGAGCACGGACTCTGAAGCCAGACTTTCTCTGTCCAAATCCTAGAACTACCACTCACTTAGCTGTGTAACCTTGAAGGCAAATTGCATAAAAATGGAGAATGGAGATAATAATAGTACACCTATTTCATGAGACTACTGTAACTATTAGAATGAGTCAGTAGAGGTGGAGCTCTTAGAACAACAACCAGCACATAGTTAGTGTTCCATCGGTGTGGTGTTGGCTATTAGGTACCAGAACACTTGGCTTTGGGAGGGCCTTGGCTTGCTGAAGCTCCTTCCAAGTTTGGCTCTGAAAATTTAAGGGTAAACTTCCATAGAATATACACAAGTTGGTATTGTATGTCTGAAATGTTTAGAGCCCAATTTTGAATTATGGGTTCTATTTTTTATTTTTTCATCATGTTCCCACTTGAGTCGAGTAACTTATAAGGTGTTTGGGAGTTCTGATACAGCAGGGGTTCTTGGGGTAGCCCCAAACAAAATATTCCTCCTTAAGGAGAAGGTATGGTGGGGAAGATGGGGTGAAGGTTTATAGAAAGGAGGCAATTTGATAGGCTTAAAAGAATGGAAGATTTGGAAGGAGTGGAATGTGAGCGTGAAGAAAGAGGGTTTGGATTCCAGGCAGACCTTAGGTGAAATGCCAGCTCTGCCACTACTGGCTGCATGACCATGAGCAACTTGATAGACCTCTTGCTGCCTCGGTTTTCATAGCTGTAGTAAATATTACATGAGACAATGAATATAGAAAACTTAGGCCAGTACCTGGTATGGAGGAATATACTCTAGGATTTAAATTATTATCAAAATCAGAAATAATCAAGGTTTTCCCACCACTGAATCTGACTGGCTATGCGGTCTTGGAGGATTCACTTTCCTTTTCTATGTCCAAGTGGCTACTCTCTGGAATCAAATCACCCCCCCTTAGATTTCTTTGCAGCTAGGGAGTCAGAATTCTACCCATATCTATCTGGGGGGCCTCCCCCACCACCCCTATGAACCCCAACCACACACACACACACACACACACACACACACACACACACACACACACAAACTCCTGGGATCTTAGGCCTTTTCCACCTTTTGCTAGAACAGTATTTCTAAATTTTTGTCTGCTGCGTGTACAAAATTAATCTACATTATAGTGTGAAGGGTCGGGGGAAGCCCCCCTCCAAGATGGCCTCCATTGATTCCCACCTCCTGGTGTTCACACTCTCGAGTTGCCCCCTCCCACAATGAATAGAGCTGACTTGTGTAACAAATAGGGTTTTTCAGAAATGATAGCATAATTTCTGTGACTAGGTCATGGAAGACATCGAAGCTCCCAACTTACTCCTTTGTAGACCCCTCACTCTTGAGGACACCAGAGGCCATGTCTTAAGGATACTGAAGCAGCCCCATGGAGAGCTCCATGTGGTGAAGAACTGAGGCCTCCTGCCAACAGCCAGCACTGACTTGCGAGGCATGACAGTGAACTTGAACCACCCAGCCAAGCCACTCCCAGAAACCTCACCCTCAGAAACTGTGTGTGATAATACATGTTTATTGTTTTAAGCCTTTAAGTTTTGTAGTAATTTGTTACACAGCAATATATTACTAATACAGGGTTCCCTGGGACAATGTTACGTACAATTGAGTCAGTTTACAAGGCAGACTTTCTGGCTAACCTTGGAACTGGTTGAAACTCTATGAGCATTTCCAAAATCTTACTCATTTCTCTTCCCCTTTAGGTAACTGGCCTGTTTCCCAGATCCTAACACTTTGGATTACAGTTCTTTTTTTTGTTGTTGTTATTCTGAGTTCTTTTTTCCTTTCCAGGCCTTATTCTGAGGTTGCTTGAATACCTAGGCCTACTCTAGAGTCTGACAAGTATCAAGGCCCTTTCCTTGCACGGGTATTTTCCAAGGCTCCAAGAGGGGCCCATGCAATGTGTTCACATCGTCATGTGGATAATAAAACCTGTGCGAGAATAACAGTTAACTGCAAGCAGTTAAGACCACTGTCTCTCTACTACAATTTCCACTCTGTCATGCTATCTCTCACACAGACTGGCCATGGGCATTCTTAGCATCCAGTTAAGGGAAAATTCGGTTCAATTCGTGCTTAGTGGGACATGTTTTTGTGGTTCACAGGCACGTCCATGTAGAGTTAAGCCATTTCCCTCCTTCTCAGTGTCGGAATGGCTTCCAGCAAAACTCCTACCACCTGCCGTGCTAACCCAAAGGGGCATGACCAGAAGTCCTATGGTAAAAATATGTCCTGCACCATGTCACACAGGCACCAGAAGTATATGAGCTGTGAAGGAGAAACAAGGCTTGATACACCATGCCAGAAGCTAGTCTGTGGAAAGTTCTTCCAATCTTCAGATTTTATAGATTGGCTGGATCTATACCTAGTCAGAATTATCCAAACTTTAAAAAACCAAATTTTAATCATTCACACCGGAATAAAGAGTGAATTATTTTTCTGTTCATCCTATAGAGAATTATATTACAAAGTCATTTTCATATAAAGACGTGAATGACCAAAAAATATGCAGTCAGAAAAGTAAATAAGCAAAAATAAGTATAATGGTATGCCAGGCAGTTAATTAGCACAACTACTATCTTTTTCTGGATTTTGTGAGGTTTAGGGTATTTGTTAGCTTTTTTATATTTGTGATGTATTGTGATTTCTATTTCTAAATAAATATACACCTTCAAACCTGATTTTCTATTGATGATTTTCTCATAAACATGAGGTTTTACCCACAAAACCTGGCTCTGCTGCTGCTACGCCTGCCTTGGCTCCAGACCTATGCAGGAAGGGTCCCTTCTTTTCCACCCTCGCAACCTCCAGCTCTGGCTTTGATTTGAGCTGCTCTCTGTTCACTACCATGTAGCCCTCGTTTCCTCGGAAGGACCCTCTGGCTCCTCTTCTTGTTTCAAGCCCTTCGTTTTCTGGGTGCATGCTTACATCTCGATGAGCAAGTGTTGAATCCTCTCTCCTGGAAGCCCAGCTTATTTTTTAAGCCCTCATAATTTTTTTCTCTGATGGGAGCCAATGGCAGCTCCAATTCACCCTCTGACAAAGGGGGTCCTCCCAGGCCTGTTTTTCCCACCTGCATCATGGTCCTAACCCTGCCAGCTCCAAGAGGGCGGGAAACACATCCATCTTGCTCACTCGTGCTTAGCACAGTGCAGGCACACAGCACATGCTCATCAAATAAATAAATAGGCACATAAATGAATATCTATTGCCGTAAAAATGAATCTTTACTTCTGCGATCAATCATTACTTACAGTTCAAAAATCTCCTAGCTCCAACCAGGTAAATTGCCCTAAAATCCATGAGCTTTGGGAGAAAAAATATATTTCCACCATAGGGATATCCTCTTTGTTTTTCTATTGAACTTTCATACCAAAGTTTCCTTCTCCTTCTCTTTTTCTACCCTTTCCCCTAGCTTCTCACTCCCACCTAACACAGGCACACACATTTATACTCCTATGCACTGGAGGAATTGCTTGTGAATTGCCTGAGGCTTATGATTAGAGTTATGTAATTTACTGCTTAAATTTGTTGTCCGAGTTGCTGTTGAAGTGAAATCTGGTAATCTGGTGAGAACAAAAGAAATCCCGCAGTTAGGGATCAGCAATGCCCTTGCGAAGGTAGGAGAGGTCCCTTTCCAGATGACAGTTTGCAGAAGATGAGAAATACTCTTCTTAAAATGGGCCTCAGGAGAGAAAATGCATGTCTAGGAACAAATCTCTTGTTAGTTTTCTCATTGGGTAACAGGAAGGATGCCTTATTTTCCTAGTAATAATACATTTCCTTCATTGAGATAAGTGACCTCTAGTTTTATTTCCTTGCAAACTAGATTATAACCCTCTAAAATGAAACACCTCACCCCATGATATTTTCATGGAGTGGGGTGGACAGCTGTTGCAGTTGCCTGTCCAGTATCCGTTACCTATTATTCTGATCAAGTCCGCTGGGTTTACGGTGGGGGGGGCTCACTCCGTGCCTGGATCCAAGGGTAGTAGGCTCAGGACTCAAGCTGTGTCAGACATTCTTGCCCCAGAAATAAAACTTCAATAAAGTGACAAACAATGAAAATTGGTGCAATTCTTTTATCCTAACCTCAGTGGCCTGTAAAAATTGTCCATATTTTCCTGACCCCAGATCTTTGAAGCTGCCAAGACCTGGTTCTTTGTTTTCACTTCCATACTGTGTGCTAGTTCTTAACTTTTTCTTTCGTAAGTGTTCCAATGTGAGTTTCTGTTGTCTGCAGTCAAAGAACCTGGCAGGTACAGTGATAGATGGAATGGCTCTGAGATCTCAAGAAGACCAAAATCTAGGACCAGACTTAGCTGTAATTATATAGCAGGAAGAGAAACTTGTTTCTCCAACCTCCCATTTCTTTTGCACTTTCAGCTTGCTTTGAAGCCACAAATTCCTGTTCCCATGTCAACACCTCCACAAACACTCAGCACCACAGTGCCCTCTCCATTTCTTCCTAGCAACACCTAGTCTCTGAAATGCCACTGACCCCAGACATCGTTTACTTGGTCAATACTTTTTGAGCACCTACTGTCTGTCAGACACTGTTCTAGGTGCTTGGAATGTATCAGCAAAAGCCCTCTTGCAGTGGGGCTCACATTCTAGTGGTGGAAGACAGACAATAATCAAGTAAACCAATAAATTAACAAAATAACTGGGAAAAGTGATAAACAGCATGAAGGGTGACATGATAGAAATGACTGGGTAGTCTGGAAAGACTTCTCTGAAGAGCAGACATTTAAGTTAAGACATGGACCGTTTGTGGGGACCAACCATGCCAAAATATGGAGGGCAGGAAAGCTCTCCAGGCAAAGGAAACAGCAAGTACAAAGGCCCGGAGGCAGAGACAAGCATAGTGTGTTATGATGACATGTGTGAGGAGGGTGAGAGGTACAAGAGGTCAGGGACATGTGCAGGACATATTTAGGGGCCAGATAATGTTGGGGTTTGTGGACTATGGTAAGAAGTTTGTATTTTATCCTTATTGCCATGTAAAGCAGTAGAGGGGACTGACATGATATGATTTATGTTTTTATAAGATAACTAATTGCAGTATGGATAATCAATTGTAGAGAAACCAGATGAGAGGCATGGCAATAGCTATCACAGGAGATAACAGGGCGTGGGCAAGAGTGGAGATGGAGTGAAGTGAGCAGACACAGAACGTATTTTGGACATGCAGCTGTAGGTTTTGGAAAAGGATGAACGACGGTCCCATTTGCTGAGACAAAGGCAATTGAGGAGGTAGCGGTGTGATGGGGGAGGTAGAAATCATGAGTTCCGTTTCAATCACGTTGAGTTTGAGGTTGTTGATCGGATATCCAAGCGGAACTGTCTGGAATCCTGTGGAGGAGTCAGGATTGATATAAAATTGGGAGTCACTAGCATAAAGATTGTGTTTAATACCAGTGAAACACCCAAGGGGCAAATGTAATGTGCGAACAGAAGAGGGCTGTTGGCCAAGCCCTGAGGCAGTTGATTCTTAATAAATTGAGCCATCATTAATAAATAAAGTAATTCAATTAATAAGGGTTTCAAAGTTCTTAATGAACATCTTAAGCCAGATCTTTGACCTTGATGAGTTGACAATCCAACATAGTATTTTAAAGCATTTATTCATTTATCTTTTAATGGTGGGCTATTCTTCAAAAGAAATCTTACGGCTAATTCTGGCAGCTAAAATTGGAAGTGCTCCGGCTGTTGCTGTGTGGCGGTGGGGGCTGGCCAAAGCCCTACACCCTTAGGACCCTCTCAAGCACCTCCTCCTTAACACTTACACTCAAAATGGTCTCCGACTGAGGACTCCTCATGGGTCTCCATGGCTACATGAAGAACAGAGGGGAAAAAATCCCTCACCTCCTTCAAGTCTGTAGTCAAAGGTCATCTCTTCGAGATCTGACCTTTACCACACTACCAAAAAATGCATACTGGCTCCGCCCCTACCTTAGTCCTCCTACTACTTTCAGCCTGATGTTTGTTCAACGCATAAATCAAATGCTAACATACTACATGTTTTACTTATTATCATTATTTTTTCAGTTGTTTGCCTCTCCTTGTCAGAACATAAGCTCCACAAAGGCAGCGAGTTTTCTTCTATAGACTGAGGTATCCCACACACTTATAAAGACTGTAGTGCCTGGTGCATGGGAGCATTCAGTCAGTATTCCTTAAATGAATGAATGAACTGATTTACAAAAGAGGCAGTATTCATTTATTTCCAAATATTTACTGAATGTGTGGATAATCTAATCTGTGCCGGATAATATAGGAAAACTGAAGGCATTCAGAAAATGAAATTTTAAATGTCTTTGTCTTATTACAGGCATCTTGGAGAATTTAATAGTGTCGTTTCTGATTCTAGAGAAAAGTAATGTTTTCTTTCTATTTTAAATTGTCACAGTGGTAGATTGGAATACTAGGTTGAGTTCTCCACTCATAACCTATAAAAACACTTTGCATCCACACCCCTTGTCATACAACTTGGCAATCAGTGCCTCTTTGTAGAGCAGGCGAGACATTCATCCCTGCCCTTGGACTTTACCATGAGGCTTGTTCCGGCCAGTGGAGTGTGAGCAGATGCGTTTTGAGCAGAGGCTTTAAAATGCCCTCATGGGCATTTGCCATCTGCCATGAGACAAGCTAGTCCCAGTCAGCTACTGGGCCCAGAATGAGAAATAGGTAGAGCAAACCTGAACACACCCACAGTCCCAAGCTGAGCCTCCAAGCCATTGCACAGATCCTCGAGCAAAAAGTAAATGTTTGTTGTTGTAAGCCATTTGGGGGTTGTTTGCGATCCAGAATTAGTGCATTAAAAATCTAACTATTATAGTCATAAATATAATTAACTCAATAATGGCGGCTCTCTTAGCTGGAATTTAAAATGGAAAGAAAATTCCACCTTTCATTAAAATCAAAATGAATAGACATTTCATGGTTTTTCTTCTTTCCTTGAAGGTGAGCACACTGGAAAACCAGAAGTGAGGCATATTTCCTGAGACAGACATGATTCAAGGTGTTGTTGCAATGAAGCTAGTGAAAGAGCCCAGGAACAGGAGCAGGAAGTGAGTCCCAGCCTGAGCCACAGCCCATCCTGCCCTGGGTGAGCCACCGGAAGTCAGCAACCCAGGGACGGTCCTGCATCCGGAATGTGAGGACATCACAGTGAGTGGCTGCTAATGTAGTTTTCTGCTCTAACATCAGACTCACCATTTTTGCATATCATCAGAATAAAAATTATTACATAGCAATAGACTCAAAATCCTTTACTGATGGATGAAAATAATTGAGATTTTTAAAAAAGAATTTAAAAAATATTCTGCTATTATAAATAGAATTTAAAAGCAAATGGAAAGGAAAAGAAGGACAGCCCCCAACCAAATCACGTCAAAAAGATAAAACTCTTGGAAGTAAGACAGCTTATTCTACAGAGTGGCTTATGGCCATTTTTCTTTGATAAGAAAATAAGTGGCGAAGCGGAGTGTCATTTTCGTTAACAAGAATGAACTTTGTAAATTAACGAGTGACTAGAAAGTAAACATGTCGAAAGTCATTCTTGCCTAGCTTTGATGTGACCAATGCATGGACTGAGTGCCTGGCTTGCTCTCCGTATCGTCCATATTCGCTGTGCTCAGAACTGCTGCAAACCTGGTGCCCTAGCCTCCTCAAGCTTCTCCCCAGGAGAAGTTATGCCCAATATTCCGTAGGCAGGACTGAGCTGTAGAAACGGTTGCCCTCTAAAAGGCAAACTTTATGGGAGGAATTCCTTTTTAGTTCTTTTTATTTTTTTAACTCCTCTTCAAGAAAAATGATCTGTCTCAGTAACATGTCTTGTCTTTTCCTGATCACTCCTTGCAATCTGCCTTCACCCAGCAATCTGCTACAGCCACTGGCTTTGTTCCACCGAGGAGCCTGTCATCTCTCAAGGCAGGGAGAATCATCCATGGCATCTCACTTCAACAAATTAGCCACAGTGTTTACACTGCGAGTCCTGGGGGCCGAGCTTCTTTGTATTTCAAGAAATTCCCAGGATTCTAATGTTTTTCCAAGTGGGATGGTTTGAGCCAATGCATTTTACTTCTCTGGCTTCACATCCATTATTCTATGGGACGCTACTGAATGCTTTAAGCCAAACTCTTAGTAATATTAATACACACACACACACACACACACACACACACACACACACACACATCCATTGATACAATTAAAGAAGGCAGTATGCTGCAAGAAAAAGAAACTGATCTGAAAGCTGGGAAATCTAGAGACTTGCATTCTAATTCTGGTGCAGCTAAGCCAGTCATGAACTGTGTGACTTTAGGCAAATCACCTCTCCCTAAGACTCTCTTTCCTCCACTGTAAGAGGAAGAATGAAGGGATTAGGTAAGATTATTCCTAATAGCTCCTCCAGCTCTAGCATTCTGAAACTTTAAACTTCTAGTTGGTAGCTAGATAGGGATGAATTTTGTTAAAGCAAGGCAGTGAAAATCGCCGTAAATAGGTCCAGTTGTCAGTTTTCACCCCAAGCAGGAGATATCACTTGATGGGGGTAGACTGAAAAGACACCCCTGAAAGATCCCCAAAACCCTTGCCTCAATTCCGACAATATTACTCATACAGCTCCAAAACAGCGGTATTACAAGACTGCTTCTGCTGATGCCACTGCTACGTTTTACTAGTTGTGCTGCTCCTCAACGCAGAACCCAATGGATGTGGTGTTAGCATTTGAAGAGCTCACATTATAGGGCCAAGGCTAAGAGAACAACATAAAATAATCACAGTCAGAGGTGACCTAAATAACTTCCTGAAGGTTCTTTTAGGCCCATGAGTCAATGTATAGGAAAAACAAGCTTATTAATCAAAAAATGCTGATCTGCTCAATGTCTAATTATACTTGTCACTGCTGTTGCCCACACTCTAGGCCTGATACGGTTTCTCTCTCTGAAGTCACATGGCTGTATTTTCAGACCAATTTCTAGTTGCTCTGTGTATTTTCTGTGTGACATGTCTCTTCCATGTGACAGTTCAAAATTGTCCAGAGAAACACCAAAACCTCTCTGTGGAACAACCCAGAAACCCAGAGACCACACAAACCCTTTCTCTCCTCCTCTCCCCTGAGCCTCCTGTTAAATTTCCAACCATCTCTCAAGGCCAGGTTCAATTCTTTCCTCCTCCAAGAAGCCTTTCTTGATCCCTCCCCCATCAGACTTAATCCCCCCCATTCCTTATACTCCCCAAGCACTTCGTACCTTTATTATTTTAGCACTTACTTACCGGAGTCTGTCTTACATTAAAGTTATTCTGTGCATATGTCTTTCCTATGACATTTAAAGCTTCTGGAGGGCAGAAACCACTCTTATTTTTTTTTCTATTGTCTGTGGCATATAGGAAAAGGCTTTGCACATAGTAGGCACTTAAAATTGTTCCATGAAGTGTGGAAGTAGAAGATGAGTGAAGCGGGAATCATGTCCGATCCATTCTTTTATTTTCACATTTTATTACAAAATGCTTTTTATGGAGTGAAATTCTTAAAAATTTTGGATCACTTATAAATGCACTAAATAATGTAAAAATACTAACGTAGAAAACCAATTAGCCATGTAATTTGTTCGTATTGCCATTAAAATAAATTTAGTCTATTTAATCAATGTCAAGAATGAAATTTGCCAGTAATATTCCTTTAGAAGTAAATGCTCCTTTCATTCATCCAATGAATTTATTTATAACGAGTTTCTACACACTTTAATTTGGAAGGAATGCATATATTTAATGAAACACTCAGAGTATTTAATTAATCATTTACAACAAGCCATAAAAGACATGAAAAACCATCTTTCCATTTATATGACTGTTTCCTAGTGTAACAAACTTTTCCAGTCCTTCTCAAAGCAAAGCTTCAGTAATTTCTTTTACAGTATTTTACATTTGTCAATTTCACCATCTCCTCATTCTTTTTCTCCTTGTTTTTTTAATTTTTTTTTATTTTTCCTGCTCAATCAATTAAACCAAATCAAAGGCTGCTAAAGTGATCTTGATCTATCTCAGCCCCTCTCTGCTCCTCCCTCCACTAAACCTAATGTGGTAACATCCTTCACATATACTTCTTAAAATTCTCAAAAGTGTTCTCTTACATTTGAGCTTTATAGACTTGTAGAAAATTGCAATGTCTTGCCTAATTGGCATTTTTCACACCTCTTGTCTATTCTGAGTTCTGTGCAGGTCTCTGAAATCCAACACTCTGTGGATACCCAGTGTTGTTTGGGCAAGGTTAAATAAGAAAATGTTCTCTCTCATTCTTTAGCACAATTGTGCTTTGTCCCTCCCCACAGCAGGGCTCTTATAAAATGGTGAGGTTAGTTCGATATAACTTGATGCTTCATCTGCTAATACAGAGTGGTTTCATCGGAGGACGATTCCATTTAGTTTATTATTACTATTATTATTTCAGCATATTACAGCGGTACAAATGTTTAGGATACACATTTAGTTTTAATTAAAAGACAGAGAAAGACACTACAAATTTCTCACAAGCTATTTCAGCAAATAGTTGTTCACCATTTATTGGGCATCTTTGTAAGATGAATGCTGCTCTAAAAGGCCTTACTGTCTTGTTGGGAGAGAGATTATCATCAACTTTTCAATACAATGCAGTCAATGCTGTCATAGAAGTACATGCTAGAGTTTCCCACAGGGAAACAGCGCTGAATGATAAAATTATGTATGGAATGTGAGCAAGGAACGTGCAAGGTTTATGGAGAATTAATACAAACAGAAATCAGAACTTTTAGAGTTAAGAGTACGGTAGGAGAGTTAGGACTTATACGTACTTAGCTATGACAGTATAGAACTATTAAGTATCAGAAGGAAGATACAGGCGTGCTGTGGAGAGGTTGCTTTCACATGGAAACAGGAGGGCAGTTTTCGTGGAGGAAGTGGCCTTTGAATTTAACCACGAAAGCTCCACATCCTTAGGTATCTCTGCTCTACTCAGCTTTCACGGTTAAACTCAAATGCCACTTCCTCCTTGAAAGGATAAATGCATAAGGATGGGGCGGGAAGGAGAGGAAAAGGGAATGGCAGTCTCAATGACAGCAGGACAGCCCCCGTGACATTGTTCCGCTCTTAACCTTCCCAAGCAGACACCAGATACTAAAATGTTGCTTTTCGTTTTTAAAAATGCGACTGTGCTACCAAATATGCATGACCTAACCAGCCCTTGGTCTCTCCCCTTTGACCTCCTCATCTGCTACTCATTGTGAGAAAACTTTCATTGGAGATAGAGCTTTATTGTAGTTCTCCTTAACAGCCAGGGAATAAATAGAGAATGGCACCACCTGAGTGATTTGCTCATTTTCTCTACATCTCACATTGTTTATCATAATTAAACAGCAAATGCGCCAGGCAGGAACTCTGTTTTACAAAAGGATCCTATGTTCTTGGCCCTCACTCATTCAAAAAAAAAAAAAAGAAAGAAAGAAAGAAAGAAAGAAAGAAAAGAAAACCACCCGGCACAATGATACAGAGCATGGACTTTCACGGCAGCAGTGATTAGGTAGCTCCTAGTCACATGTGGCTACTTAAGTTTAAACTGCTTAAAATTAAATAAAAGTAAAAGTTTAGTTCCTCAGTCACACAAGCACATTTCAAGTGCTCAATAGCTATACATGTGCAGTGGCTACCCAGATATATCTGGGTGTCTATCTGCTCTCTATCTGGGCAGCGTAGATATAGAACACTTCTGACAGAGAAAATTCTATTGCACAGTGTTGCTCTAGAGTCATCGTACCTGGTGACCTTGGACAAATTACTCTGTGCCTCAGTTTTCTCAGCTGCAAATGGGGATAATAATACTCTTATTTCACAGGATTTCTATGAGGATTAAATGTGTTGCTATTTGTAAAGAGCTTAGAGCAGTGCACGGCACATGGTAAGCCCTATTAAGTGTCTGTGTTAAACAAATAAAAATATGGTTTATGTATCTGAAATATGGCAGTCAAGTTCAAATAACATCCAACATGAATAAAAGGAGTTGGGTGGGGAATCCATTCCTATTGTTTCTCAGCAGCTGAGGTTCTCTTCCCACCTCTTCCCTCGGCCTCTCCTTGCGTTTGTTTTGTTCAGCTGGGAAGACCACCAAGCAGGAGCTCTTCTCTATTGCACAGTGAGTGCTTGATAAATATTTATACTAGAAATAATAATGATGTATATGGAAAAGAATCGCTCCATCATCTTGGATTCGTAGCCCCTGCCAAGAAGTAGATGACTTCAAGCAACTCGGCTGTGCTCCACGGCAGATTAGGAGAGGAAGTGAAAAACTCAACTTGTTTGGGGATTTATGATGAGAAATAGTTCTGGTAACCAAAGTCTCTTGGATCCAGCCCAGACTGGTAATCCCACTTGGATACATATTTGGGTGTTTTATCATAAATACAAAAGAAAGAAGTCTCTTTGCCTGAGATACTCAAAGTGTATGTTGTTGAATGGAATTCTTCCTCACTTACCACCCCAGGGGGATGACGGACAGATTGTGAAGAGAGAAACTGATGTCATTAGAGCAATACCCAAAGGACAGACGTGGATTTCTCGGTGCCCAGACACTTTTTGTATCTGTGCAGGCTATAAAATGTGCCAATGACAAACATAGCCCTCTTTGTCAAATAACTCTTTGCCTTCCTCACGCCATTCCCTATACCAAGATTGCCTTCTATTCTACCACTCCTTACGCTTTAAATTCTCTTCATCCTTCTAGGTCCTTGTAAAATACTCTTCCTTTTAGGAGGGCTTTTCTGATCAACCCCAGCTGGAAATATTCATGTCCTCTTCTGAAATCTTTGTGCCATTAACAAACTGCTGCCATATATAACAGTAATAGTTACATACTTACGTGTTTATTTCTCCTATTGATCTAATGTCTTTGCATCTTCTACCTTGAGCATTATGTTTTAAACATAGCCACAGTTGCTCAATGTCTCAGACTGCTAGTTGCCTCTCACATCTCTTTCTCCCTTTTCATTTAGAAACAGTCTTGATTTTTAGCTGGGCCTCTTTCTACATTTTTAATTTTTAATATATATTTAATATTAAAAAAATTGCCAGCCTCCTTCACAGGTTGGTGTGGCCATTTGTCTAAGTGCCTGACCAATAAGAGAAGCAGAAGTATAATGTGGAACTTTCTATAAGTCTCCATAAGAGGGAGGAGGCATTCCAGTATTTCCCCCTTTCTCACTTTCTGTTGCTTGGAACAGAGATGTAATGGCTGGAGCTCTGGCAACCACATAAGGCCATGCGGTGGTAGCCAAATGCTGAGGTGGGAGTCTCAACGAAGCCAGAAGCCTTAGTCCACAAAGTGTCTGCGTAGTCACCATTCCAGCCCAGGACTGCCTACTTCTAGGACTATTTTACATGAGAAAGATATTTTTCTTTCTTATCTAAGCCCCCTTTTTTGTTGTTGTTGTTTATCCTCTCATATACGACTGAACTTAATCCCAAAGCATGCATTCAATAATTATTAATTTATATTATTTTATTAATTTACATAATTATGTGATTATACCCACTTTGTGATTTATGATTTTAATTACATTTTAAATTTTATTTATTTTTCATTGATAGATTTTATTTTTTAGAACAGTTTTAAGTTCACAATAAAATTGAGCAAAAGTACAGAGTTTCCATGTAATATTCTCCAACACACACATCCAACCTTTCCCCCAACAACATCTCAAACTATGTTTTGTTATAACTGATGAAGTTACATTGACACATCGTTATCAACCAAAGCCCATAGTTTACATTACAGTTCACTCTTTGTGACCAAAGTCCATAGTTTACATATGGTTTTGCTCTTTGTGTTGTATATTTTATCGGTTTTGACAGATATATGATGACATGTATCCACCCTTACAGTGTCATTCAAAAGAGTTTCACTGCCTTAGAAATCCCCTGTGCTCCACCTTTGAATCCCTCCTTCCCTCTCCCCAAACCCCTGGCAACCACTGATCTTTTTATTCTCTCCACAATTTTGTCTTTTCCAGAATGTCTTATAGTTGGAATCACACATGATATATCCTTTTCAGATTAGCTTCATTCACTTAGCAATATACCTTTATGTCTCCTCCATGTCTTTTTATGGATTAATATTGCATTTCTTTTTAGCACTGAATAACATTCCAATGTGTGGATATACCATAGTTTGTCCATCCACCTATTGAAGGACATCTCGGTTGCTTCCAAGTTTTGGTAATTATGAATAAAGCTCTTATAAATTTTTGTGCATAGGTTTTTGTATGGATGTAAGTTTTCAATTCATTTGGGAAAAATATCAAAGAGCATGATTGCTGAAGTATGGTAAAAATATGTGTAATTTTGTGAGAAACTGCCAAACCGTCTTCCAAAGTGGCTGTACCATTTTGCATTCCCACCAGCAGTGAATGAGAGTTCCTGTTGCTCCACGTCCTCACCATCATTTGGTGTTGTCAGTGTTTCGGATGCTACTCATCCTCACAGGTGTGTAGTGATATCTCACTGTTGTTTTAATTTGCAATTCCCTAACGACAAATAATGTTGAGCATCTTTTTATAATCATTCTGAATAATCATTCCTTCCTTCCTACAATGCTGTGAGGACAGGTTGACATTCTACTTGGAAGCAGAGAAGGCAGAGACTCAGAGAGCTTACTGATTCGTCTACAATCTTTACAGACAGAGAATGATGAATCGCAGACTTCTCAGCCATCAAGCTCGTGGAGGCGTCATTGAACTACCGAGGTTGCTCCCTTGGTTTGATGGCAGCCAAGAAGCACTTCATGCTGAGCAGAGCCACTCCTGCCACTCCTGTTTATTTCCAGGCAAATCTCCTGTCCTTGATCTGAGAAACAAAGGCAAAACAAAAGCCTCCAGACAAAAAAACAAAATAAAACAAAACAAAACAAAAACCCAAAACAATCGACAAAACCAAAATACAACACGAATCATACCAAGTCCTTCAGGTATGAAGAGGCATCATTCAGAGCACCCAACAGACCCTCATAACATTGCAAACAGCATTTTTCTGTTTTTCTGGCAGACTTTTATTTCCTCTTACACAATTCAGGTGTGAATGCTAAATTTTTGTCTTCCAGAACAACTGAATTTCCTGTGCATCACTTTCAGTAACGAAATCTGAATTCTGTGGTTACTAATGAGCTCTGATTCTATGCTTTGAGCTCAGGATAGTATTACTATTAATCAAAAATATGATAGGCATAAAAAAGTGTATATCTTCAAATTAACTAAATTATGACATAGGGCACACATCATAATTCCCCAATCATGTATAATAAAAACTCCTCAAGAAGGGCAATCAGGACAGGAACTTTTCAAATAAAGAAATTTTAAAAATGAATATGTTCTCACAGAGTGGAATTTTTCCCAGGCCTTTGAGTTGTACCATTTTCAGTCAATCAGCAGCTTTGGATTTGTAGTTTAGGATATGCAAGTAGAAGATATGCCAGTCTGGGAAGGCACTTAGTCACTAGAGGATGTGAAATTGGAGTGGTGGGAGAGGGGAGAGGGGCGGGGGTTGGATTCCTTTGGAGATTAATGAAATTTCTGCTTATTCAATACAGCATGTCCTAACATTCCATACATGCATTTGGGGTGCTGCTCTGAGTCAGTCAGTCAGCTTTCTTTCATTGCTTTCCCATATTGAAGAATTAAGTAACATCAGAATAGACAAAATAGAGAAGTAAAAGAGGTTCTCTGAAGGCAAAGCAAGAAACAAAGAAAAGGTTAAGATTGTGGGAAATGAGAAAGAAAAGGAAAGAAATGTTGTGTGAAATATGGAACAAAATCCTCCTTTTCTTTCTGATGTTAAATTGTAACCTCCAGAATCGCTGCTTCCTCAGTAGTGATGAGAATGTTCCCAGCTTTAGAATCTGCCAACATTAGCC
Source organism: Propithecus coquereli (assembly GCF_000956105.1). Taxonomy (NCBI): domain Eukaryota; kingdom Metazoa; phylum Chordata; class Mammalia; order Primates; family Indriidae; genus Propithecus; species Propithecus coquereli. The sequence goes on along the minus strand of NW_012153285.1, from coordinate 6,624,847 downwards.
AATGAATTCTCAGACCATGATGGAACAAGTCCTGGTTTGCTACTTTTTTCAGGAGGAATATGCCAGTCTACGTTCATGAATATCAATAATCTGAGATGACCAGAAGTCACATACAGGCCATGTGTTTCTTAAGGGTTCTGTGCTCTATTGGAACACGTGTCCACCTTTTCACTGGATGTATTTAGCAGTTAGAAGGCTTTGGGCTATAATGGACAATCCATCTAAAAGTGGCTTCAACAAGAAATCGAGAGGCATATGGTCCCAGGACTGTAATAGTGGCTCAATAACATCATTACAAACTCAAGATTTTTCTGCCCTTCCATCATCTTGTCAACCCTTCCATGGTGCCTTTGATGTCACGGTCACAAAAATGACTACCACAGTTCTGAGTATCACATTTTTTCACAACTATGTCAAAGAGAAGAAGAAGGGGTAGCAGGAAAGAAAAAAAAAAAACAAAAAGAGAAAATCTCTCCTCCTGTATGCTCTCCTTTTATCCAAAAAGGAAAATATTTCCTAGAATCCCCCGAGCCAGAAATGGCCAGAACTGAGTCACATAGCCTCAACTCTAGGCGTGAGACAAGGCTGGAAACCTGGATGCCTATCTGGAATTTTAAGTTTTTCTCATTAGAAGCGGGCTGTGCTAGGGAAGAAGGGAAAGGATCATGGATCTTTGTGGACAACAGTGTCTGCTATTGCCATGAGTCCAGAAAGATTGCTGGGTACAAGAGGAAATATCCTTCCTGAAGCAAATGACATTTCTGGTTCTCATTGGGACATAGGGGTGTCACACAACCAAATAATTCAGTCTTGAGGAAAGGGTCAACTAAAGTACTTTATGAAAAAAGCCCTGATATGGTTGATTCTGTAATCTTAATGCAGAAAACCACAACACTGGTTACATGCTGAAAGACTAACCTTTTGTACCAAGAGGCCGGTTTTGCTATTCCTCTTGTTGTCTCTCTCCCATAATTCAGCTTCTTAATTCCTCTGGTCCCAGATGGGATTCCCTCTATAAAACTTAGCTCTCATTGATTCCCTGGAGCCCAAATGTTTTTCACTGAACCACTAGAGTTGAATATTTTCACAAAATTTCCCATGGAAAGATGGAGGGTGAGAACCCACCCAGCCCAATAAAATCTGCCATCCCCTCTTCAGCACCTTCAATCATCACCAAGCTCAGAATACTGCAGCTCTAAAACACATTTTATTTGTCTACTTAAGACTTGAAATAGCCAATATTTGAAGATGGGATTCATCCTTGCTCAACAGTCTCAACTAATTAAGATGATCTTATCTTACCTTGTGGAAACTCTCCGATTCTTTTTATTTGCTTGAACAACGTGTTGGTTGAGAATTTCAAATTCTTCTCATGCTAGGAATGCAAATATTCTTAGCTCTCACAAAATGATCTTCTCTTAATAAAAGAACACAGAGATCATCCTCAAAACAAAATACTTAGTCTAGGGTTCAATTTGAAGAATTGAAAATATTTGTGTTATCTTGGTTTTCAATAGGAGTTGCCCTGTGGGATCAAATCACTATTTGTTAGGGCTAATATCCCCACCTCCTGTTTAGCCAGAATCAGATGTACCAGAGAAAAGGAAAAGGAAAATAAAGGGGGAAAGTGAAGCCTATTGCACCTGGCCCATTGTGTAAAATCCCACGCTGGATTGCGAGGTGGGAATTCCTTTTTGCCCCTCCCTCCACATGTGATCAATTTACATCCTGGAACATGAGACTTCATTTCCTTGTATCTTTTTTTGTTCTAGCTCACAGAGCTTTAAATGCTAGTCATGCTCGTAAAATTATCTAATCCTTCCTCAAATCCAACTCTACCCTGCCTCAGCAGCCCCTGGGATAGTAAATGTCACAGGCGGACTATGCCTGTTGGATTGAATAGAAGTTGGTTGATTTGCATCTCTTATCCTCCTGTCTAATAATTTCCTGTCCTCCAGTTGCAATGAATGTGGAATAAGCTAAAAAATAAATGCCTTTTTAAATTCCTAAAAGTCCCCTTCGATCTTGGTTAAATGAGCTTATTTGAGAATTTTGTTGTTCCCAACACTAGCTGAGAAATACACTCTGAGACGAAGCAAAGACACTGAAATGGACCCAAGGTGCAGTGGGGCAGTAGAGCTGTTATCTAGAACTGCCGTTCTGCACGTTTCATTACACTCTACTCCTGATCATGGCTTCATCATAAAAGAGTTCCATAGTCAGATGGATGGGATATGCTGACTATGCTTCACATGACCCTCCAAACCGTAAGTTCAAGGCTTTGTGAGCTTGGCAGTAAGTAGAAATCTCCTGGTCACATTTGTTCAACCCAGTGTTTGCCAAACTCATTTGGCCTTGGAACTCTATTCCTTGCGACAGTTATTAAAATCGCTTATGGAACCAATGTTTCAGAAATGCTGCCTGGACAGTTTAGGCAAAACATCTTTTCTATAAATAATTTAGTCATTAGTCATTGCTCTGAACTCTTATAGTATTTATGCCTAGAGGCAAAGAGTTAGTATCCAATAGAGGCAAGAGCACAGCACTTGGAGTCTGAAAATCTCGGTTCTAGCTTAGATAAAAGAATGGAACAACTCTGCAGTTCAGTTTCTTGAATTGTGACACAAGGGTAGATATACTACTCATCAAGTTTTCTTAGAGAATTGAGTACGGGAGGGAAGCCAAGGGTTTGGGGGCAAAAGTAAAATATTAGACACATATTTTTGATTATATTCTACTATTTTTTTGACACAGAATACATTATCTTGAATTCTTTTACTAGTTATATAATTTTTTGTTATTAGTTGGGATAGGTTAACAGGAGCAAGTAACCCTCAACTCTCAATACCTTTATGTAATAAAAGTCTTATCTTTTTCACTGACACTGTTCACTTCAGATGTTTCTGTTCAGGTAATTCTCTTGGGTGGTTCCCCTCTAAGCAGAATCTCAGGGACCCAGGTTCTTACCATCTTGTGGCTCCACCGTATTGTGGCTTCAAGGTCACCTTGGCACTATCCAGCCAACAGACAGCAGGGGAAGCAAGAATTCATGGAGGAACATGCAAAATGATTTAGTACCTGGAAGTATCACACACCACTTCTGCTCCCATTTTGTTGGTCAGAACCAGTCATGAAACCCCTCCTTAGTGCAAGGGGCCTTGATGTTTCTGAGTCCTGGGATGAAATGAAATAGCTGCACACACGCATAGTGTGGTCTCAGGTACAGGGCCTGATTCCCAACCAGTCTATAAGCCCCTCCACTCCTAACATTTGAGCCCCGGCTCCCAACAAATGTCAATATTAATAATGAAGTAATTCAAGCAAGTTTGTTTTTCTCCTTACATTATTGACAATGACCTCAATCAGTTAATACTCGGGACAAAGTGCTTCCAAGTCACTATGCACAATTACAGAGGAAACGTAGGGAAGATACTCTCTTGGAAATTCAGTCTGATGAGGGAGAAAGAGCCCACATAAATATGTCTAAACATCAACTACCATCTCTGCCCAATATTGAAGACCAAGTGCAGCTGTACAGAGGGAACATAAATCTGTAGGGAGTGAGAAAGGTGAGGTGATAAAGGAAGCGGATGAGCTAGATGTCTGAATTAATTGGAGCCACTGAGAAGGCTAAACTTTGTCCAGTATTTTTCAACAACATATAACTTCCCTAATTTTAACAGGTACAAAACTTAGGATACATAGAAAAACACAAAACATAAAAAAATTACCCATAATCCCAGTACCCACCTATATTCCATATACCTTTTCTCTGTAAAGATGATTATAATTCACTTTTTGATGTAGGTTCTTCTGATCTTTTTTCTAAGCATATACTTTTCCCCCAAATGTGATATTCCACAGGTTTTATGGTTCATTTTTTTAAAACTCACAAATATAGTCTGAATATTTCCCATTATTCAGAACATGACTTTAATTAATAATTGGCTACGTAGTCAACCATGGTTGGGCATAAATTGTTTCTGACTTTTTACTCTTATAAAAATAATAGTATGCTAAACATCTCTTTGAAACCATCTTTGTCCATATCTCAAATTATTTTGTGCTTCAAAGGAATTGTAATAATGCGGACTAACATTTGTTGAATTTTATAGTGTGTTTACTCTGAACTAAGTTCCTTATATGCAATATCTCATTTAATCCTCAGAACAACTGTTACGCCAGTACTATTAATATTGTATTCATATTCTAGGTGACGAAACAATGATTTAGAAAGGTTAAATAGCTTGCGCAACAGCTAGTAAATGGAAGAGCTGGGATTTGAACCTAGACTGGCTGATTTCGGAGTCTAACTCCATCCACTGCGAGAATATTCTACCCCAGGAGTCCACTTAAATTCTCACTAGCAGATTAACCTCCATGGAAAGTTGACAGAGTAATGGATATGGCTTGAGATGGGGCATGTATAATCAGGAAGAATGGTTTATGGGATGGCTTAGAGAAGAGAGAGGGTAAAGTTTTATGAGGGACAGTAACTTTTGCCAGGTTGAAGTAAAAAACTATGAGCTAGTATGTCCAGAGAAGTAAAATCATTTAAAATGAGGGTCTCCAAGCCAAAGTTCAAGAGTGTTTAAAAATTATTTAAAGAGACAATGGGAGTGCCTGTCCAGTCTTATAAAAGGGAGTGATGTCAAAACAATGCTTGAAAAAGATGTGCTTTGTTTCACTCTTTGATTTAGGAAACTGGCCTTCGGCTTGCAAAATGAGATAAGATCCAAGTTTCAGAGGCCTTTTGGGAGACCTTCTGTCATAATTTTCTTCCAGTCTGACATGTTCTCTGTGGGAATGCAACTTTCTTCACAGTAGCTGTAGAATTTGGAGGGAGCCTGAAAGGCACGACCTTGAATGCCTCTTCCACTTCCAGGCTCCGTGCACAGCCACTTCTCTGGGCACATCCCAAATCCCAGATGCAATCAGGGCAGGAGAGATTGCTGGCAGGAGACAAGAACGTTGACCAGAGAATGTTAGGGCAGAGTATGGCATGCTGCTTATGAGTAAAAGTTCCGTCCTCAGACTCCTTGGGTTCACGCATTAGCCCCCACACTTACGATCCACGTGACTTTGGGCAAATTACGTATCCGCTCTGTGTCTCAGTTTCCTCAACTGTAAAATGGGATAACAATAATAATACCTACTCCGTAGGATCATTATAAGGATTAAATGAGTTAAAATGAGTCATAAATGCTAGCTATTATTATCTCCACAAAGTATAGGGTGACTGCTTGAAAATTTTTGCAGTTGGCCCTATATACCCAGCTCTTGGAACACTGCAGGTCTTTCATAGATGTGTGTGGATTGAAACTGAGAGTCCACTTCTTAAATCAGGTAACTCTTGTCCCTGAGGAACAGCATCTATTTACTGTGTAAGCTAAACATCGGTTCACAGCCTACCTTCTGAAACTTTCCTTTTCCCTTCCGAACTTTCTGGAGCCCAGCACTACCACTTTATGAACAACACAGAGAACTCTCAGACCAACGTCTCTTCCTATCTCCTCTCTTGGGTATGCTTCACTTTCCTGCTTTTCCCATTGCTCTCCACTTAGGTAATCTCTATTTATACACACGTGCACATAATTTTAACTTCTGTCCTCTTTTCCTTCTTTTCCATTTCTTGTCGGTTACCCTGGGGTGATGCAAGTTGAACAAGGCCAGGGCCTTTCTCTGTTTCCTTTCCTTTTTAGTCATAAGCAGTCAGATGAAATTAGACATAATAAAGACTTAATATCAAAGCCCTCTACAGAAATTATATAAAAGTCTCCATCTAGTATCTCAAGTACTTATAATTGAAACTGGTTTTCCGGCCGGGCGCGGTGGCTCACGCCTGTAATCCTAGCTCTCTGGGAGGCCTAGGCGGGCGGATTGTTTGAGCTCAGGAGTTCGAAACCAGTCTGAGCAAGAGCGAGACCCTGTCTCTACTAAAATTAGAAAGAAATTAATTGGACAACTAAAAATATATAGAAAAAATTAGCCGGGCATGGTGGCACATGCCCGTAGTCCCAGCTACTCGGGAGGCTGAGGCAGAAGGATTGCTTGAGCCCAGGAGTTTGAGGTTGCTGTGAGCTAGGATGACGCCACGGCACTCTAGCCAGGGCAACACAGTGAGACTCTGTCTCAAAAAAAAAAAAAGAAAGTGATTTTCCTAAATGTTAGCATCTAAAATAACTTCTAAATCAATTAATTGCTTTTGAGCCAATTAATTAATAATAACAAAATTAGAATGATAATTTTGAAATGCACAATAGTCTGCTACACTGTGGGTTAAATAGCACTTACAGGGTAGTCTGGGAACTAACTCCTATGGGTGACATTGTTTCTATGGGAAAATACGCTCCAAATTCCAGACAACCCATTTATCCACTAACTTTTGGAATATAACCCTTTAGTAAGTTGGAGACTGACTAAAAATATCAAATATTTTTCTTAATCTTTTATCAATGCATTAAAAACACATTCCTTGGTTTTATCTTAATAGATTGAAGCAAATTCTAGACTCTTCCATAAGAATTGCTTTCTTGGCCTTAGAAGCATGCTTAAACGAGAGCTTGTGGATTTTCTGCAAAGAAAAGGCCTGGCTATTTTAATTAGCTTAATGTATGTAAGCTCAATTATTTTGAGACAGTAGACAAACAAAATCATCCATATCATCGGCAGGTTTGTGCAAATGACTTCACAAGGGTAAATCATTTTCAGGTTATATAGGACAGATGCATGCAGTATTATGTGAGAGTGTTTGGAAAATATTTTGGACCCTTTTCAAAGGCACACACTACATGTGGAATTAACTGGAATCAGTTTCTTCCATTATTTCTTTATTACCCACACAATAATGGTGGGTTCCTACTTACAGGGTGATGTGACATTTATACGCTTTCAAGTTTCTTTTCCTTTTGACCATTTTTTAAAGGATGCAATATTTTTCCTTCATCATTAGAAGTTGGGTCCCCTTTAAGGTTTTACACAGGAGAATGAGAGTTGATGGAATACATTTATGGCGGATGGTCTGTTTGAAACTCATTTTAACTGAAATAGAAAAACTGCCGTCTGTGGAGTGGAGAACTGGCCAGAAGACATGCGTTTTGGCTCTGAATCCTGAACTGAGTGGCTTTGAGCAAACCACTCACCTCGGAGCCTCATTATCTTTATCTACACAATGAGGGGTTTGGCATCTACGACTTGAATTTCCTTTCCAGCCGTATGTTTTGTTTCTGTGGTTGGTAATAATGTAAGAATTTGGATGCATTCTTCCAGACGCTTGTCTTTCCACTCCCATCACTTGAGTAGAGAGCAGACTGCCAATGTCACAATAACTTTTTTTTTCAGTTCAGATCAATTTTAAAAAGTGTTTTAACAAATGGCAAGTTAGATATCTGTGAATAACAACTGATAGGTTCCAAAATTTTCCTTCCTTCCTTCCTTCCCTCCCTCCTTCGTTTTCCCTTCTTTGAAAGCCTTTAAGAGGTGAGCACAGCCGCCTCGGGTCGGGCTCTGAGAAGGGAAATCCCCAAGCGCTGGAACCTCGCGGCTCCGGACGGGCGGTTTATGAAAGCTCAAGTACTGCTGGAGCGAGCCAAGAAGCCAATTGTGATCCCAGCCAACTGTCCCCGGTCCAGACCATTCAGAGGGAAGGGCTCCGCCGGTCTCCTGCCTCCAGTTGCCAAAATCCAGGAGGTGCAGCACCTGCTCAGGAAAGCCACGGCGCGTGGGGAGAGGACTGTGGGGAGGTCACACTTTCTCTTTTGCACTGGCAAGACTGCCCCTTCCTTATCTTTCCATACTCTTTCTCTGCATGTTCGGGGTCTACGTAAAGGTTGCTTTCATACATTTAGTTTCCCCCACTTTAATGCTTCTGAACTTGCAGAGCTCTTGATAAATGAGGGTGGGGCGGGGTGGGAGGGCTGGGAGCATGGGGAGAGATGGAGGGGGTGGGGGCAGGAAGGGGAAGGGTGGGGATGAAGGAACAAAGAAATAAATGACCAAATGAAGACATGGATGAGCAAATGAATGAAACAGCAGTCAGTAAGCACACAAAACAAATATTTATGCACTGCCTATGACTTGGCTAGGTGTTGTGTTAAGCACCAGGCAAGCAGCAGTGAGCAATGCCGCCCGGTCCCCGCCTCTTGGAACTTATCATCTAAGCAGGGAGGAGATCAAACAAATAATTAAACAAATAACGTAACAGTTACAACTGTGATACAATTGCCGTGGAGAAACATAAGGACCCTCGACCTAGTCCAGGGGGTGAGGAGGATGGGGTTCCAGTTGGATATTTTCATGCCCTTTTCCAAATTGAAATCTAAAAGTAAATTATATTGCAATATGATGTATGTTTTTTCCAAATGAAACCCAAGCACACATCCTGCTCTGCCCCACCCTCCACCCCCACACGGGAAGCTCCCTCCCTCGTCTCAGGATCGGCCTGGGTGTTCTGTGGTTCTTTCTCCATCCTGAGAGCTCAGGCCACGCTCCTTCGCCGGCCTCCCAAGCTCGATGTGGAGCGCCACCTAGAGTTTGACGGACACATTCCCGCAGCCGGCGATTACAACGATGCTTTGAAATCGAGGATAGTTGCTTTTTTTTTTTTTGAAAATTCAGTAAATAAATAAACAATCAGTTTAAAAAAATGAATGACAGAATGAGCGAATGAGCAAAGCGGCAGGCAGGGAAATATACAAACAAGACTAACACTTTCATTCACTGTCGTCGGCATCCAGAAGGAATTCAAAAGACTCCAAGTTTTCTAGGAAGAATGGCTTTCTCTAAGCGCTTTCCAAGATTTGTTTTGCAAAGCTGCCAAGGAGAATTCTAGACAATGAATTGGAAGTAGCACGTCTCACGGTGACATCCAAAGTGTTTTTAATCCAAACCTCAGAGCCAGAAGGTTCCAGGAAGATGCCTTACGGTTAAGTCAAATTTGCCTTGTTCTTACTAATAACTACCTGATAATTTATTGAACAGTCTATATTACAGAAATACCTATGGCATTAAGATAGAGCCAACTGTTGTGATTTATGAAGTGGGCTAACATTGCAGCCGTTAAGGAAATGAAAAATGCATGGGATCTGTCATTTTTAAATCACCTTAAAGCAAGATATTCAGCTCTGTTACCGCATTCCAATTAGCCTGACAAGAAAAGCCAAACACAGTCACATTTCAAAAATGTTATCACATATATAAAGATAAAGGAACTTTTCTCTCCCCGTTACACTAGACATATTTTTTTCTTTCCCAATAACTTGCCCTAAAGAAAAAAATATTAGGGTAAGGAAAAGTCACATCCATCCCTCTATTCATTCATTCATTTAGCCAACATTTATCGATCACCTACAGTGGTGATACAGAGACGATGGAAGATTCTGCCCCAGGGTGCTTATGGTCTAGTTGGAGTAGGTAGACAGCAGATGCCAAGAAAGTTGACGTGATGAGAGTGTGCCATTTCTAAATGCCTTCTAGAAAAGGAGAAGCACAGGGTGTGAAGAGCACTGCTGAGGGACCCATGACCAATTCGGAGGGATCAGAGAAGGCTTCTCTTGAGTTAGAGTGCCATGTCTTTAAGTATCAACTTCCTGGCAGGCTAAGTTCAACAAAAAGATATTTACAAACACAGAAAGGTGAAGGTATAACTTTTATCGAAAACTTCTGCATTTGAGATACAGAGAGTCATCTGAGCCAAAATAGAGGAACATAATGAAAGTAAATATTACTAGAATATAAGCTCCAGGAGTTTAGAAATCATTTTGATCTTGTCTGCCCCAGTAGCTCTATTGCTTTCCATAATGTCTAGCATTTAATAGATATTCAATAAAGACTTGTTGAAAGCTGAATAAATGCTTAACAGAAATCCAGATACACATAGTAAAAAAAAAGTCAATAGATGTATATTTCAGGCATCTATAGTTTAGTGAGAGATAGTTTATTGGCATGCTTTCTTAAAAGCGTTCAATGACTATTTCATACTTCACCAAATTTCAGCACTTCTACCTATTTTTAATTTGTCCACCTCAATCCAATTCCTTTTTGTGTCATTGAATTTGTTTCCTCCTACCTGTCAACATGAACTCCCTTTGCCATTAACGGTGGTTTGGTTGTGGTTCCACCAATGCCATGTGCGTTTCCACTTCCCTTACCTGGATGCACTCTTCTCTCCTCTTCTCTATCTCACTTCTTCCCCAGATCTGTGGAGATTCTCTCCATTCATCAAGAATGGTTTTGAGCTCACAGCGCTCTCTCCCTGACTAATTCATTCTCTCTCTCTCTCTTTCAAATTCATATAAACTCTACAGTCTGTGCCACGTTAATGAATCTTAATTACATAACCTTCTTACATCTTTCATTTTTATGGATGTTAGTCTTACCTTCTTAACTAGACCCTAAATTCCTGCAGGTAATAGTTCCGGCCTTATTTTTCATCTATATCAAATACCCATATGGCTGGCACAGAGATTCTGAATAAGGCAGTGGCGGAAGATAAGAGTGGAAAGAAAACTGGGTAACAAGATTGTCTTTAGCCTTGAGGCAGAAATAAGATCATATTTCACCATGTCGGTCAGGAGAAAGACAAACCTTTCCAAAAAACATCATCTTCTCTGTAGATATTTCACCATTATCTGTCGAATGATTACCAATCACTCATCATAAACAAAAAATGTACGGAAGGAAAAATTTAGTAAATACCTTCTCTGGTTCTCAGTATCTTGATTTCCATGTTGCAGAGTTTTCTTAAAGTGATTATATGTGTTAGGTGAGTGCTTAACTAAATATCCTGCACTTAATTTCTCCGGTCTCTGTTATTGGAAAAGATTGAGTATGCTGGTCTCCATGAGATTTCAAAGGAGCTGTGTTTCCACCCAGAGTTTGGACAGGGCTGAAATGGCCTGTGATTCTGCTCTTGAATGAAATAGGCAGAGCTACTATCCAGAGGCATTTGGAAGAAATGATAAAATAATTAAAAATAAAATTAAATATTGGGCTTGTAAAATTATTTGTTTAATGAACTGTTCTCTAGGGAGGCAAAAATTTCAGAAAGAACTTAATTAAAAAGAAATTTTAAAAACTTCAAGAGTAAATGCCTTGGCAAAAATCCTCTTCCATGTGGAGCAATACAATAAACCAAAAACCATATCTTTGAATTCAGAGAATTTAAACAAGCAAAAACTAAAAAACAAAACAAACAACAACAAAAAAAACCCTAAAAACAAAACTAAAAAAAAAACTAAAAAAATGCATTTAGCAATTATTTGGTTTTTGCATTCAAATATTTAGGCTGAAAGAGCAGTGTTTCATTTTTCTTCTGAAATGTGGGGTTTCTTTTCCTAGAGTAGCTTAATAATTATGTCAGGAAGTAACCAATGCTCATCATTTATAGGTTCTATAATTACAAATTCACCTACTCACTAAAATTTATTTGAAATCCTAAAATGGATACCCTTGGCACTTTTTTGGTCATTCACAGGCATGCACAGAATGGCAAAAAATTTGAGCTGCCCAACACACATGTTCCCAGGTGGGATTGAACAAGGTGACACTCTGCCTTCTTGTTTTAGCTCCCATACTACAAAGAAGTGTCACTTTTGCAGTCTATTTAGTATCATGTTTTTGCATTTTTGTGCTTTTTCTTGGTGATTTTGCTGTCCAAAATGGCCCCCCAATGTAGTGCTGTCTACTGTTCCTAAGTGCAGGAAGGCTGTGATGTGCTTTATAAAACAAAAAGTATGCATCAGATAAGCTTTGTTCAGGCATGAATTGTAGTGGTATTGGCCAGTTCAATGTTAATGAATCAATAGCATGTATTAAATAAGGCATCTTTAAACAGAAACACACATAAAACAAAGTTATATATTGATTGGCAGAAGAAAATGTTGTGATCAGAGGCTGACAGGAACTTAACTCTATACTTCCCCTAGGAGCAATGGGTCGATGTTCACTAATTCAATGTTCACAATGACTTTATAGAACATGGTTACTGTGAATAACAAAAATTGATGGCATATGGATTAAAAATCTCCATAATTCTTGATTTCCCATGATCAGGACAAAACATTTGGCAAACTTGTTAGTCTGCACAAGGTATAACGTTGTATCGGAGCCTCAGTTTTTGCTGTCAGATTTGGAGTTGAATCTCAGATCACCTACCCACTAATTGAGAGACTTTATACAAATTGCTTTGCCTTTCTGGGGCTATATTTCCAGATTATTAAGAGAACTAAATGGAACAGTGCATACAGCCTAACACAGTGCCTGGACTATAGTAAGCCCTTGATACAGTATTGGTATAGATTGCTCCACTTTATGTCTGAAGTAGTACAATCTCCATTTCAGTGGCTCATGAAATTATAAGGATGGCAATGACTTTCTGTTGACAGTACTCTTTACTCTGCAGTGGGGCTTATGGAGTCCTTCTCACATAGAATTGTATGTCGAGAGCCCAACAGGATGTTGGAAAACCAATGTGCAAGTTATCTGCTTATAGGTTTAACCTATTTCCAGGCAATTTTCTGACAAAAATGTGGCCCTAGTTAGCACATGCCAGGCACTGACCTGAACTCTACATACATTCAATTCATTTAAGTATAGACAGCAGCAAAACGGTTCTACTGTCAATACCCACTCACAGCACAGAGTCCTGAAGATTGTTCAATCTGGCCTTCAGTTCACGTTTAAACATCACGTCCCAATCCATCAAGAGTTCACAGCAGTGGGGACTTAGGAGTGACTCCGCCAGACTATTTAACTTGGCCTTCCATTCTCTGCTTAAGGGGGGTGCAGGGAGTTAGTCTTGGGCCCCAGGGAAACACCTCTTGGCCGTCCCTTTGAATATTAGAAAGCACTCCTCTCTGGGACTGTGTTCCTCAGACAACCTCTGGCATGGCTAGCCATTATGCCCTGACAAGTCCAAATCCACTGCTGCATGGAGAGGTGGAGATGATTCTGCTGACAAAAGGGAGAAGAGAAAGAAATCCTTATAGTGTTGGGGACTCAAAGGGAAGTCTCTAAAATTTAATCATACCTTTGTCACGGTGGAAGTTAGCCTCCCATTAGCATTTTTCCTTTACTTCATTATTCTAAAAGAACGAGTGACTCACTCCCAGGCTTGAGTTATATTTCCAAAGTGCTTCTTCTCTTATCTTGCCTCCAGAGTGGGGAGTTGCCAGGAGGGGGAAGGAAAACCCATCTTACTTCACTTGCTTTTCAGAAAGTTGCGAAGTGTTCGTTTTTAAAAACCTTGCTTTGTTCTCTCTTACCTGGTACAATGAAGTCTCATCTCTTCTTGGAGGGGACGGGAGATTAAGTAGACCCTGAGAATAAGAAGAATAACACTTATAGTCCTAGAATCTTTACCGAGTGAACACTGCTGGGGATATTAATCATGAGGGCTTATTTTCCAAAGAACATCAGAGCACATCTGGAAATTAAATAAAAATAATAGGAGGGTTCAAATCAACTGACATTTTCCAGAGAATTCCTCAAGACAATAATAAGATGCTGCCCACATAGGCACACAGAAACTTTGTGCTCTGCCTAAACAGGACTTAAAAAATAAATGTCAACATTCACTTCAAGTACTTTGGTTTGTATTAACTGCCCTCTCTTGAAGGGTTCCGCACAGAGAAGAGGAATCTGCCTTTTTTTGGTTTGTTTGATATTTGTTTCACTTGATTTGTTTTTGTCCATGTTGAATGGATGAGTAGCTATTTCTAAGTGATCTTTTTGGCACTATGTCATTCTGACAGCCTGAGTTAGTGTGAGCAATACGGGAGGAGGCTATTAATATTTTCTGTGGGAGGCAAGGATGTGGAGACCACATCTCTCCTAAGAAATACTCTGATTAGGTGACTCTCACCAAAGAGCCAAGGTCAAAATTCAGTCTAGATTAGACTCTCCATGACAAGAGGGAGGCATTTATTTGGAGATCTTCTTTGTTAGCAAGATGGTTGTTAGACAGTGCAAAGGCAGAGAAAGGAAGTGACTTCAACCTCTTCCTTATCTGTAAAAAGCAATGATTACTCCCCATGGTTTGGTAGCAGCCAGTCTGTCAAGAATCATGGCATTGGGCCAAATCAAGGCAAGAATAGGGAAAGAGCCAAGTGTGGACTTGGCATCCCCTTCCCTCCCTTCCTCATCCCTTGCTGTGTCTCCCCATGGCCCACCTTTCCCAGTACCCAACAACCTCTGTCGAGTCACCAAATGCTTTGGGTCCCCCAACTCTCTTTGAGCAACTTAACTCTTTGGGCAACTTAACCTGGTGTTATGAGATAAATTGTTTCTGCAAAAATTCATACGTTGAAGTTCTAACCCTCAATACCTCAGAATGTCACTTTATTTTGGAGATTAGGTCTTTGCAGAGGTCATCAAGTTAAAATGAAGTCACCAGGATGAATTCCTTTCCAAAAAGGAAATTTGGAGACAGACATATATACAGGGCTCAGAACTTCATGTGACATGAAGACTCCGTTGACAAGTCAAGAAGAGAGTCCTAAAACAGACCTTTCCTTCATTGCACTCAGAAGGAATCAACCCTACTGCCACCTTGACTTCAGACTTCTATCCTCTAGAGCTGGGAGACAATGAACTTCTGTTGTGTGAGCCACTCCGTTGCTGGTGCTTGGTTATGGCACTCCTAGCAAACCGGTACGCAAGGCTGCACAGTTCCACTTGCTGTATATTTGGTTCCCGAAGTGTGAACCTCCAACCCGAGGGAGCCTTGGAATTCTTGCCCACTCCCTGACATTTATACAGTCATGTTGTCCAAAATTTAAAGCCATGTAAACATGCCATGTGAACACACGCATAGACGGCTCAATGATTCCTCTTCACATTGCTTTTCAGATTTAGCTCATCACTCTCTCTCTTCCCCTCACTCTATTCTAGCTGTACTGTGCTTTTCATTTTCTGGAGGGAAACTTGTTATTTACACATGCTGTTCTCTCTTCCTTAAAATACCCCCACACATGCCAAGTTCTGGTCGACTACCACTTACGTGTTAGTCAAAAAGATGTGCTGAGTTGCCACATCTTTGAAGAAGTTGTTCTTGAACCCTGCCAAAATTGAGTTAGATGCCCTTCCTATGTGACCCTACAGCACGTGTGCTCACTTCTCTTATCTCAGCAAACGGACTCTTTGGTGATCACCTCTTTACTTGGTCACCTCACCCACTAGACTAGGAGAGTGGTTATTCCATGTTCATTATCATATTTGCAGCACCAGGCTCAGTGAATATCATGAAATTCATTCCCACGCATTACAATAATGCATCGAAATTCTTTGTTTTCGTGAATTTTCTTAATCAATAGATGTGAAAGAACTATATTGGGAAGCCTTACATTTTTTACGTTGAAAAGTAGTCTTCATCCTCAAAAGCTTGAAAACCATCGTTCTAATCCAGAGGTCCCACAGAGGCGGCGTAAGGGCCTCATCCAACCTGCAAAAGGGTAGGTTTGGTCAGCCCAGGGCTCCAGACGTCTCTGGATAGGAGCTCCGTGGGCAACGCAGGTTCCCCATCCCACTGCCGCACTCACCTCTTTTCTCAGTAGCGCCACCTGTCGGGCCTGGCCAGGTATACATATGTACCTGTCTCTTTCAAACAAAACCCGTATTTTATGCACAATCTGTGAGGAGGCATTATTTGGGGTATATGTGGACAGGGATTTCTTTTCCTGTATTCCTAAAAAACAAAACATTCAAAGGAAAATAAACAACTCTACTCCTCTAGAATTGTGTAGAAAGTACACAAGGCCTGAAAACGAATAACTGATTTTGATCCACATTTGTTTTCCTTCCCTGGTACTCTACCAGAGACACTAACAAGCAAAGGAACAGTCAAATCGGGGGAAGTGTGGGAAGGGCCACTTAATCCCCAGTCAGAATTGTCAATCTGTAGGCAATAGAGTATTAAATCACTGATCATGATGTATAAAATGGTGCTTTATGAGTTTTATTTCTTATCTTTTTAAACAACTTCAGAAAAACGAAGAGGTAGTTTCATCTTAGAATATATCCAGCTCACTCTGGGTTCATGCTATGCTAAGGTTTAAATCAAATAGAATTGCTTAGAGTATTTATTTTGGAGACTCTCAAGAAACAGAAATGTGCGACGTAGCTCAGGCTGCCAACCAGGACACGGTCGCACAGTGCCCTTCCAAGTGGAGGAAAAGTCCCACGAGAAGAATCCGTCTGCTTATGGCTGAATCCTCGCTTTGGTTCCCCATCCCCCACGCCCCACTCGTCTTCCAGATAAACGTCCCAGAGGGACACCATTGGTGTCCTCTGAAAGCCCCAGTTCCAATGCCAAGTGCAGCTTCTCTCCTGATCCCTCTGGGGACCCAGTTTTCAAGGCTGACACATTTCTGTCCATAGTTACCCTTTCTTTCCTCCCCTTTTGCCAGTTTTTAGTCCAATATGCCGATTGTCCTATGCTTCCATGACTTCAGACCTTAAACATTTTAACCAACAGTGGAGAATTCTGTAGAGCACTTTCTAAAAAAACTCAGTCTATAATCTCCTCCCTTCCCCCCAACCAGCTCACTGGGGCAGTGATTTCCTCAAAGAATTCCAACAAATTAGTTAGGCACGACGCCCCTTCCTGAAATGATGCTAGCGGTCTTTAATCAAGCTTGCTTTTCCAACTGTTCCCCATTTGATACCTTAAAGTAGTTACAGAATCTTTCCCTCTAACTCAAGCTAAATCGACTGGTTTATCTTCTTATTCCCAGCGTACCCACAAATATTGATAATACTTTGGGGAGGGGGTGTGGGTGATGAGGGAAAGGATTCTTTGAGTCTTTTACCCTATTCTTTTCATAGACAGAGACTTTTTGTTAAGCCCAAAGATAAATGTTTAAAATCAGAATCCTGAAGAAAGGCATCTTAAAATCAGTCCTGGTGCTTTAAAATTGTTAGTACTTCCTCTACACATTTGAACAAATGTTTAAAGTAAGACCATCTTAATTATTCGACGCCAATGCATGAAGTTCCTACACTAATCATGGCTGGTATTTACTCAGTGTTTGCAGTGCCAAATCTCAACTTCTGAAGTCAAGAGGTTAAGTTATAAATACCCACTATTAGATAGCTATAAAATATTTGCCTGAAGGCTTTGATAGTTTTAAGCTTTCCATTATATGTATATACAGATATGTATATTCTTATAGATATGTATATTTTAAGATACATATGTATCTCCACAACACCTCATGTGTGGTCATGATATCCATCACATAAACTTCTGCATTGTCCAAACCCTGGGATACAATTTCAAACCATATATAAACTGACTTTATACTGCACATATGCACTGCACTGGGCCCTACCACATGGATGGCATCATTATTTCCACACAGTCTGATTCACAGTCCAAACCAGGAGAGAGTCTCAAGGAAGAGACTTTTTAGGACCAGGTTTCCAACTTGAAACTCTCCATGGGAATTTCCAAAATAACTCTGATACTTCAAGGGGAAAAAAGTGAAGAAGAACTGAAAACCAGAACCAAAACCAAACAAAAGGAACAGCATTAAAAAGTTATGTGATGAAGTGGGATGCTATAAAGTTTTTATTATGACTTGTTTGGAAAGAGTTTGCTTAACAAATGCAGTCATCCTCTATTCAAATGCAAAGCAATAAAAAATTTTATAGTCCGCTATCACATGCCATAATGTGTACGGAATGGTTAAGCCCGATCAGGTCTTGGAAAAGAATGTTTTGTTTGCTCTTCTAGGAAAGTTTGCCCTTTAAAAGAGGGGGAAAAAAGTGAAGGAAGAAAGAAACTTCCACAGAGTTATGAGGATGGGGGAGTGTCTGGAAATTATATCAGTTGAGGAATGGGTACAGAAAGGGGAGCTATCTCTTTACCTGGAAAAGAGAAAGCTAGTGGAGGAAAGGAGAACTGTCTTCACATATTTTAAGAGCACTTATGTTAATTAGTTGTTAATTGTAGAGTCATGATGTTACATTATAAAGGACAAAACTATGGCTAATGGGTAAACACTGAAGTGAAGGGAGGGAGTAGATTTGACTCAATAAAGAACTTTCTGGGTGTGAGGGTGATCTGGCTGCTACATCTGTCACCCCCATTGATCAACAGGGTTGATTCGGCTGATCTGGCTGGCTAGGCAGATGTCCCTTTCCTCTCTCACCACTCCATGTGCATCCCTCCCAAAGCTGTGCACGTGGTCAAAGAGGACGACCTTCCCCAATAGAGTAGGACTGTTCTTCAGTCAAGGGTATAGGAGTAGCTGCGCTCCCCTGCTAGAACCTCCAAACAAGCTCTCAAGAGCCTTCTGACATGATAGCTTCTCAGCAAAGGAATGGCCTACATTGGAAACTACTGAGTTCTCCATGTCCAGAAGAGCGGGCAGAGCCTCAATTATCACCCAATGGGAGTGTTACCCACTTATGGGATTCCTGAAACAGGTGGACTCTGGGTGAGTTGACCACTATGGCATCTCCCGTATCTAGGTGTGTATGATTCTAAGATTTGCTTAAAATTCCAAATCAGCAATTGGAGACATTTCAGATCCCCTGAAAATCTGAGCGTGCCTCTGAATAGAATTTTCATTTAAAAAACTGAAAATGTATAAACTTGCTCTCATTGTTTCGCATTCCCTTGGAAGAAAGGGATTTCTTTTATAAAGTAGGAAATGCCTGAAATAATGGCTTTTTAAAAAAATCTCATATTTAGAGCACAGAGTTTTTCTGTTGTCTATTCATAGAACCCATGTTGTCAAATGTTTTTAGCTTGGGAGTCACTGTATGTTGGAAGGCTGGGGGGATCCCAAAAGATTTTAAGAAATTAGAGCTGTCAAAATTGGAACAGAAGTTTGGCGTAAAAGGTATCAGTAGATGTCTTTCCTTCCACATTATCTCCCTCATTTCCCCATTTTCCAAATCGCATATCTGCCACAGGCTCGCTTTCCTTTGATCGCTCCTATTTTTTCCTTTCTACTTCCTGTGTCCTCCTCGGTCTATTCCTGCCTCCCAGAGCGTATTTTCCTTCTGTGGTAAACAAAAGAAAGCCATTCCTAGGGGGAGAGCCCAAACAGGCTCTCTGACGGGATAAGGGATAAGAAAGTCAGAGAATTACTGAGCTAATCTCATTCTCTCACTTCTTGTTTAGTGTCAAACTTGCCAAAATAATTGCCCAGGAACAGATTTCCTGCCCCATCATTTAAACTGATTGTCTCTTTCTTCTACTTTCCTGCCAAACTTACGTCATGATACAAGAGATTCTGAGACAGAAGAGGGCAATGTAACAAGCCCAGGATGAATTCTACCCTTATTAAGTACCTCTCGTTCCTCAGAGTCCCCACAGACCTGACCATCTGTATTACATGCCCTCCTACCTCACCACAGAAAGCTGGCCTCTACGCTGTGAAGGAGATGCCCAATAAACTCTATTCAAGTCTGACCATCACTTCCATTTTGCATTGGCATTTCCATGACACTCTATATTGGTCAATGTTATATTACTCAGTCTAGACAGGAGAGAAAGTAGTCTTCCTGCAAATGGTATTTCCATACATTTCCTTCTCTTTACTTACCTCCTTTAGGGTTCCCTTTTTGGGTACTACTGAATTTTCCCTCTCACATAGAATTCTCCTTATTTAATTCCATCAGCATCTGTTTCAGGAAGAAGTTCTAAGAAGACAGCATCCATCTCACAAAGCACAAAGCAAGAGGCACAAAGCGAAGTTTTCTTTTAAGTTTTTCATTAAATGGAAACATATTATGAAATAAAATATTAAACATGAACAGCACATGATCCTGCCTTAAAGGAAAAGATATCTCATTCACCAAGTGGGAAAAAAAAATGTTAAACCACACCAGTCTAATCACTGTCTATGCAAACATTAAAATAACTGTTACATAAAGTGTGTGCTTTCATAGATACCACTTATTCTACATTTAAAGTCTTATTTATTTCTCACAACAACTTTATGAGGTGACATTATATTCTTTTTACAGTGAAAGAGAAAAACAAAGCTTAGAGATTAAGCAAGACTTGTCCAAGGTCATGCCGATTCTTTGAGGGGTTTCAATCCATGTTATTCTGACTCTAGAGTCGATTCTCTGAACCACCATTTTCCAGCCTTCCCCAGGTAGTTTTTCAAGGGGAACATAAGAGTGAGGCCATTTCCATTCTGAGTAGACTCTTTTAACTGCTTCTATTTCTATGTTGGGTAAATACAGTCTTTCTCTAGCTGTGACTTTGGGGTGAACCCCCAAGCATTGGGAGTTCTCCATCATGGGGTGACTCCCGGCCACTGAGGTCTCGGTGCAGGCTTCATTCCATTAGCACTGCTGCTTGCAGGCCGGGCTTGTCTGAAGAGTCTATGACTGAACTGGGGAGGGGTGGGGGTGGGGGACAGAGAGCAGTGCACACATACGCTCCTCACTGAAAGGGCAGCTGTCCACCGAGTTCACACAGTAACTTGAGTAGGTGTGTTACTTAATATGCCACGAGAAAATGCCCACCCCGAGAGTCTAACATTGTGGATTTAATAGGCCTCCTGCTGCTGCTCGGCTGCCTTCCAAAGGCCCGCTGAGTTGCTTCCTCTGCAAGCAGGACCTTCTGTCAGAGGCTCTGAGGGGACTGTGGCTGTTGATCTGTGGCAGGAGGTGACAGGTGGCCACTTGCAATCATGGGATGTTAAAATTGATACCAAAATATTTTTTCCAAAAGGTGACTAGAGACTGGGTAAAGGAAGAAAGGCCGTTTGGTTCTGCGCACCGATGTTTCTGTGCCTCTGCAGAGGTGTGCTGGCTCCGAACCAGCTTTCCACACTCAGAGACCTAAATCCTCCAAAGACTTATTCTGGGAAGATCTTGGCATGAGGACACGCTGGCTGTGCCTGAGCTGGGCCTTCCCAAGATTTGCTTAACTGGGACCCCTCACCCTACTAAGTCTCCCCTCACCCCCCGCCCAGTGTCAAGGGGGTGACTCCTCAAAGAACATAACCACCAGTTTTATAGAGGATCTTGCTTTTTTTCCCCTCAAGAATAGCAAGGAACTGCTACAAATGGTCTAAGATATGGCAATTGAAGAGGCAATAGGCCTTTTTATTTTTGACTCAAGGCAGAGCGAACTTCATTTAACGACTAGGAGCTTTTTAAAACTCACCGAATGAATTTGCCACCACTGTGGAGCAGTAGAAGGTAGGAAATTCCTCAGCCCACCAGAAGTGCTTACTCCATAAACTCTAGGAATCCAAACATGCTCCTGAGGGTGATGGATTGAATGCAATTCATCTCCTCCTAGAGACAGTGGATGGGCCACTTCCAGAAGCATTGTATGTTGCAGAAAAGTGAGACATGTTTTGATAGTCCAATTAAAACATATATTTTCTATCAATGGCTATGCTTTTGTTCTTCCACCAGGTTTCTGTTGTTTAAACTTCCATGGAAGTATCTGCTCCTTAGTCTGCTTTCTCACTGCTATGGTCCAGCAGGATATCCTGGGGGACTGTGCAACTCTCCGTAAGACCAAGAATTCATGGTATAGACTTCGTTTTGCAAACACTTTCTTAAAGACTGAAGCCAGGCTCTACCTCTGTCTTTAGAATGAGCATCTATTAGCACTGCTCTGTCATGGTAGACAAATGTCACTCTTTTTGGTTGTCCAACGAGCATCTGAACTCCTTACCCCTGTTTGAAGATTTCCCCACTTTAGGATTCTTGGTGGAAGGTCATGTTATCAACTAGTATAGAAGCTGAAAATACTGCATACTCACTCTTTCCCAAATTTCCCAAGCATGTGATCCAGGCTCCCCCAATAATACACGTCCATTGCGGACTTCAGGACTCCGGAAGTCGTGACATAAGAAGCTCAGATTGCAAGGAAGACTCTGGCAGCGGTGGCAGCTGCAGAGTGATCAAGGCCCTGGCCGGCAGAGGCAATCATGCCAGAAACAGCCTCCAGTGCTCAGAGCTCACTGCTGCAGAGGTGCCAGCTACAGAGGCCAAGGGTCACAGGCAGCTGTGACGTCCTCCAGAGAAATTCTGCGACTCGATTCTGGGCATCGTTTCTGGCTGCGGACTTCAGCTCTCTAAAGCACTTGGCAATTCCATGAGCTACTCAAAAGGCTTTTAATAAATCCTTCTCCTAGAATGGCTTTCTGTCTGCTGCTTACAACTAAAAATCTTGACTTAAACCAGTAGAAACAAATTTAGAATAAAGAAAAGTTTCAATTTTTTAAAGAACAGAAAATCATCTTAAAGTATAAAAGCGTACATTAGTATAGTTCAGACTCTGAACTTTTACAAGGAGTATGTTATGAATATAAATATATATATATATTTATACATTCACACAAATGTATGTATAAGAACATAAGCATGTACATTTGTGTGTGTGTGTGTGTGTGTGTGTGTGAGTGTGCGTGTCCAAATAACACAATTCAATATGTCACTTGTGGGACTGGAAGCCAGTGGTCTCCAATGCCAAACTTCAAATTCCCTTCTGTAGTAGTTAGACCACGCTCCTTCTCCACAGCCAATTGCTTTCTGTTCACTCCATCTCTTATTTTTATCAAGCCAAACGGCATTGTCCTCCTTTCCCAACCAATTTCAGCTGAGATAATCACAGACACAAAATGAACTAAGCAACATGGGCTACTCAGCTGACACCAGCCATAAGGGGGCATTCATTTTGAAGCAGAAACACTGAGCATTAAGTGGAAAGTGAAGTTGTTAAAAGGAAAGTGTGTACCGTATACCCTCAGGGACATGTGCTGTACTTGCTAAGGAAATCTAGGGCTCTGAAAACCTGGCTCACAAAGCACACACTCTTTTTTGCAACAAGAAATCTAATAATGCAGAGGAAGCTGAGGCATACTTCCCTGGAATCTGCACTTAACTAGTCCTTTCCAAAGCTCTTAGCCAGGGCATGGGAACGTTTTCAAAGCTCTTTCCCCTTTACATAAGATATCATTTAATCTTCACAATGACTATGGGGTAAACTAAGACAGGCCCTTCTATCTCCCTTTTAAAGATGAAGAAACCAAGGCCAGGGTCACCAGGGAGTTAGTGGCTGAACCAGGGCTAAAGTCATGAGCTCTGGCTCCTAGATTCATTGCTTTGCCCCATCACCCCATTCACCATGCCGTTCCTCAACGTTTCAGGGTTGATTTTCTTACCTCCTTCTTTTGGATGAAGATACACATGTGTATGTGTGTGTATTTGTATGTACATATGCATTTAATTATATATTTTTACATATTTGCTAAAATTTATAAGTGTACCAAATATATAAAATGTTATATAATGAAGGACTCCCACTCACAGGAAAAAGTTCAAGAAGTTGCCCATGTGTTAGTCTTCAGAAAAGAGTAACTAACTGGCCTTCAGATGGGCCCACCTTGAGCCTGGGCCCATCGTTGACATCTCCTGCTTCCCTCCAAAATGACTGTCTTTGTTCCTCTTCCCCAGGGTGACTCCCATCCATCCTCCACTGTTCAGCTGAAACATCTCTTCTCTGGGAATCCTTCTCTGATCTCCCTGTCTAGGCAAAGTCTTTTTATCACATGTGCTTTTAATAGTATATTCCTTTGTCATTCACCACATATGAGTCAGTGTAACTACTTGTTTAACACCTGCTTTTGCATTCCGCTATATCCCCAGAACCCAGCCCAGTACCAGGCACAGAGTGGGTTCTCTATAAATCTTGCTGAATAATGACATAAGAGCACAGGAGGAGGCTTTAATCAACAGCAGGTGGGTCTCCTCATTCCATACAGCGTAGTAGGCAAGATGGGTTCTGGAGTCAGGGTACCTGGGTTTGAATCCTGGCTCTGAGAGCCCCCAGCTGAGTGACTGAGCAAGTTGCTTGGCCTCTCTGTCATTCAGTGGCTTCACCAATAAAATGGTGATAATATAGTTACCTACCTCACACAGGAACTGTTTGAGAGCTAAATGAGCTTATATATGTAAAAGTACTCACGACATTGCCTGTTATATAATACATATTTGCTAAATATTGACAGAGACTTTTGTATGACTAGAGGAAAGAATGGGTGTGGATAAAGGCAGGTTTATAGGTTCAATGGTGGGAAATTTAAGACAATCCAATATGAAGACTTCTCTTTTCTGGGCAATGAGAAGACGAGATTGAGAGAAAGTTTGGGTGTCAGAGATCAAAGGAGAGTGGTACGAACGAGGCTGCTGCCCAGAAGTCCTGCCTATGTCGGGCCTGTGAAGGAGACTGCCTCTCGCCACCTTCCCAGGGCTTCCGTCTAGGCTTGCAAAGCCTGCTTGACTCAATACAGGGTGAGCAATCGGGAGTCAAAAGGTCAAAAGTCTGATGTATCAAGGACCTCAGAGCACTAACCTAGTCTGCAATACCAAGGCCTGAGAGTTTAATGAGAATTTGGAATGCGCCAGACACACAATTAGGAAACAGCTTTTGTGTTCTGGAAGAATCTGGCCCCTTTGCAGTGGTTCTTACTTTCTCGAAGTTCTGAGATTTTATTGTATCCTTGGGGTGATCAACTCTGTTTCCTTAAAGTGTGCAACTGCAGACATCCGTCCACTGGGACCGTTGAACTAACCTGTCACTGGGTGATGGATGTTTTCCTATTGCTCTGCTGAAGAGCATTAAGTTAAGCCTTCACTTCAGCTCCACAGATAGTTGAGACAACAGATGGCCTTTTTTTGCAAGTCTGGGGAATTGCTGCAACAGGAGGTTCAGAAGAGTGGCTTCCATTTGTTGATGGCTTAAAATAGACTAGGCAAATAAAGAACTATTATTGTTACGTATTCCATTAGTGGCTGATGAGGGTGGTGTTGGAGGAAAGGAGGGAAAACTTGGTCCTGTTGCCTTCCTGACCTTGCAGGATGCAGGAAATTTAGGCTGCAGGGTAGACGAGGCGAGCCAGAGTAGTTTTGAAGCAGTCAAGTTCTATCTATAATACAATGCTTGTACATTGAATATCTTCCTGGGAACAAAAATGTCATCTTCATCAAACATACACAACTGGAAAGCAGACAATGCAAATCCATTCTCAAAAATTACTGGTATGCTTCATTGAATACTTTTAAAATACTTATAACCAAATCCTGGAACCTCTATCTTTTTTTTTTTTAATGACAGGCATATGGGCAAACTTGATATTTATCCTGTTTTCTGGGATTTCTATGATCAGGTGAGGCCTTCAAACTGTCTTGGAGCAAAAAAAATGTTAGGATCCCTTCATCAATATATGTGTACTTTGCTTCTGACCATTTATGGGACTTAAACATTCACCACAATGAAAAGTATTCTGGTTCACATAAGACTAGAATGTTGTTGAACTCATGGGATAATATTGGCAGTGTGCTGACTAAATGAAAGTAGTCATTGTTCAGAGCTATAAACCCCACTAAAAGAATCAAAAGCTTGGTTGGAAGCTTGCTATTTATACTGCATGGTAGAAACCTTGCTGCCATCTTGACACAGCAACTTAGAGACTTCTCAGATGGCAAGTTGCAGATGACCCCAGGCAAAATGTATCCATTGATTGAATGAAATGTGGCATTTTTAATGTCTCAGAAAAGACGGTGAAGCTACATTATTGCATGTATTAGAAACTAAAGCAACAGTTTTACATACATGCTCTTGATCACATGCAGGTAGAGAAGCTCTTGCCAATTCTGAAAGTGAGAACTGCAGACTGTAATAGCTGCAGCTCACTCGAGCACACCAGCCCTACTCTGGTGGCGGAAGATTGTTCTACAATATGCTCTGAGATCAAGGATGCAAAGTATAAAGGCTTTGAGCAGATGCTTTGAATCTTGAAGGTATATGTTGTTTATACTTCTTTAAAAGAAATCTCCAAAACTACAGTAGCATTTCAAATCTTCTGGCATTTGGGAACCTTCTTTCTTTATTTATTTTTTCATTTGAAAGTAAAATCGAGAATTGGGTCTTAAAAAGACAGTCAAGTACAAGATGGTAAGCAGTGTATCCAGTAGAACTTTAATTCACTCAACATGCATGCAAGGTGAGCGTGTTGACCTGTGGATGACCATAGGGGATGCCAACTCTATGTATGGTATCTTAGTCGTAGGCAAGGTAACATTTCACCGTATTTTCCAACTTGGCCTTCAGGATACAGCAGCACCACAGCAGTGATGTTGCTGGAACGATGTGGTGAATGTGCTCTTTGACACTGTGCCCGAGTGTGGCAGCTGGCCTGGTGAGCACCTGGGATATACAAAACTTCATGGAGGCAGAGTCCAAAAAATGATACCCATAGAAACAGCCTGGATGTAGGGGATTGCAATATACCCTCCCACCTAATCTCCAAAAAAATTGAGGTTCACAAGGGGAAACGATGGTCATTCCACTTAGATTTCGTCATCATACTCATTCCCCTGAAATCTAGAAATGTACCTTTTGCTCTCATGAGGTAGATCAAAAGATCTGAATATCTGATTAAACAAAAAGCATCAGTTAGGATTTTTTGGTTGCAATCAACAGAAAGAGATTCTGGTTAACCTAAGCAGAGGAAGGAATTTCATGGGAAGAGATGGGGAAGCTCAATGAATTAAAGAAAAATTTAAACCAGGACTTAGGAAAAAACATGAACCAGGAAAGCTTCAGGGACCTAAGTAGTAGGAATGAGTGGTACATATGGTCAGGTGCATATTCCACTTTCAGTAGGATAGATTTTTTTTTGCCCAACACTTTAATATTTACTTGTAAAACTGAAAAGGGATACGTTCCCTGAATATTGTAGATCAAATTATGGAAGTTTTTTGTTGTTGTTGTTGATTGTTTTTTGTTTGCCAGAAGTTATGTACTCAATCCTTCAGGCTAATATTTCATTAATGAGCCAATCAGCCCCATACTTGGTGTGAACTGAAGGATGGGAGAACTTTGTTCTCGATTAACATTTGAATAGACCAAACATGAAAACAAGGTCTTGGCCTCGATCTCTGTTAAATCTTGAAGTCAAGGCCGAAGGCTTTAAAAAAAAATCTGCAATCACAGTTATTTATTTGCAGCTTGCATCTCTTTTCTGGGATGTCTTCCTGCCTAGTTCACAGACTTTTTCCATGTGGTTAAAGACCTGTTAGCACCCATTAGCTCCACTTGATTCTTGGAAGTCCAGACTTATTGGAGTCTTTGAGAGAGCTTAATAAATAACAACTGTCTTCCCTACTAAGTTTTGAAGCAATTGAGAAATAAGACAAAGTAGCAAATGCAGGCAACTGATCTAGGAGATTGTAGCTTGAATCTGTGGGGATGAGCTCTTCTTAAGATTGAACACCAGAATCACAGACCTACTCACCAGTCATCTAATCAGGACAGATCAGTTCAGAGATCATCTAGTCATCTTAGGCTTCTCCATTATTTGGGGGAGGCAGATTGTTCCTGTACAAAATTACATCAAGAAGGAACAGAGGAGAATGCCTGTGACCTAAAGGCAGCTTTTTCCAGAGGAAGGTAGGAGGGAAGGAAGCTGTTTCTATTTCCAAACCCATCCATCACGTAAGTCACTGCAAGTCTCCTGAGGAGGAGTTATTGGGAAAGTGGGAATGACCTACTGATGGGTATCCCCAAGTAGAGATGAAATGTTGTCCCCTCCAACGAGACCCTAAAGCACAATGTCTCCCTAGACAGGTAACCCTCTCCTGCCTGCCTAAGACCCACTTCAGAGTTCTAATTTTCTTCTCGAGGACTCACCTCTCCTGCTGATAAACATAAGGAATATTTACCTTTTTCAAGCATGACCATGTCTACCTATAATGGTGGGACCTTAATGTACAACTTTTGTCCTATAGACATATAACCTTGAATAAGGATGGTGTTTCACTTTGTTTTGTTGTTTTTATTGTTTTTCCTGTGGCAAGAGTGTCCAATAGATATTATTTCCTGCTTCACCAGTTTTTCTACCCATTTTTAATCTGCCTACCTGATCCAACTCTAACGCAATTAACATGTATTATCTGCCTGTAAAGTCCTCCTTAATACTTTTTTATATTTTAATTTATTGCTTTTTAAAAACAGCTTTATTGAGGTATAAATATATGCAATAAACTGTACAATCTGATCAGTTTTGACAAATGTGTACACCTATGAAACCATCAGCACTGTCATGATAGTGAACATCAATTGGAGAATACAAGATCAGTATTTTCCGCCTGCCTCTTTGCAATTCCTCCCTCGTATCCCTTTCTGCCTACCCCTCCCCAGGCAATCACTGATGGGTTTTATATTACTATAGATGTATTCACACAATACTCTTTTCTGTTTAGCTTCTTTCATTCTGCATAATTATTTGGAGATTCACCTATGTTATTGTGTATGCCTACTTAGCTACTTGTCTGCAAATAAGAACAATCTTGCTGCTTCTTTTCCAAGCTAGATACAGTTTTTCCTTGCCTTATTGCTCTGAATAAATCTCCAGTACAATGTTGAATAGGAGTGTGAGAATGCACAACTTTTTCTTCTTCTTGAACTTAGGGGGAAATCATTCAGTCTTTCATTAAGTATTTTTTTGGCTCTAGGTTTTCTTTGATGCCCTTTATCAGATCAAATGAAAGTTCTCTTCTATTTCTACTTTTCTGTGAGTTTGTATCAGGAGTGGATTTTAGATTTTGTCAAAGTTCTTTCTGCATCTGTTTTAATCTATTTTCAACTGCTATAACAGGTAATTTTAGTTTTTGAAAAAAAAAAAGAAAGAAATGTATTTCTTACAGTTCTGGAGGCTAAGAAGTCCAAGGTTGAGGGGCTACATCTGGTGAGGGCCTTCTTACTGCATCATAACAGAGACGAAGGCATCACACGGCAAGAGAGAGGAAGCATGCCAACCTAAGTCTCTCCTTCTCTTATAAAGCCTCCAATTCCATCATGGGGCCCCACCTTCATGACCTCATCTAATTCTAATTACTTCCCAGAGGCTCCACCTCTAAATACCGTTGACACATGAATTTGAGGATTAAGTTTTCAACACATGAACTGCCTGGGCACACTTTGAGCCATAGCATCATCTCTTCAGATGATGATATAGTTTTTCCTTTTTAGAAAGAATTATATGGTAAAGATAATTCTTCTACAGAATATGGTAAATTACATTGATTGATTTTGAATATTAAGCCAAACTTGCATTCCTGGAATAAATATCACTTGGCCAGGATGTATTATTCTTTTCATATATTCTTATATTCAACTTTTCTAAAATATTGTTTAAATTTTTATGTTTATGTTCATGAGGAATATTGGTCTGTTATTCTCTTACCTTGTAATGTCTTTGGTATTTGGTATCAGGATAATTGTGACCTTACAGAATAAGATGGGTAGTATTTCTGTCTTTTCAATTTTCTGGAAGAGTTTGTGTAGAATTAGTATTGTTTGTTCCCTAAATATTTGGTACAATTCATAGTGATGTCGTCTAAGCCTGAAATTTTTTATAGGAAGGTTTTTAATTAAAAATTTTAATAGGTATAAAGCTAATCAAACTATCTAGTTCTTCTTTTGTGAGCTTTGATTGTGTCTTTCAAGGAATTTATTAATTCATCTACATTGTTGATTTTATTGATATAGAGTTATTGAAAATATTTCTGTATTATCCAGCTCTATATTATACTTCATTTCTCCCTTCCCAGCCTTTATGCTATTGCTTTCATCCATTTTACTTATACATACATCATAAACCCCACAGTAGATTGATATAATTTTGGTTTAAATAGTAAGATATTTTTTAAAGAAATTTAAATAGTTAAATGATACAAAATTACAGTTAGATTAGAGAAATAAGTTCTAGTGTTCTATTCTGCTGTAAGATGACTATAATTAACAATAATATATTATATAGTTTCAAATAGCTAGAAAGAGGATATTGAATGTTCCCAACATAAAGAAATAATAAATGTTTGAGGTAATGGATATGCTAATTACCCAGATCTGACCATCATATATTATGTGTATCTAAATATTACTATGTGCCACATAAATATGTATAATTATTGTATATCAATTAAAAAAATTAAAAACCTAAAATAAATAATTAGTAAGAAAATAAATCTCATATATAGTTTTCCATAGCTCCTATTTATTGTTCTCCTTGTTCTTTTGAATAGATCCATATTTTCAAGTGGTAACATTTTCCTTCTGCTTAAAAGGTTTCTTTTAATATTTCTTGCAGTGAGATGCCATTGGTGATCAATTATTTCAGCTTTTTTTATAACTGAGAAAAGTATTTCACTGAATATGGATTTCCAACTTGATAGTTATCTTCCTTTAAAAGATGTTGCTCCGCTGTCTTCTTGCTTGCATAGTGTCAGATGAGAAATTTGCTGTCTTCCTTATCTTTGTTCTTCTATATATAAGATGTGGTTTTTTTCCTCTAGCTGCTTTTAAAATTTTCTATTTATCACTAATTTTGAGAAATTTCATTGTCATATGCCTTGGTGTAGTTTTCTTTATGTTTCCTGTCCTTGGAGTTCGTCGGGATTGTTGGATCTGAGGGTTTATAGATTTCATCAAATTTGGAAATTTCTAGCAATTATTTTCTAGCCATTAAATATATTTTCTTCCCCTACTCTCTTGGGGATTCTGATTACACACATGTTAGCCTGCTAAAATTTGCCTCACAACTACTGAAGCTCTTACAATTTTTAAAAAATATTTTATATTTCTTCTTGTATTTCATTTTAAGTAGCTTCTATTGCTGTTTTCAAATTCACTGATCTTTTTTTCTGTAATGTCTTATCTGTTATTAATATCATCAGCCTATTTTTCACCTTAGACATGGTAGTTTCTAGCCCTCGCTGTTTGATTTTATGTATTATGTATTTATTTATGAGACAGGGTCTCGCTCTGTCACCCTGGCTAGAGTGCAGTGGCATCATCATAGCTCACTGTAACCTCAAACTCCTGTGCTCAAGCAATCCTCCTGCCTCAGCCTCCCAAATAGCTAGGACTACAGGTATGCACCACTGCACCTGGCTGATTTTTCTGTTTTTTATAGAGATGGGGTCTTGCCGTCTTGCTCAGGCTGTTCTCAAACTCCTGGCCTCAAGCAATCTTCTCACCTCAGCTTCCCAAAGTGCTAGGATTCCAGGCATGCTCCACTATGCTCAGCCTTATTTTTTATATATCCTATATTTGTACTTTATTTTTTCAGCTTTTGGAATACTGTTAAGACTCTCTTAATTTCTGTGTGTAATAATCCTAACATCTGTGTAGATTCTGGGTAGGTTTCAATAATTGATTATTCTCTTCATTGTGGGTCATATTTTTCTGCTTCTTAGAATGTCTGGCACTATTTTACTGGATGCCAGGCATTATGAATTTTACCTTGTTGGGTCCTGGATATTTTTGTATACCTATAAATATTCTTGAGCTTTGTTTGAGGGTGCAATTAAGTTCCATGGAAACATTTTGATCCTTCTGGGTTTTGTAGTTTAAGATTTGTTAGGCTGGACCAGAGCAGAATTTAGTCTTAGTAATTTACTCCTTAATACTGAGACAAGAAAGACCCTTCTAACTGCTCTACCCAATGTTTCATGAATTATGAGGTTTTCCAGTCTAGCTGCTAGGAACAGACCCTATTCCCAGCCCTTTGTGAATGCTGAGTACTTTTAATCTAATGTTTCTCCAGCTTTGGGCAGTTTTCTGACATACATGTGCTGATCTATACTCTGCTGAATACTCAAAGGGGTATTGAATATTGGTACTGAATACTCTGCAGACCTCCAAAATTCTTTTTTCTTCTTTCCCAAGTAGTCTTTCCTACAAACTCTAGCTGCCTTGGCAGTTGTTCATGGCAGAAAGATAAATCCAATCCCTGTTATTCCATCTTGGCCACAAATGCAAGTCGATTATTTATTTTTAAATAAAATACACAAAAAATTGCAAGACATGTAAAAACTTTCATATCTCCTTACCCAGATTTTCCAATTAATATTTTACTACATTTGTTCCCCCTTCTCTCTCTCTCTGCCTCTCTCTCTCTCCCATTATCATTGTATTATTATTTTATAAACCATTTAAGCAATAACTGCAGACCTAATGATTCATCACTCCCAATTCCTCAATGTATGTTTCTTCAGGAAGACACTCTCCTAAATAACCACAGTACAAACTTCCAAATTAAGAAATCAGCACCAACACAACACTACCATCTGGTTAACAGAACACTCTCAAGTTTTTTCAACAGTCCCAACAATCTCTTTATTTTCTGTTCCAATAGCCAACCCAGGATCATGCATGGTATTTGATTGTCATGGATTTTTAATATTCTTCACTCTAGAAGAGTTAGCTCTTCAGTCTTTTTGTCTTCATTCTGTAGATATTCCTCTACCTGAATTTGTCTGATGATTCTCCATGTCTAGAATCAGGCCATGATTTCTTTGCAGGAATGTTCTGATGTACTTTCCTTGGGATAACACATCAAGAGACACATGAGTCCAATATGTTCCACCACCAGTGAGGTTGTTGTTCACTGGTTCAAATTGATATCTATTAAGTTTCTTCACCATAATGTCATAGTTTTCCCTCTACTAATTGATAAGAATTTTATAGGGAGATATTTTGATACTATACTAATATTCAGTATCCATTAATGGTCATGCTGAAACCCATGGAACCTGGTCTTAACCCATGATCCATTTTGTTTTCCAAAGGCATCATCTATCCTGGTAGAACATTGGCTATTCCAGCCATAACAGTCCTAATCTCTGTTGAGGACCCCTATCAAGAGAAAAACTATATTTTAGAGAAGCAGCTGTGTCCATCATTCCAACCATCCATCCTTATGTCATCACTCAACAAATATTGTTGGTATATCTACCATGTGCCAGGCACTAGAGATACAAAAAGCACAAGGTAGAGTGCTTGTACCTAATACGCTCCTGGCATGCCAGCGAATAATTATAATTCAATGTGATTACAACAGTATTACAATGCATTTTAAAATATATGGAGTATCGAAGGAACAAAAACTTTATTAGCACATAGAGAAGGTTTCCTAGATACAGTATTGGAGCTGGATTCTTTATGGTGAGTTCTTTCTGTGAGTGAAGTGAGGGTAAGAATGGCTGAGATGAGAGGGAGAGGGCAGCAAGGAGGGAAAGAAAGGGGGACTGGTGGTGGGGTGGGAGAAACAGACTGGAAAAATGTAGGTGGTCCAGGCTGGTATGGGCCAAATTGTTTTGATGAGGCTAAGGAGTCTGATTTTATTCACTAGGGGTTTCCACTGAAAGTACAGATTCCTGGGCTCCATCCCAAAGTTATTGAATTAGAATCCCTAAGGAGGATCTTGGAATCTGTATTTTAACAAACACCTCAAGTTTGGGAATCACTTTGGCTATAAGCCAAAGGATGCTACTGAATGCTTTAAAGCAGGAGCGAAACAATTAGGTTTGTGCTTTAAAAAGATCACAAAGGGACTCATGGAGGATGACTTCAGAAAGGATGCAGGTAGACATAAGCATCTGTAGCCTCAGTCAGAGCATTCTACCGGTTATTGGAAGCATGCAGATTGCCAAATCTTATTTTTCTCCAGCGCTTAACTGATCTTAGCTGAATTTTAGGAATTTGTGGAGAAAATTTGATCCAAGCTGCCAGCATTGTGTCTCATGCTTCTGAATTGGTCAGGCTGAAGGGGTGATCTGGACCACAAAGATGCTCCAAAGTGGATCGTTAGAAGACACTGGCCAACAAGATTTGCCAAGTGTCTTGTCGTTGAACATGTTTATTACTCCATGTTCAATTAACAGGAGTTGTGGCGAATATGGTTGATTGGCACTCAACATCTATTCTATCTTCCTTCTAGTGCAGTGGCTTTCACACTTTTTTTTAAAACTCAACCCACAGTGAGAAAACATCTTACATTGCAATCAAATAATACATGTATGTGTATATTGCAAAACAGTACTTACCCTTACTGAGTTGATGCCCTCTGATACTTTCTATTCTGTTCTATTCTGTTTCTTTCAATGCTCCCATGATACACTAATGATGGGGTCTGATCCCAAATGTGAAAACCATGGCTGTAATGTGCTTTGCTATGTAACAGAGACCTAAAAGCTGAAGAATACATTCTCCCACCCACTTTGGCTAAAGTTCCAGATGTTTTCAGGCTCTGCAAACCAAATAATGCTCTTATTGCTCTTGCTATTTCTTCTGACAAGCATGTTGTGGAAGTGTTTGGTCTTTCTTGGAAATGTCAGCAGAGGTTTAGTCATATTAGCATAGATACCTTTCATGGGTACCAAGAAGAAAGGCAAGGGACATCCATTTTTGCTCGTGGAATTTGTATCAGGCATAGAATGGTTCTGGAGTCTGTAGCATTAGCGGCCTCATGATCATGGTACCTTCTTAATCAGGAGAGTTTCTGATTGCTGTGGCTTCATGATCAAGGCCATGGCAATTTGGCACTGGAGTCTGAGGAGTCCCGATCCTAGAGTACTAGGATCTCCCTTGGTGCCCAGTACTGTGTGTGGCTGGGGAGGGTGAAGGAAGGTTACCAAAAGTTCACCCTAAAGACTGAACCAAGGACTCTGTATGCTGCTCGATATCCCATAAATATGTAAAATATTACATATCAAATTTTTAAAACCTGTAATAATTCTATCCCTGCCTAAGTTATTAATAGCTAGAGAGTATTCTATTTTCTGCAATGAAAACCTAGACATAAAGAAATCAGTCCTGCTGAAGTACCAATGAAGCACTAAGTCGAGGGGGCTCAGGACTTGCCTAAGCCTTCACTTATTTAACCTTATCTGGGTCCAGCCACAAAAAAAATGAATTAAATAATCATCTAGTCTAATCTTCATTTAATAAATGAGAAAACAGAGTCCTGCACATTTCAAAACGATGCTCTCTCAAGTTATGTAGTGCTATGGGTATATTTAGAATGCATGTTTAGAATTTTTTTCAGATTTGAGATCATTTTATGTTTTGCATTAAACTGGTAAATTGAAAAAACAAAATAATGAATGAAGGACAAATATATCTAATGGCCCAGGTCAATCTTAGAAACATAAGGTTAAACAAAAACAGCAAAACCCTGGTTCTGTTTATATAAAGTTTTTTTTTAAAAAAGGGCAAATTAAACCATATTGCTTAGAGATCCATACTGGGGAGAGAGCTAAAAAGAAAAGGAGTGTTTGCCATAAAAGTCAGGATAGCGGGCATGTGATCGGTGAGGGTCATGGGAAACTTCAGAGATGCTGACTGTATTTTATTCTTGACCTAAATGGTGATCTCACAGGTGTTTGACTAACGTACTCTTTTGTATGTGCATTATATTTTACATTTTCTCTTTCACACACACAAAAGATGAAAAACTACAACAAAAAAAATTTTAACTGGGATTCATACAACTTTGGAATTAAAAAATAATTTCTGATCATCCAGTTCATCTATTCATCTGATGCTTGAATCTCCCTACACTTTTTCTTGGATGATTATCTGTTTGACCCCTTCTGAGGAGTTGGAGTTGTGTGTAGGTGTCACTCATGAGAGCAGTAACACAACCAGGCAAACAACAGGCGAGCCTCCTAGCTATATTGCCATGTAACCGATTGTTTACACTCTTCCTCCAACCCCCAACTGCCAGATCACTGCAGACCGTATTTAAAGAACTCAAAAGGATCGGAAAATTTAATATTAAACCTTAGCACCCTCAGGACATAACTCCTTGCCCCCTGACCCTTGGGTAATACAACTTCTTTTATTTAGCAGGAAAATACAGATTCGTTATTTGTTTTTATTACTTGCAAGAGACAAGTAAGACAACAATGATCAATAAATATCATGGCAATATCATCGGTTACCTTAGGTGTGAATCACTTTCTTTTTCAAATGGGTTTGAAATGGGTATTGAGAGAGTAGAAATGAGAGTCGGGGTGAAAAAAGACCTCACTTTCCATGTAGCCTCATTTCGTGGTATTTTAGGACTCTTCAGGATAACTTGAATTTAGTAGGTAAGAGACAAGTGGTCTGGATCTGAATGTTCATCCAACAGAGGAAAACATCCACAATGCAGGTTTCCACTTCTCCAGTTTTCAAAGGGAGATAAAGTTTATTTTTTCTGGGACTAATGTTGCCAAGATTAAACGTCAATGCTTGGAATCTTTTCCAGCAAAAGGTGCTGTGTAGGCTTCAAATAATATACTCGTTTCGCGGGTTCAATGTTTTATTTTTAAAGAAACATAACACTGCAGGACGACTTTTCCAAAAATTCTTCACTTTTTCCTGGTGCTAGGTAATACTTGAAATATTTTTCAACTGATTAGAGATTCACAAATAAATGGCATGATATAGAAGGACAATGCATCTTTTGTTTGTCCACTAAATATTTGCTGAATGATTCACGATGAACAAATGAATAAATGTATAAAAGAATAAATAACCTTGTGGGATTAGGTGATTCTTTGTGATATATACAAAAGTCACAAAACTAAATAAGTAGAGCTGCCTCTCTAGTCCATGCAGGCAAAAGTAAGTTGAAAAGTGAAGCAATTATCTGGATAATTCAGACAAAAAACTAACTATGGAGGGAGGGAGGCCCTTTTTTTCTGGACCAAATTCATTTGAGCTATCCAATAACATGACCCACTACAGTGGAATTTGGCATTAAACAGGCTTGTCTTGGCTCCCATCCAGTGGGGTTTAGTTACTGAATTCCTTAAAGGACATTGTTCAAACATGGTCTCCCATGTAACTCGGTTCTAAGGCATGAGCTGCAGGAACCTTGACATCACCACGCGACTCCGGGGCATTATTCCTTTGGATCAAATTATCCAGAAAATCACTATCATTCCAGTTTACCTTTTTGGGTTAGACAAAAGCAAAGTGCATAATCCAAGATTTGCTACACAACAATTACATTTGAATACCTGAAAGCTTTGCCTGCAAAGTGTGTTAATAAATAGGATCCTGATTCCTGAATTCTGTACAAAGAAGCAAATGAGTAAAAGGTGACAGTTATCTGCTAATTCTTCACTCACCACCTCTGCCTTCTCCATTCTCGGTTCCTCTGAATGCACATTTGGTTACTGAAATAATTGTGTCGATTTGATGAACAATAAAAACCACAGTCGAGTTGCCTACCATTCCAACTGTCTTTTATGATTCTAATCTGCTCTCTGAACACTTGTTTACCTATTTGAGAAAATACAAGGATGCCTTGCAGAGAGTAAGCATGCTGTAGAAATAGCAATAGTGGCCTCTTGCTTCCTTTCCTAGGACTGCCACGGTTTGGCTGGCCATGCCTGAGCAAGGTTTTTTTGTAAAATGACTGGGGACTGGGCATTCTGCCCATGCACACACCTGGCAAATCGAAGCCTCCCATCCTTGGGAACTCGGGTGCATGCTGAGTTCCTGTTTTCTTTGACTGCAAAACAGACAAGGACCAGCTGGTTAGTGCTGACATGGTTCACACTACTGACGGGAACACTACTTAAGTGCTCTGCATTTGCTCATTATTTATCAATGGGGAGATATTTCTCCAGAGAAAAGCAAATCCTTTGTCTTCTAGCAGAAAGTCCATTCTTCCGATGGGAGATGACCTAGGAAGGAAAAGTTGATAATTCATTTCCCATGTGTGAGTCCCAAGTGTAATCCCCCATGTGTTAAGTTTTTATTTTACAGACTTGAGTTCTAATATGAGAAATGAATTGTGGCCCTAGAAATAACCAAATACTTAACTTTTTTTCTTTAGCAATATAATTTTTAATAGCCAAGTATGTCATTTCTCATCTGTTTGTTTTTATCACCAATTTGAAGCATGTATTATTAAGTATTATCAATTATTTGAATATAACTTCACAATGAAAATAACTTACGACATCATCAGCCTCAAGACATCCAATCACGCAATGCTGTGTTTAGTGTGTCGGTGTAGAGAGAATACTTTCCTATGTGGACGTGTAGTCCTCATATAAGCCTGGAACTCTGGCAGGTTAAAAAAAAGTGAAGAATCAGACACTCCACTGATGAAAGGGTAGAGAAAGATCTCCTGATGCCCATCTCACCATCCTCTATTCACTATGTCACCGATTTTCCAACATTATGTGAGACAACATAGAAAATTTTTTTTTTTCGGTCCAATCCCTACTTAGCAGAAAAAAAAATTTTTTTAATGAAAATTTCTACACCTTCACCTGAAATTTAAAACTCCCAAGCTTTTGTTGTCTTCCTCCTCC
The DNA here is from genome assembly GCF_000956105.1 of Propithecus coquereli. Lineage (NCBI taxonomy): Eukaryota > Metazoa > Chordata > Mammalia > Primates > Indriidae > Propithecus > Propithecus coquereli. The sequence goes on along the minus strand of NW_012153285.1, from coordinate 6,586,699 downwards.
CCCTCTTCTTCCTCCTCTTCCTCCTTGTCTTCTTTTTCTTCTTTCCCTCTACTTCTCTGTCTCCTCCTCCTCCTCTCCCCTTTCTTCTCTTTTCTTGTTCTTTTCAGTGTTGTTGGATTGAATACCAGGTTCTCTTTTCTCTTTGACTTATTCATGTCACTCTGTTTAACACTGTATTCATATTCATCCAAGTAAGCTTACTTTTGCATAAGTTTCCCAACCATGAAACTATTAGAGCATAATAGAAATGTAACTGATACTTAGCTATCATCCTGGAAATAGATCTCATTACAATTATATGTAAGAGATATTTAAAAATAGCTGTAAAATGGGAGGCATATTTATACTGTTCTAAAGATGAATAGACTTATTTATAGGTGAAGAGACATTCCATAAGATAAGCTAAAATTAATCATACTGCTGAAGTTTTCAAAGAGGTTAGAGTCCAAATTAAATATAGAAGGGCAAATCGGTTTCTTCCTCTTATGTATTTTAATGAAGACTCGAGAGGCTGGAGAAATATTTATATTCTTTTATTCGTGTTTTCAGGATTGCCTCATGTCTTGGGCTTTTTCCCAAATCTCCCATTTAAGTGAGGGGACTTCAAAGTGAATATGGGTATTCTCAACTCTTCATATCTTTTTGTTAAAAAAGGAAGAATTAATGGGACTGGAAATTTAAAACCAACAGATGTACTGAAAGCGTGATTACTGCTGTAAGGAAGAGTTGGGGGAGTCCCACCCCTTTGGCTGAAGGCTTCGGTTGAGGGCCGACTGTATCACAGAGGAGCTTGAGCAACATTAAGACCATCTCTAGGAAGCGACTGCTGATTTCCCTTAGAGCGCAGCAGATAAGAAGCTGTTTCTCTCTAAACATAGCCATCTGACTGCTTGTGGCTGACAAGAACCCCTGCTAAGAATTTTGGGTAATTCAGTTAAGGATAAATATTGGAATGTGCTGTGTGGTGAGGGAGGAAATCTGCTTCCAAGTGACTTGTTGCCATACTCCGATGGAATTCAAGGGGAGAGAGAGACTGACTTTCTAGAGTTCTCCACCAACAGCGGACATGGAGAAGCGAGCTGAACTCCAGAATCCAGGATCAGAAAGACTCCCGACAGTCCCAGTTATGCTTAAGTGATATCTCTTCCATTCTGCCCCCAGATTTTTTTTTCTCTCCACAGAGCTACATAGTTGAACCATGACACCCGAGTGAAAACAGCGTCTTCAGACAGTGGCTAAGATAAGAAAAAAGAGGCGCAGCCGTGTCCTGAGTACAATGGTGTGTATGTTGATATCACTAAGTTATGAACTATTTCCTTTCAATCCAGTTTCAAAAGATGACTTTCTCCATATGCAATTAATTCCACATATAACTACAAGGAACTGCATATTTTAGAACAGTTGTGTCATCAGTATGAATGTTTAAACAATCTCTGTGGTCTCTTTCCCACAAACTGATTTAACATGTATATAGAGAGGCTTTTGGAATGAGCACTTTACATTTGCTTCTCAAACTTCAGCGTCTGTTTTCAGTAAATATTGAAGATGAAACTTCCCTCATTCATGCCTGGAGCACTGGCCAGTTGCAACTGAGGAATGCAGTTCTTGGGCTTCTCATGAATAAAATTCTCCAGTTGTGAACCTAGCTTTTTTTCAGGCCATGTCAGCAGGAAAACAACAGAGAGGATGGGGAATAAAGCATTCATGGTCAATCTGTTGAGCTGGCCACAGATTATTCTAATTAATATCAAAACGGTGCGAATCACACAGACATGGGTTCAAATCCTGTCTCCATTATTTATAGGTGGGGTGCCCGTGTATCCCAGTTTGCCTGGGGTGGTTTCAGTTCACTCTCGCTGCTCTGGTGTGATGATTAATAACAACCTCTTCCTCTTTCAAAAGTGTCCTAGTTTGAGCTATGATGTATATGCTCACCCTACAAACGAGCATATAAACAAATGACCCAGCTGAGGTCTCTGTGCCCTTGCTCTTTATGGGTGCAGCAGTATGTGTTAGGGTTCTGATCCTGGAGAGCCATTTTATGTGATAAAATCATTGACACTAATTATAAAAATAACTAAACACAACTATATATGTGGCAGAATAATATCCTGAACTATTAAGGTGTGGTTTTTCTCCCACACCATATTTTTTTCCCCTTCCTTTCCCTTTTCAAGCAGGAACCAGTCCCTTCCATACTTCCTTGCCTCTGGGATTTTTGCAGGATGGAAGGCGGAAGCCCCTGATGTTGTCTGTGACTCTTCCTGTCTTTTATAAAAGCCTAAGTCCATTGATGAGATAATGTTAAGCATCCCAGAGTCCAAGGATGAAGGGCAAAGGCAGTGGAGGGCAAAGAATAGGAGAGAGAACCTCTTCTGCTAATGAGGCACAGGGGAAGACTGCAGACCCCCCTAAGAAAGTGAGCAGAGGAGATGGTGACTAAACCCAGAGGCAGGAGCAACTGGGCAATCTACAAGGCCCACTGCAAACTGAAACTGTGAAACTCCTTGTTCAAATTTCAGCACAGCAACAGCAAAGCATTAAAACAAGCTCAGGGTCCTTCTGGACATGCAGCCCTGTGAGACTATAAAGGTTGACTGTCCATGCAGCCAGCCCTACCCAGAGGAGACGGCTTCTTGCTGTGCCTAGACGGAGGCACTCTCTGCAAAGTCCCTTAACCCCAATGGCACCACCAAAATTCATGGCACCTCTGTGGGCTTCACAGTGGAACACCAGTGGTACCTTGAAAGATTGGAGTTTAAACCAACTTCCTCAATTGTTCTCATTCCAAGGAAAATTTCCAGCTCCTGGTGTGACTCCGGGAAGGAGAGGGGGGCCCCAGCAAGGAAGAGGTAGACGTTTTTGTTTTTGCCATCTTAGAGGAAGGATAGAGGCTGAGAGTCAGAAAATTAAGCTGATTTAAAGAAATAAGGAAATTGATATGTTTTGCACACTTAGGTTTGTGGACTAAAATTTATTCCACATATGCTTTTATAAATATTTAAGTATATAAAACCAAATGTTTAATATAAGATCCACATTGTAAATATTCCTTTGAGAGCATTTTTCTGCATGGACTGGAATGGCTGAGCTTCTTAAAATATAAGTCCGTGACATGGAGGGGAAGATGACTGCTTTTTTGGTAAACCTCCCTGAAATACCCACAGGCTTTCTTCACTGCTGCAAAGACATTTGATCTGCATTTAAAATTCAGATTGTTTGTCCCAAACATTTTCCTTGTCCATTTCATGTGCAAAAATACCCTAAGAGTCACTGAATGGTAGGTTCTAGGGGATGAGACATATCCATGGCTTTGGTAACTGATTGCAAATTTGACTATCTTATATATGATAGTAAATGTTTAAAAAAAAAAAAGAGTTGCAATTCTCTGTAAATAGTGTATGATATTTGAGCAGATTACTTAACCTGCTGCAGTGTCCTTATCTGTAAAATGGGGCTCATACTTCTTGGGGTGTTTTCACGGACTAGTGAGCTGACAGACCATCGGGCACTCTAAACTATTGCTAGGTCCAGGACATCACTCTGCCACGTTAATCGTACAATCGTACAATTTCGAGTTCATGGTTAACTGAAGCTTTTTTGTTTGTTTGTTTTGGTTGTAAACAAGAGAACTCTCAACCACCATGAAACACTGGAAATTTTTTTTTTTGACTTTAAGATAATTGCGTTGTTCGCAAAAACAAAACAAAAACAAAACAAGTTCGTACCAATCTCCTCAATTGCCCACAGACCACAGAACAGATTATCTCGTGCCACTGCCAGCCACTCCGGGCCTTGGGCGGGTATTAAATCACTGGGGATTAGAATCAAAAAGGACCAGAGAGATCATAGTCTTCAGTGGTCTTTAAAGTGAACGCCTGGGAAGGGCTCTGTAGAGGTGACTTAGGGACTCCTGGGGCAGCCCTAGGGGACCCCTAATGCACGTGGTCCCAGGCACCTACTCCGTACTTTGCCAGAGGAAACTCCAACTGTATCTGTTCTATATATTAGCCATCTAAGTAAGATTTTGTTTTTAAAAAGTACTCTGCAGCCAAACAAACAAAAGCAAAATAAAAAGAACATTTGAAAATCACGGATCTGGTCCGACCCCTTAATTTTAGAATTAATGAAATTTAGAACTAGAAGACTAAGTGTCTTAACCAACATCACACAGCTAGTTAGCAGCAGGGCCAGGAGTTAGTGGCGGTCTATGCCCGGTCCCGTGCAGTCTCCCCTCTAGCCGGCCGCCTCTTGCTGAAAGATGGAGCTAAAATCGCAGATGTTGCAGGGTCAAGATTAACACCTTCCAAATCAGATGTACAAAAACAGTAGCTTATTTATTTTCTATAACTGATTTAATCTTGCTCTGAAGCTCTCATTTCTACAGATGGTGGAAATAAACTTGAACTTGTTAAGTAACGGTCTCTTCCAGGGTGAAAAAAAAGGAGGCGGGGAGGGAGGCTTACTTCACTCAATTCGATGTTGAAATTCCCTAGCAGAGTCTATTCTCTGTTTTCTAAAGATCTCCCTGTCCCTCCTTTCTCCCAGAATGGAGTCTAGATAATGGAGAAATTACAGATCCTCATGGAGGCAGGAGGAGGGAAGTGTAACTGGCAGATTGTCTTTCTCCGAGGCTCCTGCTGTTCTGCAGCTGAGGTATAACTTCTTTGGATAACAGCCTCTGTTCTCCCTACATGTGCTGTGTAAGTGTCTGCAGCTGGTGTAATTTGTGGTCGGCCCTCTCAGCATGGGCAATCTACGGTGATAGCTCCCAGGGAGCTAGGCCATCTCTCCCTGGGAAAATTCTAACCAGGGTACCAGTGCCATGGGAAGGCCATCTTCAGAACAGAACTGACTGCTGTTCAGGGAGGTTCCTCTTGATCAGGCACCCAAACAACTGAAAATTAACTAGAATTCTATACATTCTTCCTTTAACTTTTTCTTGATGTAGAAAATTAAAAACAGACTCATAATTATTTTGAAAAGTAAGTCTTCTTGTTAAAGACAGCAGAGTAAAAACACTTATGACATTCCCCTTTCTAAAAATCCAATGAAAACAATAAATGGAACAAAAATAGAAGGAAAAAATCTCCCCATCATGAATGAAACAAGGAAACAGCCATAATCCCAAACCACAAACTATGAAGAACACCTGCCAAATATTGTGGGCATGGATGGAGATGAGGGAGGCCCTTAATGCTGACAAATGCCTCTTTGGATCTCAAACAGGATCTACATTTCTCTAAAATTAAGTGAGGCAGCCTAAAAAGTCAAGCCGAGGGTGCTTTGATTAGAGAGAGAAGCTTGAAGGACATGAATAAGGCAGGGGAGAAACAGAGACTATCCTTAGACATACTGAGTTTTGGATGCTACAGATTTTCACTTTCTCCTTTTTACTTTTCTGAATTTTTTGAAAGATTTTATGAGTACTTTTTGCCAAAACAATAGGCATTCTAACAATAAGTAAAAGCTAAACAAAACAAAACTTAAAAACCCAACTGGTTTTATTAACTATGTGTAGAAAGGTTAAAGATAATTATCAGCTTCATCAGAATTCTTACAGAGGGATAGTTTTTCATCATAATATCTTAAGAAGTCATCGAGTGTAAAAAGGTAAATCAGACCTAGAGTCTGGAAGAAGAGGAAAGAATAGAGGAAAGGCCAACTTGTCGTACATTCAAATATGGGCACAATTAGTAGGATTTGGTTGAGATTATTACTCCTGAGAGTCATGCAGGAAGAGAAGAAGAGAGGAAACCAAGGAACACTGGGGGTAGGGTGGGGCAGAAATATTAGGCTTGAGTTGGCAAAAAAGATCAAGAGTCTAACTCGAGAATTCTGAGGTTTTAAAGTTACTCGCATCACCTTGATACGAAGACCTTCTTGGCTTGCTTAAGCTTTCTGCCCAGAAGGTCTTGGTTTCATGTATTTGTTTATTTTACTTATTTATTTATTTATTTGTTTGTTCATTTCATGAGGTTGACTAGAAATGAAGGGAACCAATGGAATGAGACAGCACTTGCGGGGAGGGAATGATCCACTACCTATTCCAAACTCCTTTTCTACACCTGCACCTCTAGATTGTCTGCACTATAAGCTTTGCGCTGGGAGGGAGAAGGATGGAGCCGTTTTGATGGAGTCCAAGTAGGAGGTTATTGCAAGGATCAGAGAAGAAGGGGCAAATAGACCCGGGGATCAACAGGGTTTCTGTTCACAGTTGACCACTCTCCATCTCAAATGGCCACCTGTATCCTATCCACCTACCCCTCTTAATTCTTTCTGGACCACTTCCCTTTTCCCCGTTCATGAACCACAAGTAAAAAACTTCCAACAGATGAGAAAGGACAATACAATGATTCTTACTGGCATTTGAAGCCCTTTGAGGTCTCAGTCTTCGCTATCATATCTGAGTCATGCTGTGAGTCCATTCCTTCTAATTCTGGGGTCTTTCTTCTTCTGAAGAATCTTCTATTTTAAATAGTAAGGGTAGCACTAATTTTAAAGAATGATGCTTACTGAAAGCCCAAAGCTCAAAGACCAACTATTTCCCAGTACCCCCATTATACAATGGTGGAGAAGCAACAGGACAACCAAGATTTTTTAGACTTCTAGTTTAAAAAATAGAAGATGGGAAACACTCAGCAGTCATAAATCAGTAGCAAATAGCAAACACTGCTGAATAGGGACAGCAATGGCACTTGCTTGGTTGAGGATTCTATTGTAGAAGCCACCCTCTTGGGTGATCTCCTTGTTAGTTATCCCCTATGGATTCATCATTGATGGGTAATAAAGAATATAGCTTTCTTGTGGCATGCACAGCTTCCACAGACTTTTTGGTGCTAGTGTGGATCTAGAGGTCTGGAATTTGCCAGGCAGGCTTGAACTATCTTTGACAATGTGGTTTCCTAAAAACCTTAGTTGGCTTCTGTTCTATTTGCTTCCTATCTACTACATGTTTCATGTAGAAACAGGCAAAAATCCTGTGTGCACAGTCATTAAACCTAAACATTCCCTCCCTTTACTTCTGACATCAGTGGTCTGTCCTTTCCTAGTCCTTCTTCAATGTCTACTTCTTGAAGACAATTCAAAATCATACTTTCTCATAGGGAAACATCCCCCTGAACCTGAACTTTCCCAATGGGCTTGATTGAGGTGTCCTTCGGAGAAGCCTCAATTAGTGGGAGAAAGGCTCAGGGTCTCTCTGCCTAAGGCTGCTACTTTGAAGTTGCTGTTTCTAACTGCTTCTTTTGGGGGGTAAAGCAGTTGGCTTTGTCAGCATTTCCAAGCTCCGTGTCATGGAATTTCTCTCCATCATGGGTTGTGGCCACAGTCAGAGAACACCTCCTCTGGAAAAGCAATATTGGCATCTAGCATTAATATACAGTGCTTGGTGCATAACAGAAGACACTTTGCCTTCTGTCCTCCTGCCCACACTAAATCCAACCTTGCATTTGTAATAGATTCCGATAGATTTTAGATGCACCCTACTTTCCTGCTTTCATGGACCAATCTATTAGTTCTCTGTTCTTTCTTTTTTTTTTTTAAGTTGCAAACTATAGAAACTATTCAGGCTGGTTTTAGCAGAAAAGGAATTTACTAAGAGTTATTAGTAGTTCAGTGCCTCATTGGGAGGTCTGGAGAAAAAGCAGCTCAAGGCTAAGCTCACAGGAACACAGCCCAGAATCTCACACAGAAGTGGCCTGGCGAGGATGCTGCTGCCGCCACTGCTCTCTACCTCCACCTTCACCTGCAAAATGGGTGCTGGGACCCCAGTCAGAGCTTCTCATGGGTATGTCCAATTGGAAGAACTTAGGTTACACACCCTTTCCCTCACTGCAAAGGCTGCTGGAAAATTCTGCCCTGGAAAGGTAAAACTTACAATGTAGGAAATGATGATAATGTAGAATTGAGGTTTAACTAAATGACAGGTATCTGATAAAGAGAATATTTATTTTATTGTAATGAGCAATTTTCCCTTTAGATCCCCAGAAAGATTCAGGCCTTAGAGTACCAGAAAGTACTGTAGAAAATGAGGAGGACGTGTGGGGCTACAACTTGGGTTTGTTGAAGGTCTGTAGAAGGTGGAACGGTTAAGTCTCTAGGTTCCCTCATCCACCCCCAGACAGCCAGACAACGGTCCTCCCAGCCCTCCCTTCGCTTAGCCTCTGCCCTTAGAACACTGCAAGTTTATTCTCTAGAGAAGTCTCAGGAATCAGGGACACCAGGCCTACGGGAGGGCAGGGCTAGACTGAAAACAAGCATATTAAGTTCAATTATCTATTTCCAACACCTAAGAGATGTCCTCAGCTGTCTCTAACTCGATTCCAGCAGTAGGCATTCCAGGAAACCCATTCCGGGCTCGGTGGGGCTGGGGAAAGGGGATGAATTGGGTTGTTAGGAGCATGTAGGGAGTGCTGTCCTCCTTCTCTCCTCCCCACAAGTATTTCTTGCCTGTCCTGCTGCTCCAACCCATGGCTCCTGGGAGGCTCTCAAGAGTGTCCTGGGGACGAGTGGAGGGACGCGGGGGGCCTTCCCCATTTCCAGTTTAAGAAACGGGTGAAATGGGGCCTCGGTTCTCTCACAAGTGAACTAGACATCCTGGAAAGAAAGAGCCAGGTTATCAAGCACAATATCTAATAGCTAAAATGATCCTACTTTTACCCCTAACCAAAGTTTAGAATTCCGTGGTGAAGTTGGCTCTCCCAGGCTTCAAGCGTCCCCGCGCCCGAGGTTCTGCCCGCCAGCCTGATGCCACGCGCCATCTACTGGTCTGAAGCCGCATAGCTCCAGAGCAGGGGCAGAGGCCGCGAGGAACAAAGGACGCCCTCGGCGCCTTCTGCGCGAGCTTCCCCGCCCTGCTTCAGGTCACCGGCATGGACAAGTCCAGACGGCTCCCTTAAGAGTAGAAGGAAAAGGAAGAATATCCTATTTTGGCACGTATCTCGAAAGTGCCATCATTCACTTAAAGTTCATAACCACAAAGACATTCCTACTTATTTCTCAAGCGTTTTGAAGTTTCAACATGGGAAGAAAATGTAACTTCTGAAAACGTAAAATTAGACTAATTCGAAGTACCCTGAGTTTTACACCCACTCTCCTCTCAAAGAACACGGCATCTTCGTAAAGAATTGTAACTTAGATTCTATACCAGCCTAAGTGTTGCAAGACAGCATTCTGCTCAACAATCTTCCCTGGGCTCCAATCTTTGTTTGCTCCCACCCATTCATAAACCAACCAACCAACCAACCAACCAACAAATAAAAGATGCTGTAACGGGGCACACGCCCACACCAACACTCGTATCTGATCCAATAATCCAGTAATATGAGTGCCAGAAAAACAATATAGATATCCTTGCATATGTAGCACCATATACACTATAAATGCAAAAAAAACACCACCCCACGATGATAATATTTTCATAGATGCTATAGCCAAGCTACTTGCAAAGGCTTGGAATTCCAGAAGCCAAGCCGGTCATCCTGGAATAGAGAAAATTTCTGAGTCTTTCTCAGTCAAGTCACACATACACACTGGCTCTTGTGAAACAAAAATATCCAACGGATTCTTCCCCTCACATCTTTACAAGGGAATACAATGAGCTATTAATTTATTAAGCATTTGGCTTGGAACCTGCCCTGACTATTCTTTGCAAGGACTGGGAGTTCTAGAATACGTGGGGGAGTAGGGAGGTGGTAGCACATGGGTATTTTCCAATCTTCCACAGGCCATTGGTGGGACTTGCGACTGGCCGGCACCTTCATTCCAGCCTCTGTATATGGCCACTCTAACAACCAAGGCGCAGATGCTGAATCTGTGGACCAGTTTTTACATTTAGGTCTCCAAGTACGGAGAGAAATTGGCAGGCAGAGGTGGGGAAGTATTCAGAACTATCCTGAAAGCTGAGCTCTAGACCCCATGTTGCCAGCCATGAGCTGAGACTACTGTCCTAAAATGCTGGCTATGCATTGCTTCTTTAAAAAAAAAAGTTTAAAGAATATTATGTGTGTGGGTGGCTGGGCTCACTACAAAAATATTGGAGTGTGTTGTAAAGCACAGAGTAATGATGATGATGATAGCTACGTTTATCAAGCACTCACTCTTTCCAGGCAATGTTGAAAGCACATTACATGTATTCATTCATTTGATACTCCAACAACCCCATGAGGTAGGTACTATTATTATCATCTCCATTTTGCAGGTAAGAAAACTGAGGCACAGAGAAGTTAAGCAACCTAAAAGAGAAAGCTAAAAATGACTCACAATATCATGCTGAGATTACTATAACCCATACTTATTTCTGAATGACTGAAAGGTCTCTTACTTTGCGCATGTATTTATTCATTCAAAAACCACTCATGCCACACCTCTAATTGCCCTGGGGCCAGCTGTGGGGATGGAATGTCCCTTTGCAATAATTGCATTTGAAACATAGCCTTTTGTCATCAAATGCAAAGGGAACTTCTGGCCAGTAGAAGGAGAACAAGGCTAAAATCCACCACCCTTCATCCCTATTTCCATATCCAACCATATCAGAGACAAAAATTCAAACAAGAACTCCAGGTCTTGACAAAAAGCAGCTTTGCAAGTGAGGGTATTAAAAACTACAACCAAAAGGTGGCCACAACTCCTGCCCTGAGAGTGGTCATTTCAATGATTGACGTTTGTCCTAGAAGGACCTTAAGTTTTATTTCTCAGGTGTCAGTTTCTAAGGGGCTCTCCCAGTGATGGCAGCAACCATAACACACACACACACACACACACACACACACAGAGCATGTTTAATGACATTGGAAAGTGCTCATGACGTACAAAGGAGAAATGAAAACCACAAAACAGAATGTACAGTATGACAGCAAACATTAAAAGTGTATGTGTGGCGGGGGGAAGGGGATTTACATTGGAAAAAAACACTGTAAAAGTAAAACTTTTTTTTTTAAATGACCGATAATGCTTAGAGAAAATGTATAGATTTTATTTTCTTTTTCTTTAGTTCCCCAAACTTTCACAATGAACCTGTACTATTTATATGCTCCGAAAAAAGTCAATTATGTTATCTTAAAAAAAGTTGTACAAGTTAAGTAGGAGTTATCAGTCAACAAATTATATGCAGGTGAAATTCAGAGTTTCTCGTTATTTTTTAAAAGGGAAGAAAGCTAATATTTCTTGACTAAGCATTTTCTCCTACATTACCTTCTACAAGTTTCATAATAATTGTGTTCAATTATTGCGGGGACATTAAATAATGTACCCAAGGTCACTCAGCTGATAAGGGTCAGAATGTCCAATTCCAGCTGACTCCCAAACTCAGGCTCTGTTCTCCAGGCCAAGGCTGTTTCACCATTTTATGTTCTAATCTGACCATAATATACTTTCATCTGCAACAGTGGCTCCTTTAAGTAACAGTGGAGGCTAAGGCATGGGGGGAGAGGCAGGAGGTGCGTCTCAGAGTCAGCTGAAGGCTCCCAGACGACCCACATCTGCTCTTACTCTGCCCCCACCCCTCCTGGGGTACAGGATTGTCATCAGAGTAACAATGGCTGATGGCCCGCGGAGTCGTCAGCTTGATTTCCAGGATATTTACAAGGCCCATCATACCACCAAAATACCCCTCCAGAGACATCCTTTGGCTCAAGATTCTTTGTGCGTTTGGCTAAAGTGCAAACATCTCTGAGCATAAAAATGCCTTAAACCACATCACTCCTGAATGTAAATAAGTTTGTCAACTTCTCTCCCAAGTAGACAAAGAGGATGACTATTGAACATCCAGAGTAAGACAGATACCACAGACGGCAAGAAGGACATTGAAAAGCTACTAGAATCTACATGCCCCTCTTCATAGTCCTGCCAATGGCTGGCCTTGATTATAATATTTAGGTTTCTATGTTTATATCCTGTCAAGGGAAAGTAGAATATCACATTCTATCAAGTCACTTGAAAAGAATCACTGATTTACAACTCCAAGGCACTAACAGAGTGTTTGATTTAAAGGAGTGTATCTATGTAACTGGAATAAACACACCACACTCCAGAAAGTCTGCAGACAGCTTCTCTCTGAGTAAATGGCAGAGAAGAACTAAGATTTGTTTATATTCCTTCCCTTCCCTAAGGGTTATCAGGGCCTTTTTCATCACCTTGGAGGAAAAACAAATGATCGAAAGATGGATGGACCCCCTCCCCGCTTCTATATCTCCTTCTTGGTATGTCAAAAGGCTTGCCTGCGATGCAGGGCAATCTAATTATTTTCTTCTAATCAATCAGCTATTTTAATGATGTGTGACACTCCTGATCTATCAGTACCATTAAGATAATGTCTGCTGTGTTAGGCAGCAGCTAGTTTATAGACAATTCACTACCCAGCCTGGACCTTCAAAAAACGGAAACTCGTGTTCATCTAGGTGTATACTCCAAGGTCTCAAAAGGGAAAATCATACCTGGAGACAGTGTCTGGGTGGCCATGACTTAAGGAATTATTGACAGGCAAGACTGTCCCAAACGCCTCCCATAGAATCTAAAATTCCCACCTGTTCCTTTGAATTTTTTCTTGGTCTTCAGGAGAAGTAGCAGTTAAAATTTTAAAAAGAAAAAATTATCCCTGAACATAGCTAGGCGTCGCCAGCCATTTCCACAGTACCTTCAAAACCACTGTCTGAACAGCTGCTTTTCAACAGAGCACAAAGAGACACAAAGAAAGATCTGGAATATTGTCTGGGTGTCCCACTCCTCTCGTTGGGGAGAGGGATGAAATGAACAGGAGGATATGAGGGTCCTTTGGGAAGGGGGTCAAGAGAGACAGTATTAGTTAAAAGAAGTTGGGAAATCCTGGCAGTCGCACGGACCTAAGTGAATAGAAACACACTCAGCTTTGATGCGGTGTTACCTACAGACAGCATGAAGGTTGCCTTCAAAGGCCTAGAGCTTTCCCCTCAGACCCTGTGTCCTTAGCAGGAAACGTCACCTCACTTTCGAGGGCCCAAGTTCCTATTGTGAGGCCAGATGGACGTCCAGTGGTGGCCACCAGGGAAAGCAAGGGTGGCAGGAGTGAGCCTGGCAGGCGGTGCACGCCGTTCCTCCCCCACCTCCTCACTTTCTCACAGCTCGGGCACCTCCAGCAGTCTCAAGCAATTGGATGGGGAGCTCGCAGGTCTCCGTCTCCCTGGCCGACAGTGGCCCCTACCAGATGTTTCACCAGAAGCCTTCACACCCCTCTTCCTTTAGGCAGTGACGGCACCAGGGCCGAGGGGGGAGGGGCGCCGGCCGCCTGGCCGCAGCTGGCGAGCAGCTTTTGCTCTGGATGACTTCAGCTCGCAAATCTGCCTGAAGAATGCTCCCCTCTCAAAGGACGGGAAACCGTATCTAGGCATGGACACAGGCTGCTTTCACTTCTGAGTGGGGCGGGTGGGAGGACAGGACACATCCCATCCGCCCTGTTCCTGGACTGTCCTTTGTGCAGCAGGAGGAACCAAGGACAGACGCCACCACCAACCTGCCCCCTGGCAGAGTTCACCAGGAGTGGCCGGCTTTCCCCAGGCCCTTTTCTTTCCATGACATGTATGAAATCTATAGGCTCCTCAGAAATGTGTGTCTCATGTGAATATTGCGTCCCAGACACCACACTGGGGCTGAAGATGCCGAGAGGAATAAGATACGCTTCCCGTCCTCGGAGAGTCACAGTGGAAGGGAAGGGGTACGGAAATATCAACAACACATCATCACAGTAGGTGCCACAAATGCTAACGGAGGTCTGTACAGTAGTGTGAAGACACAAAAGAGAGACTATAAGGGAAAGCTTCACAAAGGAAGAAAGGAGGGTGTTGGTTTTTGAAGCAGAATGAGTAGAAGTTTGGAGGTCAGCCAAGGGGAAAAGGTAGTGCAGACAGAAGCAACTGCATGTGGAGAAGCTTGGAGGCGGAGGGAGATTACGGCCTACATAATCGCCTCTGCTCTCTGTAAGAAAAATGAAGGAGAAAGAAATTCAAACTTGTATTTATTCTTTTGATAAATATTTTCAGACAACATCATAAGTTTCAAGCACTAGGATATGGTGAGTAAACAAAATAAGATTTGTCCTTCCTGGAGATTATAGTTTATTTGTGGAGACAGACAATAAAAAAACAAGTACATAGATGACAAACTGGGGCAGGTGCTTCAAAGTAAGAAACCAGAGTTCTGTCATAGAAAAAAAGAAAGCAAAGGAGGGCTTGCCCCACACAGGATGCAAGGGAGGCCCATTGGAGGTAAGGTAAGGAGAATCAGCCAGAAAAGAGCCATCCAGGCTAAGAAAACAGCCTACGCAAAGGTCCTGAGGTGCAAAGAAGTTTGGAAAGTTTGGGGGAATCAAAAAAGGCCAGTGTGGATGCAGTATAGGGAAAGAAGGGAAAGTGGGAGATATCTTTGATGAGATCATTGGGGGCAGATCATGCAGGGTCTTCTAGGTCAAGGCAGAGGGTTTGGAGTTTCTTCCAAGTGCAAGAGGAGACACGGAATAGTTTCAAACAGGGGAGAGACATAATCTGAATTTAGCTGGAAAAAAAACACTGACTTTTGTGTGTGTAGAATGGAATGGAGGAAATCTAGGGAAAAAATTAGGAGCTCAATAAAGGGCCTTTATCCACATCCCAGGTAAGAGCTGACAGTGGCTCTGTCACTGGTGGTAACAGTGGAAATAGGAGTAATAGATGGATTTATGACATTAATTTGTCATTCTGGTTCTCTTTCTTGTCTCATAATACCTTCTTTTGGGGGAAGGTATTAATTTAAGCCCCTTGGAAAATAATACACCATTCATCTTTATCCTTTCACTGTGACAAGTACTTGATATGTGTCCTTGGTCTAGAAAAGGAGGAGCCACAGACAGCTGAGGTGTAGGCTCATCACAAGAGACTCTTGGAGCTTTTGTGATCTTCTTTTTCTGATCTTCTGATCTCTGTCTGTCCAGTCCTGTCTAGAGTGTCCACCTCAGGATGATTTTGGAAAACTGGGTGTGGAGAACAACAGTTAAGGCCAATCTCTCAGCCCCTTCGTAGAGCCCTCCATTGCTTCCTAGGGTCTGGGTAGAGGTTGCTCCCAGGACCAGCTGTTCCAGGTATTTCTGCAGGTGGGCATTCTTGGTGTACTGCTGGGCTGTTACATCATCTTGTCTCTATCCTTGACCTTGAAGTCTTTCGGATTATCCTTTTAGTGCTGCTCTAGAAGCCCAAGAGTATGAACACAGAAGACAATAACAAATGCTCAGGTTGTTTTATAATTTATAACCTGCCTCTTTCAAAAAATTCTTGAGGGAAGCCTTCATCATCCTCAGGGACCTCACACAACCTCCTTTTTTGAGAAATATGAAGGTATATGTCATAATCTCTTTGGTCAAATTCATCAATCACTACACTTTGTAGTGACTAAAAGACAGTCGTGCCTGTGTGTGTGTGTGTGTGTGTGTGTGTGTGTGTGTGTGTAAAATCTCATCAATATACCTAACATATTAAAGTTTATAAATCATTTTTCCATACATTTTCTCATTAGTCCTTAGTACAACCCATTTTACAGATGAAAAAATGAGTCACAGAGAGCAAAGTTATTTGCTTATGGGCATGCAACTTACAAGTTTCAAGAAAGGAGGGACTGTGTCTGTGTTGTTCTTCATTGTACCTACAGAGTTTAGCACAGTGCTTGACATGTAGTAGGTATTTGATAAGTATTTGTTGAATTAATTGATAAATGAATTAATGATGCCTTGACACAACTAGGATTAATATTCTAAATTCTGACCTCTATCCACCATGTAGTGACTCCCTCTGATAAAACAGTGAGTCTACCTACCAAAATTAGAACACTTACTCAATTCAGTCATACAGCTTAGAAACATTTTTGTGTAATACACTTCAAAGCCATGCCCTGTATTAGTAACTCTATCCATTTAGCAGTTTCTAGATTGAATGAGGCCATGCAGAGAGAAATTCCCAGACTAAGGGTTTCTCAATGTGCTTTGGCTCCAAGACCCCTTTGTGGTGCTAGACACCCCTTCCTCCAATCCCAGCTCCCAAACCATGCACATGTGTGCACACATGGTTCTGTACATCATTTTATGGAGTGCACAAACTCCTTACTCAAGTTCAAGGTTGTCTTTGGGGACTTTCCTATCAAAATTGATGTTTTAATGCATAGCAAGGGCCTCTAATAAACTATATGTCACTGCAATGTACACACTACTGCTAGGCTTCCGAGAGGAAGAAAGAAAGAAAGGAGACACAGAAGCTCACAAAAGGTGGTGCTCTTTATTGCATCTACGGGGGAACAGGAGAGTCAGCTCTCTAGGATTTCTCATGGGCTTGGAAAGCTAAAGGACAGCACGAGCTTGGTGAAATAATTCTTTCAGACTCTCCTACTCAAGAAACCTCAGAGCAGCCTGCTGGTTAGTTGACTAACTTTTCATTTATTTTTGAGAAATGAGAGAAGGTTGATTGTACATTTAAATCTTTGCTGACCTGTGGTTAGGAGCTGAGTAGGCTGACACACTGCAGCAAGTCCTGGTTATTCATGTAAATATGATCTACTTAATGATTGATTTATCCTCAGAGAATTTTGAGTCCCAGGCCATTTTTCCCCCCTTTCTCCCACTAATATTCTTGGTAAATACAAATAGAGTAGTTTTATAAACACTCTTTTAATAAACCCCAGAAATGGAGCCAAGACTAGCATCCACAATCCTGCTTTCGGGAACAGGCCCACTTCCCTCAGATCATTATTCCTTGTGAAAATACCACATTCAGTTAAACAGACTTGCTGGTGTAGTCAAATAAAATGGTAAAACACAAAATAAAAAACCTTTTGTATGTAGGAATGAATGAAGTAAAATAATTCTCCTGCCAGCTCAAATACATCTAAACATCTCTGGAGTTCCATGACCTTCAAAATAAAGATGAATTTGTGAAGATTAGCAGTGACAGCCATGGGAAGTAGAGAAGGATAGCAGAGCCCAGCCGAGCTTTTAATGAGGAAGAAAGAATTCAACCATTGAGAAGTCAGGGGCCCCAAATCCTGTATATAGAAACTGAGTATAATGTAAGCTTCCCATATCCTGCTTGCTCCCACAACGCCCTCCCTTTAGAAAGGCCGTATTTCTCTACCGGAATGAAAATCGTATGCTATCCATATAGAAAACATATTTTTAAAATTATGAAAGAAAACATATAAAACACATATATACATATATAACATAATAAAATATATTTAATAAAATAATATATATTAAAAATATGTGTTAATATATACAAGCATATATAAGGCATTAACAAAAAAATTTAATAGTTAGGCAAGCTTGAGAGTAAGAAATAATGATAGCGAACACTTATTTAATGCGTGCTATATGCCAGGCATCATTCTCAGTATTTTAGGTACATTAACTTATTTGACCCTCCCAGCTCCATGAGGATACAATTATTATCTCCATTTCATAGCTAAGGAAACGGAGGCACAGAGAGCTTAAGTAAATTCCCTAAAGTTATATGGTTAGTAAGTGGCAGAGCTGGTATTTTAATTACAAGTTGTCAGATTCTAAACTCTACGCTTTTAATCACTACTCTAAGAGAGAATTCGATGTAGAAGGTGAAGATCAAATTCCTTACAGACATGTTGGAACTGGAATACACCTGGGGGTTAGGGCAGTATCAGCTGTGCGGGACAGGTATTAAAATCATACCATACACACTATGTGTGCTGTTACGCTGAATCCTAAATTCTGCCTAAATCCAGGTTCTGGGAAGTTCTGTCTTGATACAGCACTAGGAAAACTCTGTCTGCCAGGTCAGTTA
>NW_012153285.1:6529006-6568169 GCF_000956105.1 Propithecus coquereli | reverse complement strand
GATAATTAGATTATTAACAGCTGATTTCTCATAAGCAACAATGGATTCCAGAAGACAATGGAATAATAGTATCTTCTCTGTGCTGATGGGGCACAACCGTCATTTTATCTTTTTGTAACCCAATAAAGTTCCACTCTTAAATGATATTTTAAAAAGATATTTTCAAACTTCCAAAAACTAAAAAAGTTTACTACTAAGACCCTCACAGAAAGAAATACCAAAGGATATACATTAGCGGGAAAAAAATTTAACCCAGGAAAGAGTGAGGTACAAGAAGCATTGGCGAGCAAATAAGTAAGTAAAACACAGTGGAAAGTGTAGATAAGCATTGATGGTGGAAATACGGTGCCCTGTCAGCAATAATGCAGAAGAGGGAGTGTCCCTTTGGAATTAAGGAGTTCTGAGGTACTTATTTAATTCAGGAGAAAAAGAGACATTGATAAACTTCACACTTTGAAAATTATGTCATAAATGTAACAGTATAAGATATGCTAACTGATAAGATAGTATTTTCTAGTCTGTTAACCAGTCATTGCTGAATCCCTTGAGATATTTTTTAAAAATACAGATTTCCAGACCCCCTTGATGGTGCTTGTTTGGTGTATCTGGAGGAGCCTGCTGCTTCTGTATTTTTTAACCACCCCCACTCCAAGCCAGTTTTGCTAAGCAGTCTTAGTTGTTATAGACTAGCTTGCTGGGGCATACCCTCTGGGTTCTTGCTCCTTGGATCTCTAAGACAGAGGGCCAAGCTGTGAGTCAGAACCCATTGGAAAAACCAGTGTGCCATAATTATGGAGAAGCTTCCTGGGCAAGTGTCCTGGGATCATAATGGGAAAAGTCTCTTTATTCTCCCTGGCATGTAATGTTTTTTCAGGTGATCGGTTTGAGAAGGTAATTTAGTAGATCCCGATAATTGGCAACAAATTATTTTGAAGTGACGATTTAAATTGGATATTGGCAGGAATTAAATATTTAGACATAATGAGTATAATTGAATACCAGGAAGTGTTTTTTACAATGATGTAATAACTGTTGGCATTCTGTATGTAATAGCAGGAAGGTTTAAAGGTCTGAAGTGTTTGAGCAGTACTGCTTGTGAGAAAGTGCTTTTAGAAAACATAAAAGTTATTAGCTCCCTCTTTAGCCTGAATGAGAAGCAAAAGTCAATGCCTGAAAGTCCCATAAATATACAGCTTGGCTCTGACTAAAACTCTCTTGTCACTCACTAGATCCTTGAGTAGAAGTCCCATGATCTATTTATAAAGAATATTATTCAGTGGGGCCGAACTTCCCCAAACTCAGCAATAGATGTCCTATTATGAAGAAGTCTATGGAAATGCAAATCTTCCTCTTTTTCTAATACCAGTACACTGATTTGGGGAGTTTGGTTTTTTTTTAAGTGGGTAGTGTGTTATATTAAAGCCCTCTCCCTTTTTGAAGGCCTGGGAGTATGGAACAGCTGGAATTTAGAAATCATGGCCTTTGCTTGTAGGGTCGAGTATGCCCAGGATTGAGTTAGAGAAGAATTATCTCTCAGGTCTCCCCATTGGAAGCAACCCTAAAAGAGCAAGAGCCTGTCAATTCAGTCATATTGTGTGGCTATTACTACTGAGTCTGTCTGCTCTATTAAGCTGTGAATGCATTGAGAGTGGGAGCTTGGTCTTATTAATCAGGGTGTCTCCAGGTCTAGCCTAGTGCCTGGCACACAATGAGTACCCAATACATTTTTATTTTTGAGTGAGACAGTGAATGCGTGAAGTCCCTGAAATTAATGCACATATCATCGTCTCAGAAAAAAATCATTTCCTCCCCTCTTTAATGACCCTCGGTAACCTGGGCTAGTTCAAGAGTTGGTTCATACAGATCCATGCTTTCCAATATGGTAGCCACATTTGGCCATTTACATTTAAATGAATTAAATAAAATTTTAATTGCTCACTCACAGTAGATGCAGTTTAAGTGCTCAGTAGCCACATGTGATTGATGGCTACTGTATCCAACAGCATAACTACAGAACATTTCCATCACTGCAGCAAGTTCTGTTTGACAGACATACCATAGACCCCCAACTACAACCGCTGGAGCTCTATATTTATCCCTGACTCTATCAGTTATTAATGCTGTGACTGGGCAAATCACTCGCATGTGCATACTATTCCCTCTGCCTGGCGCACTCTGCCTTCCTCTAGTTGCCTAGTTAGTTACTTCTCATCTTTCAGGTCTCAGCTCAATCATATGCCCAGCTAGTCAAGGCTTCTCATAGTATCTTGTGCAAATCGAGGTTAACATGTTATGTATTTTTACGTGATTACTTGGTTAATACCTGTCTCTGAGACCAAACTATTAGCCACAGGAGAATAGGGGCATGGTTTCTCCCGCATTGTACCTCCAGTGCCTAGCAAAGTGAGTGACACATAGTAAGCACAAAATATTCATTGAATAAATCAATGAATGAACCATCAATTGCAGTGTCTTTGCCACAGCCACTGCAAGTGGTTGGTGCTCTGCTGGGCTGTTACTTAGCTGAGATGCACAGGTAAAGCCACACCTGCTGTTCACAGCCATCGTCCCTTCAATTGCTATCGATGTTCATTACCCTTTCTCTTGCCTTTGTTAAGTATTTCCCACATTACACCTGGTGATTCATCAGCATGATTAAGATCTTCAAAATGAAAATACTGACTGTGTCAATTAAACATTCACAAAATCGGAGAAGAGCACAGCATTTCATTTAGGCTTTGAAACAGGCACTATTAACCTTCATACAGATAGGCCATTCATCTAAACATTTCATTAAGTTAAAAACTTGACACTGAAACCCCGAATGGTTTTCTGGATAATAACTGTCTCTAGAAAAGTCCCTACCTCCAGGGTTTAACATCCAGCCCAACTCTCAGGATTATATATGGGAAATTAGAAAACTTATACGTCAATGCTCCAAAATTCTAGCTCCAGAGGGTTTGCAACTGTCTGAGCAATCCTGAACATCGTCCCAGCCTCTTGTTTCAGTGGAAACAAGTAGTTTCCACTACTTGTAGTTCTGGCTGAGTGTACCCTGAAGTGTTCGGGTCTGCACATACCACAAGCGCTGAGTGCAGGCAGACCAAAACAGCAACAGAAAGGGCCGCCCACTCGAGCTCCTGTGAGCCTTCACGTCTGAGTTCATGCGGCTCTCACTCAGAAACGGAAGTGGAAAACCAAATAAAGTCAACTCCATGGAGGTCCTGGGGACTTAACACTGAGCAGCCACACGAATACCAGAGTGATGCATCATGATTCATGTTATTACAATAAATGCCTAAGAAAGTAATAAGGATTTGGCACTTAGTATAAAGCACTGGCAAGACAGTACAGTTTTCTGCCTGTTGTAAAGCGTAGCCTGGGACATTTTCTTTCATTGAGCAATGTGCATTAGCAACATTATCTGTGGTAGTAAAGCAGTTACTCATAAAGCTTTATTAAGTGATGTCAAGATTATTTTCCCCCATGTTCTTTTCTGGGAGAGGCTTTAGAAAAGACACTAAGTTGTTTCTCCCAATGTGTCTATACCGGCCCAATATGAGAAGATAAAACACATACCTAAAGGATTAGCAATCCAGAAATCACCTTTTCCAAAGTGATTCACTTTGGGAAAGAAGTGCTGAAAAGCTAAACAAGTACCCTCTTGATTTAGTACCGTTCCTATTTACAGAATAGACTCTGGAAAGAACAAAAACAAGTTAAGGCAAAGAACATTCCTATAGAGCAAACATTTAGGGCATAATGGGAGAAAAAAACAACCCCAGCTCATTCTTTAGGTCCTCACGAGCATGGGAAAGGGTGTGATGCCTCACCAGGAAAGGAGTTTTTTTATTTAGAAAAACAAAATAAATAAACTTGCATCTCCACAGTGGCTCAGCCAGCTGGTGGTGGCCCAGCAAACACATCCACTCTGGCCAATTTTCAGATGGACACATCATTGCTGGCAGAGCGAGTGTGTGATGATCTGTGTTACTCATCAAGGCAGCTGAAAAGAGATAAGGAAGGTGCAGGCCATTTGTCTTCCACGTACAGTGGATACCTCCCTGGTAGATGGCCCGATAGCGTGGATTCTTGGTTTGAGATCAGAGAGTTGGAAGGGACCTTGGGAAGAATTAGTCTTCTTTGCTTCCCTGCTCAGTATGAGAGTTGCCTAGATAGCATCTCCCACAGTTTTGCAGATCTACACTCCTGAGCAACATGAGTCAGAGGAGAGATCAAGAAGTGGGACACATTTTCAGGGCAATGGAAGGCCTTGCACTGTCTCTCCCCAGCCTTCCCCACCTCCTCATGGTCTCACCTGCCTCTAGGTCTTTGCACATGTGGTCTTTCTCTTTGGGACCCTCCCCACCTCCTACCCCTAACCATGCTGGCCTGGCTAACTCCTATGTGTCCTTGTGGACCATCCCTTCTGCCAAGAAGCCCTCCCTGACTAGTCAAGATTAGGTTTGGTGCTGCTCCTCTGGCTCCTCCTGTAGCACTGTTGACTGTCAGGTCCCCGAGGGCAGGGGTGGGGCCATTCATCTCAGCAATCCTGCTGTGTACCTGGCAGGTCTGGCACATGGCAAATAACCAAAAACCGTAACTGCAATAGGTCTTCGGCACCGAATGAATGAATGAATGTAAAATCCACATCCTTTCCAAAGGGGTCTCTGGTTCCTGCTTCCTGCAGTCTCCCCAGTCCTTCCTTGAATCCAGGCGTGGATCCTGAGATTTGCTGGGGAACCTCCCAGCCAGCACTCAGAGCAGCTGATGTGTGCTTGGCAGCGACTCCTGCACACGGGTTAGTGCACTCTTCTCTCCTGCCCCCAGCCTCCGTTTACCCTTAGTCACTGCTGTAAAGAGACGAGACCTAGGAAACATTTTTATTATTGTCGTTGGTATCTTTGGCAGCTATTAATTGAAAGCTTATGTGTCAAGCACTATGCTAGGCCCTGTCGTTCCTTTTCTGACTTAATATACCATTTTCCAGATGTGGACCTTGTGGCTCAGAGAAGTTAAACAACTTGCCCAATGTCCCACAGATGGTTATAGGCGACCCAAGGCTAGATTCCAAGTCCAAAGCTTAACCCCAGAGCCCATGCTTTTAGCCACTACCCTCTCCGGCCACTTGCTTTCTGCAGTGAAGTCATTCTAGGGAGGACTTGGACTTTGCTGTCACGTCCACAGCATGGTAAACTGAGGCAAGGGACACATGGGGCCTGTTTCTCCATCCCTTGCCTGTCACCCAAACTGAGCCTGGCCCCTTTTGGTTGAAAGGAAGCATGATTCAGAAGGGTGTGTCACTGGATTTCAGGGTGACCTGACCCAGAGGTCTTATGAGAGAGCTGAATAAATAGCTGATAAAACAGGAGGGCTCTCAGCCTCTTTATCTGATGATCAATGAGAAGCCCAGATCAAGCGAGGGTAGCGCTCGCTTCCGAGGTAGCACAGCCAGACAGTGGCAACGCCAGGCCTGGAGCCCTAATCCCCTGACTTCCTGCCCATGTTTTCTCCCCACTTTCTTCCCCCATTCTGTGACTATAAAAAACACACAAGGCTCTCTTTACCACATTCCTCAGGTTTTAAAGCCACTGCTCCCGCTGTCCTGCCTCCCCAGTCCTAATACTTTTTTCTTTCTTTTTAACATTTGAGGAAGAAAATGTTATGGTTAACAGCATTTGAATTCCACAATGTCACTGTAACATGTAATAAATATCTTTTATTATTTATTACCAAAATGCTTAAGGGCCATGGAAGACTAAAGGCTATTCTATTCTTTCTGATGCAGCTCTAACAAGTTTATTCCAGTTCCTGGGAGAGGGGGGCAGACACAGTGGGCTGGGGGACTTAATCTTCTCAATGCCACAGGCCATGTCTCCGTGATTGCGTGAGAATTGCATGCGACTGGAAGATTTTAGCTCAATCTTTGCAGCCCTGAGAATGGCAGGTTCTCAGAAACACCTATCCAGCCCCCCAGAACCACCCGAATGAGCCAAGGAGAAAACTGGACCACGGGTCTGGGTCACCCCAGATTCCACTGTAATCAGAAAATTCTGTGCCGGGGTAAGGCCTGCAGAGAACATTGCACAGTCAAAATTTAGTTGGGCAAACAAACTTTGGGGATATTTTGTGTACTTTTAAAAAACCGTTCCTAAACAGACCCTGAGACTGCAAGCCCTCCGCACCCCGCCCCCATAGCCTTCCATACCTGCAACCCAGGAATTTTGCTTGCACTAAAAAGGCATCTTCCGAGAGGACCTATGAACTTAAAACAAATGCTGTTTAATTTGCCATTCATTAGGAGTGTATCTGGATTGATTTATTGCGCCCTTCTGACCCCAAGTCTTTGGAATGGCATTCCTTCACCATTAAACAGGGAAAAGATTCGGGCAGGACTTTCAGGGAGCTACAATGATACTTCAAATTGCCGTGTATCGGGTAACCCAAAGGAAACGCTCGACCCAATTCAACGCTGAATGCATGAGAACCAGACAAGAGTTTGTAAGTTTTTTGACCCAGGTTTCCCGAGCCTTTCCTAAGGGGATGTGGCCAGCACAGACCACTATTATCCAGATTATGGGCTTTTGAGTACTTCCACATTCAGGATATTCTGAGAATGCCTAACCACATACAATTGATCACAGAAATTGCAATCCCTTTTGATCCCTAGGAAGTGAGCTCTTCCTGGTAACTACCCAGCAGAAGCAGCAGAGACAGAGAAAGAGAGAGAGAGAGAAGGGGGGAGGAGAGAAATGCACAAGGGAGAAAATAACTTCTCCTGGCTGCTCCACAGGCCAGTGATAATCAGAAAATGAGAAAAACCTTGTAAAGTACTAAGAAGAGCGAGGCAATTGCCCTGTAGAAATGAGATCAACAGGCCTCTCTTGTGGGTGGCACAAGTATGATTGCAGCAATTAAGAAGAAAGACTACAGTCTTTTTTTTTTTTTTTTTTTTTTGCTCTTAATGTGTAAACAAACAATTCAGGGACTTGTAAGCCAAAAAGAACTGGGACATAGCTTAATATTATCTACTACTGTGACTCTCCTTGCTTTAATTGGCTTCCAGGACAATTTCATGAGCCTTTGTGGTTGTGGTTTCAGTTAAATACACACATTTACCTGGAGGCAGGATGTGGGGGGACAGCACAGTGCTTTCACCGACTACCCAACTCCCCCGCAGACCAGTGAGCCCCCGGCTGTCCTTCCAGAGGCCGGGAGGCTGAGGGTGCCCTGTGCGCCTTCCTGTGATGCTGTGAGTGCCGAGTCCCCCTTGCAGCAGCCATAATTTCATCTGACCTCTTCTTCCTGCATTCCTCTCCCTGTCTCCCTCCTACCCCAGAGTAGCATGTGTCAGGGCGTCTAGCAAGCAGCCCATTCTGTTTTGTTTTCCCGTTGAAGCCCAGGGGCCGTAGCAGAAGGAGGGAGGAGTCTGAGACAGCGGGTAAGGCTGGGTAGTTGCTCATATTCTGTGGTTTGGGGGCTGCCAGGAAGCCCCTCTCAGCGCCAGCCTCCCCACCTGGTGGCTGACATTCTACCAGCTGTGAGAGTCTGGCTTCCCTAAGGATTGCTTAGGATTTATTAATGCCGTTAAATAAATGAATCCCTGGCTATTCACCGTGGAACTCAGCTACGTGGAATTGCTGCTGTGAAAAAGAAGCTTGATTGCAAATCGAGGCCTGCAAATTCTCTAGAGGATAACTTCCTACCTCTCCCTAAAGAATTTGGTGCATGCTTCGTAGTCTAGTTGTAAGTCAGACCATCCTAAACATAGCCTCTGAACATCGTGACAGCCCATCCAGCTATTTTCTCATGATGCAATAACAGAGCAGCAGACAGACACTGCATTTTGATAGAAATTCATTGCTTTGGTTTAAAATGTGCCTGGTATTGCTCTTTTGAAACACAAATGCTTTTGCTTTCCTATTGTGGTGCCTATGCAAAATGAGAGGTCTTTTCTCAAGACGAGGCTGATGGGGAAATGTCCCTGACTAGGTTGGGAGGCCTGAGTCCTCCCACCAGCTCTGTGGCTGTTTGGCTAGGGGCCCAAGAAGCCACTTGCATAGACCTTGCTCAGACCTTCCTAGGCCAGAGCGCTCTTGCTGTTCCGGGTTGCCTGCCTGGAACTGAATCTTTACAGGGAGCCTGCACCACTCCCTCACACCCTCACAAAGCCCACCTAAAGGTCCTCTTGATGAGGCTTGGAAGAGGCTAGAACTGGTCAGAAGAGGCTGTGCAGGCTGGACAACAGCTTTTCCTGGCCAGCCTTTTGGATGGAGTTGAGGGCCAAGTCAGTATGACCCACCAGAAGGTTCAGCAGGGAGGGAGTTTGTGGAAGGAAGCCTTTGTCCCAGCACAGGGACAATTTATCAATGTCACTGAAAGCCAGCCCAGAGGAAGAGAAACCAGAAGCCCAGGGGATATTGGGAGTCACCCACCACAAGAGAATGCTTAGGTGGCACTGGGGCCCACCAGCTCAGTCTGGGCCACTTCACAGTTGTCACCAACCCTCAGAGATAACTCCATATTGTGGTGAGTGAGATGGAGGTGTTGGAGGGTATGGGTGCCACATGCTCCCAACTGCTCTATCCTGAGTCCCCACCCTATTCCTTCTATCTTGCCTGCCTGACATCACCCTGAAACTCCTCTGCCACTCACACTGTCTTGGCTTCATCATCTTTGCTCTGCACTATTCAGTTGAGAAGTCTTAACATCTTTGATTATTCATCATCCTTTCCCCATCCAACCTTCCTGGCTCTGTGACCTTGGAAAGGTCCTTAACCTCTCTCCACATTTGTAAATGGTGCTAATTATTAATACACAACCTCCCTTTCTGAGTTGTTGTGGAGTTAAACTAAAAGTATTAAATGAAATAATGTATGTAAAATTATTGAACACATAAGCACTCAATACATGGCAGCTATTAGAATTACTATTAATATATACTGTGCTGTGTCTTTTTGTTTGCTTGTTTCCTCCAAAAATAACACATTTGTGTGAAGGTGCCAAAATTATGCTTGTGCCAAAGACCATCCTTTGCTTTAAAAGTTATTTAGCAGGTCTGCCTTAATTTATGTCAGGCACTACCTCGAGGAATTACAGTCTGAGCCATTCATTTACGTTTCTAGCTGACGATGACATCACTTTGCACAAAGTGCAACAAAGAACATTCCAGGAATGCATCTCAAGAGACTGCTCATTTAGGTAGGGACACAGCCAGCAGGAGGGATGGTATTTCCGACAGTTCTTCACCAAGTGTTAGGAAGAAAAAGAGGTGGAAATCATAGAAGAAAAGCAGCAGAAAATGGCAGAAGGGTCTTATAAATACATGTGGAGCTAAAGGGACCTTGAGTGGAGAGTGGCTTTAGAAAGGTTTGGGATCTTAGAAACCATCTATCTGCACGACTGTTCTGCAGGCTTGGCCCCAAGGGCAGCTGGTGGGTGCTCCTTGCGCAGGAACAGAAAAGCCTGGGTGGAAGGACTCTGCCTTCTGAGCTTGCTCTGAGGCCTGGTGCGGAGCTGAGTTTGGTGACCTCTGGAGCACACAGTAAGCTTTTGGCTTGAAGTCAACCTGCACTTCATCGGGCAGAGGAATACGTAACATAAAGAGACAGGACAAAGCTATTTAGTGTCAGGTTTTTGCCAGATCTTTCCATTTTGAAGCTTAGATTCAAGCCAGGGCCAGAAGGAAAGGGTGGCTGTTGTGTGGGGCCAGCGCAGTGCGGGAGTGGAGGCTTGGGGTGCCATTCTCCGTCCCACTACCAACTTGCCATGGGATAGATAGGGAGCCTCTCAGAGCACCAATTTCTGATGACAAAACTAGAGAGAAAAATCTATATCACCCATTAAAAGTGTGACCATTCCAAATGGTTTATGATGATTTTTCTGGGAACATAATGTACAATCGAAATAACATGAGAGAATCAATGGGAAAATGCATAACTACACAAGACTGCCCCCTCCATCCCCAACACTCTATAATGTCATATCACATCACAGAGAAGAAAATAGAAAGAAAAATGTATCTCTAGGGAGTTTAACACAGCTCAAGCCTATTTGTCCCATGAACGCAAATGTTTACATTGTACATCCAAAACGCCATATTAGGAAATTGCTTTTCTGCAAGGTTTTTCTCAAATGGGTAATGGGCAAATGGATCCAAAATGATTAGAAAAAAAAATTTATTTCTGTGGTTCTTTGAAGCTTCCTTACAGCTCTCAGTTCCCATCTCCTTAATGTGCAGGCAGGCTGGGGTGTCTGAATAATGTTTGCCCTTTATGGGAAAGCGGAGGAGAAATGGCTCTGGGACACCAGCAACGTCTGTGGGAGGTCTGAGCATCACAGTTTCCAAACGCTTTGAGGAAAGATCAAGCCACACAGCCGGGGTACACGCAGGGGAAAAGAGGCCTCTTGGTGCTGGCCTGAACAAGTCATCCAGCAGAGAACTGGCCAAGGTCCTAGGTCCCTGCTCAGTGAGAAGATCTGCTCAGAAGGCAGACCTTTCCAATGAGCATCTCGATGACCGGCAGTGTAAATTATGGGAAGGGTCTCTGGGGCCCTCTGCTGGGTTTAAATCCTGTCTCTACCACACGTTAGCTGCATTGCCTCTGGCAAGTTAGTAGGCCTCAATTTCCTCAAATGTAAAATGGAGATAATGGTGCCTACCATTAATGACTATAGTTAATAAATATAAAGCACTGATAATAGTGACTGGCACCTATAACAGTGACTCACCCATAATTAAGTGCTCCATAAATGTTAACTATTATTATTTGTACTATCTTGAGTTGCCATAACAAAATACTATAGACTGAGTGGCTTAAACAAGAGTTTTATTTTCTTACAGTTCTAGAGGCTAAAAGTCCCAGACCAAGGTGTTGACCAATTTAGTTCTTGGCAAGGGCCCTCTACCTGGCTAGCAGATGGACACCTTCTCACCTATGTCCTCACATGGCCTTTCCTCAGTGTGTGTGTGCTAGGAGAGAAAATGAACTCTCTGGTATCTCTTCTTACAAGGACACTAATCTTATTGGATCAGGGCCCCACCCTTATGACTTAATTACTTCTTAATTAATCTTAATTACTTCCTTAATGTCCTCATCTCTAAATACAGTCACACTGGAGATTAGGGCTCCAATATACGAATTTTGGAAAGACACAAACATTTAGTCCATAACACTATTATTATGTTTAGTATTGAGACTAGCATTATTTTTACGAGAGTGTACTTGGCTTATCTTCAAAGATGTCCCAAAGTATATGTTTAGGAACCTTGAATTGGGTGAGTCTGATGCAAAACTGTGAAATAGGTGAAGGGGTCTCTGCATCCCCTGCCTTGGGCCAAGTTCAACTAACCACCATAGACCCTTGACCAGACGCTCAAGTCTCTTTAAGCCTCTAATAGTCCAGGGTGCTCCTGGCTGACTGCAGAAACAACAGCTACTACCACAGGCAAGCACACACTTGCACTTATTAATCCAGCCTCTGAGGCCTTTGGTTTCTTCCCACTTCTGATCTGACCAACTTTGAGATAAAATGAATTCGAGAACTGGTCTTGATGGGACAACCCCCATTACTGTTATAAAAGGTTTCTGCATGTACAAACATCTCCCACCTTCCTGACCTCAACAAGGCAGAGAGGAGGAACTGGCCGACCTCATGGCTCTTAGGCGCCATGCTGCATGTTTGTGGCTGCTGTCCCTGGGCCTGCCATGTTCTGCTCTCCTAACAGAGAATGCACCTGGAAGGTCAAGGTCAAACTTCTTAGCAACCCAAGATCCTTTCCAGTCAGGTCTCTGTGTAACCCTTCCAGTTTATTCCCCACTAGACCTTACTCCCTTGTATTCAGGAGACTTTGCATATGGAACTTCTTATAACCAGAATGTTCTTCCCAAACTCCGCTTCTTACCAGATTCTACTCAAAAGCCATATTCCCTGATGCGCTTTCTTAGACTTTCTCAGGTAGAGTTAAACACTTGTTTTGTTCCCATAGCACTTAGTATTCACCGGTGCGTCTGTCTTTCCAATCAGACCACTTCTTGATGCTGTTTTCAAATCCCCACCATACCTACTAAGAACATGGTAGATGCTTGCCAGGGATTAATCTCTTTTCACTAGCCTTTCAGTTCCTGTGAAGCTCCTGGTCTCTGTGCATGGTACCCACTGGTGGTGGTGGTGCCCAGACTGTGTGGCCATTTGTAGAAGCCCATGGGGTGAGGCTTTCCTGATACCTCCAGTCATCATGCAGGAGGCACCTCTGCTTTCTGTAAGAGAGATCTTCTCTGCAGACAACCTGTGCATCATGACATTCTGACTCTCACTTTCACGTGAGATGACATTTTAGTGACCATAGGCTAGAAATTAACTCAGCCAAATGAAGATTCTTCTCTTTCTCTGTTTAAGATTTCATTTTAAAAGCCTTCTGCTCACTCATTGACTTATCCCAATTACAAATGACTTTGTTCCTCTGCACTCCCCACCTATTTGGGGGGAGAAGGAGAATTTTTCCTTTATAAAAAAATATGTACCTCGATTATTCATTCACAGGCCAATGAGTTGCAAGTAAGTTCAGTCAGAGCAGGCAAATCTATTGTTACTTTGAGTTCATTCATTCATTTAGAAAACCCAAATCCATTTGGGCAGGCACCTGTGCAGGAGTCTGGGGCCGGAGATGAAGACATTGTCTCCCTGCCCTGAAGATGTCCACTGCCTGTGGCCTTCCTTCTAGCTGCCTTTGGCCCTTCCAGTCCTTCAGGGCAGCTGGCTCGGCAGTTCCTGGATCTGGGAGGGAAACTATTTCAGCCTTAGCAAAGGGAGCTCGTCTGAAGGAACTCTAAGGAGCCTGGTATTTTTACCTTAGGCTGAGTTGATTCCCTGTTTGCAAAAACAGCACCGAGCTGGGGTCAAAAGCACAGCATTTTCTGATGAAAAAGAGAACACATGAGTCAGAGGAACAGAAATGTTAGGAACAGTCAAGCCATCATTGTGCACAGCCTCTGGTCTCCTTGACCCTGGCAGCTCCCAGCCGAGCTGAGCATAGTGTCTGTCAGGAGAACACTGGCGACACCACCACACACAAAGTACTCAACCAGCATTCCAGCCACTATTGCTGCCAAACAAATCACCTCAAAGCTTAGTGGCTTAATCATTATGCTGTTACTATCTCTCAGGGGTCTAGGCTCAGCTAGACGGTTTTCACGCAGGCTTCCTTGTGTGGTTACAGTCTGATGGCTGCTAGGGATGGAGTCATCTTTCCCACACATAAGTCTGGGGTGAGGCTGGCTATTGGCTGGGACCATGACTAGGGGTGTCAGCTGAGCATCTACACATGGCCTTTCCATGTGACCAGGGCTTCCTCACAGCATGGTGGCCAGCTTCCAAGAGGGAGCATCCCATGAGGACCAGGTGGAAGCTATATCACCTTTTATGACCTAGTCTCCGAATTCACATAGAGTCACTTCTACCACACACTGTTAGTCGGCCAGATTCAAGGGGTAGATACATAGAACTCCTTTATGGGAGCAATCAAAGAATTTGTAGACATTTTAAAACCACCACAGCTAAGCAGAGGAAATCGTTAAGATATCGTGGGATGACTATGACCAAATGAGGAATTTTTGTGTAATTGGCAAAACAAAACTAAAGCACACGCCCGGACCAGAGGTTGCAGATTTCAATGGGTTACATCTGTTGCTCTAAATTCTAGCAGGTTGGGACAAGGGGATGACTACTGGACTGGGAATCAGAGTATTTTCATTCCAAGTCCACATTTACATTTATTATTAGTTGAACTTGGGCAAGTTATTTAACAGCTACAAACCTCAACTTTTTTATATCTCTCTCACAAGGGTAATAATACTGTCTACCTTGTGTGGTTCATATATATTTACAAAAAAGCAATGAGATAAAGAATGCAAGAGGACCTTGAAATCTATAATCTCTAATTTATACAATAAATCTTAAATATTGTAGGAATTTTATTCTTACCTTTTCTAGGCCTTGGGGTTTTTAAAACGCTGTATGTAATAGTGATGTGTTGGAATAAATTAGTTTCTCAAACTTGGTGATCTAAGAACAAATTTTTAAGGGGGAAAAAATTCTCAGAGACTCCTGAAAATACCTCTGTGGGCCTTCAAGTCTTCATGGACCTCAGTTTGACAAACATTGACTTAAGGCACTAAAGTTTTATGCCATAAAATGTCTTTCAATTGTAAATCATTGGTGCAAACAACAGGATCTTTTTTCCTTTATGACCAGTAAAATACATTTTAGATTATAATCAAAATGAAAACCACAAAATTAAAAGACAATTACTATCAAGCTCTGTGACCTGGAGGATATGGCTGTGAACCTGGCCCAGATGGTATTTCAGGTGCTGCCCATTCCGCTGCACGTGTCTGTGGTTTTGCAGGGCGATTCACAGAGCTGGCTCTTCCACAGAGACATAAGCTCCTGGAGGGAAAGGACGTGTCTCAGACCTCTTTGAATCTTCAAGGCATTTCGCTTATAGGATATACTCAGTAATTTTTAATTGAAAGGAAGTATAAATGGAGGATAAATAGGACAATATACACACATTAAAATCCCATCTTTCTCCCAAACTAGTGCTTTAATATTGACCCCACCCCTACAGTGGAGAATGCCAACAGCCTTGACAGTGACAGGCCTGGCTTCAAATTGGCTGCTTCAAGATCTAATTAATTAGCTCAACAACTGATAGGGCTTTGCATCCAATCCAGCTGACGATGGTAGAAAGTGGTTTAAATGAAACCGATTGGAGGGAGAATTCAAAACACAAAATCCTGATCTTGGCCTTCAGGTCCTGCACGATCTAGGCTCTCCCTGTCTCTCGAGTCTCATCTGAGCCCACTCTGCCTCATCCTTGCTGTTCCCTCTGTATGGAACTCAGTTCCCCCAGCTCTGCACTCAGATAGTTTCTATCTATTCGCCAGGCCTCCGTTTCAATGTCTCTTCCTTGGCACTTAAGCCCCTCAATCTAAGTCGAGCTTTCTGCCAACCTCCTCTTAGTGCCCCATATCTTTCACTTACAAGCACTTACTTATATTAGTTTTGGAGGTTGTTCAATTTCTGTCTTCCCTGCTAGACTGTAAACTTCATGAGGGCAGGAATGAAGTCTATTTTGCGCATGATCGTCTCCCTAACAGGTACTACTATAGTCCCTGGCAGAAAACAGGCATCTAAATGTATGTTTGGTGAATGCATACATGAAATGAACAAAGACAGATTATTATTTTTAAAGCATCTCATGTGCGTAGCACTGTGTCAGCCACAAGCAATTGGTAAGTTTCTCAGTCTTTTGAAGGAGGAAAAAAAAAAATCTTCTGTAAAACTAGGATTTCTCTTTTAAAACCAGGAGCCCGGTCTCTGTTGCTTGTCAAACAAGGCTGCATAAGCCAGATTGACTAAAACCAGATCTACTCCCAGGCCCTGTTTCACACCGTTTCCAGTAGGATGTGAATAAGACAAGATACCATTAACCAAGCATTCGGTCAGGAAACAGGACCTTTTGGGGTGACCCACCTTCCACCGGCAGGATCCAGCCCCAGTGACAGCATCTATTATAATGCTTTGGATGGGAATGCACTTAAACCGCACAAAATGTGCTTTGGAGCCAGGCAGCGGGCAGCCACGGGAAGTGTGCTAAGTGTGGAAATTCCTTCAAGCTTTTCAAGCAACTCAAAGCCATAAGCTAAGGAGAGACTTCAAAACTGCAAAGAGAAATTCCACTTTCCTTTTCCTCGGCTCCAGTCTTTCCATTCCAAACATGAGTCCTGCTGGTTTGAGCCACTTCATGAATGTGGGATTGTTAGGGTCGTTCCAGAGACTCGCCACTATTTTTCTTAGGTTGAAAAAAAAACAATTTGGCACACACGTTCTCTTTCATTTGCCCTGAAGAAATCAATATCCCAGTCTGGGGTTACCAGCTGTGGTTCACATACACCCTGAGGCATAGCTGCTTTATTTTATAGCTGCCGACATTCTTCTCTGGAACCCCAAACCCTCTCTCTGGTCCAAGTTCAAAGATGGGCTTATTATGTAGCATGTAGCCAATGCTTCGACGAGGTCCTTCCTTATGAGCAGTTACAAGGACTTACCGTAAGAACCAGCCTCCCACCTCCACTCACTTTTCCCTGTCTGCCCCGAAGCCATTTCTAAATAGGCAGAATGCTATCTGTTTGCTTTATAAATTCAAGGAAATTAAATTTTAATTTGTTACTGGCTCCACCAATTACTAGCTATGGGCTCAGAGGGAAGTTACGTTCCTTCAAAGCCTCAATTTCTTTATTGTAAAATGGGAACAGCCATGGTACCTACTTCATTGGGCTGTCATAAGGTGAAGGGAGATGCTGCGAGGAAAGCACTTAGCACGCTGCCTACGCATAGTGTGGTAGATTAAAGGTGGCCGCAAATTCTTTGCTCTCTTTTGCACTGAGGGGTAGAGTAGTGACTTGCCCAGTACACAGATGGGGTGAGATTGATATTCTGGGATGTCCAAGGTTAGGTCATAAGACACCTTCAGCTCTTGTCCAGTCAATTGGAGCTCCCATTCCAAGGAGCTAGCTACCATGGGAGAAGTCCAACCACCCCGAGACCACCATGCTGTAGGAAGCCTCAGCTCGCCCCATGGAGAGGCAGTGTGAAGAAAGAAAGGTGCCCGGCTTTTCCAGATATTCCAGCCCAGGCACCAGACATGTGAATGAAGAATGTTCATTGCAGTGGCAGAAGATGCAACTTGGAGAAGAACCAAGGAATCCAGGAAATCTCCAGAACCAAGGCCCCAGACCCATGACCCTAAGCAAGCCATCCCAGCCATCTCCAGCCAGTCAGGCCACCCAGCTGGGGCCCAGGTCAATGTGGAGTAGGGCCAAGAGCTGTGGTGCTGTCCCGGCAATGCCCTGCCCAAATTCTTGACCCATGAAATTGTGTTGTTTCACATTACTAAGTTTTGGGGTCATTTGTTATACAACAATGGAAAACTAGAACCCGGAGTAAACCTCCCACAAATGGTGGTTATTACTTAAAAATATCATTATCAGCATTTGGGGAAGATGTCACAATTGCTCCACTAAATTCCCAACTTTGCTAACCACAAGGCACATGCTTCTTGAGGACATACGAGGTCAGGAGGATTATAAAGCCACAAAAGAGATGGTCCTCAGTGGCCTGCACTGGGCTTGGCACTTCATAGGTGCTCAATACACATCATTCTTTCATGAATGAATAATATCATTAATCATGAATAAAAATATCATTCTTTCATGAATGATAGACATCAGACATCTTTTGGGAACATCAATTTCTTTCTAAGATTATTTTTTCTATCTAACAGATTTTATTATGGATTAGAATACAAAAGTCTATATATGTTTCAAGATAAAACATGAGACTTCCAAAAAATTATACCACATGTTGGCCGTTCAGGTTCTGAAGTTACTCATATGATTATGAATTCCCTCTCCTCTGCCTTTAGGAGTAACTATTAATAATTCATTTATTCATTTAACAAATACTTGAGTGCTTACTTTGTG
This sequence comes from Propithecus coquereli, assembly GCF_000956105.1. Taxonomy (NCBI): domain Eukaryota; kingdom Metazoa; phylum Chordata; class Mammalia; order Primates; family Indriidae; genus Propithecus; species Propithecus coquereli. The sequence continues at coordinate 6,550,623 of NW_012153285.1, read as the reverse complement.
CCTGCCAGGCACTGGTGTAGGTGCTGGAGATATAGGAGTGAGCAAACAAAAAATACCTATCTCTCAGAGCTAGCAGTCTAGATGGGGGAGGGGGCAGTGAAAAATATATCAGGTAAGTGTGTACTTTTGAGTGATCTGGAGAAAGATAGAGCAAGGTGAGCAGGAAAAAGTGCTAAGACGAAGTAAGAGTTTGCTACGTTAAAAAGATGAAGAGCAACCACACTACCTTGTAGAGTGTCTCCAGAAAGCATCTTCTAGAGTCAGTGGGGCTCCCACTGAACGGACTGGAATTGACTGCCAGGCAATTGAAGGGTTATGGCTTAAAATAGATAAATAAATCAAAATAGGCCTATGTGTAAAATCTCATCTCCATTCTCCCCTCTCTCCACCCCAGTGTTGCTCCGCACTCCCCAAACACACACCTAGAGGCAGAATGAAGTGGGTCAGAATTCTAGCAAACCAGCTGGTGGGGCTGAGCTGTGGAGTAATGAATGGGCTTATGTCATTGTCTTATCATTTGACTGTTCCCTCAGGCTGGTATGGCTTAGAAAATTACCCGTTGCACATAAGTAAAAATTCAGACTCAAAGGACTAAGATTTACCGTCATCAAGGCAATTCAAAAGAATATGCCGTAGGTTTGAAGACAATTTCCAGAGAGACATGCGTTCTCAGAACGTTTTCAGTAATGACAAAATCATTGGAATAAGCGGCTGACCTCCTCCCCGGGGACCATGCTCATTAAGATGTATGTGCTCAGGACTGTTAAAATTCCAACTCATTACCTAATAGTTGCACCTTACGCACTTGGATACCTCTGAAAATGCTTCCAGCCCTTCCGTTTCAGTCATAATAACCAACTGACAGTCTCCTATACCTTTGAGAGGCCTTAACAGAATGTTGCTATAGCAAAGTTAAAAAGGAAAAGGAAAAAATGCAACAAGGAAGTTCTATTGATAATCCTCTCTCTTCATTTTCTGTAAAGTCATCTAAGATACATGAGGAATGAATTCTTCCCAGATTTAGGGTCAGTGCTCAAGTCTTTATTCATTCTTTTCTCTTATTAATTTGAACATTCCATCAGGGAAAAAGATAATCCAACCTCAAGAACAATTCCAGAGCCTAAGCCAACAGTAAGTTGGAGGCAATGTCAACCAGTGTTCATTAATTACTAACTCTTGTTCTTCAGGAATTAACTCAAGCATCTCTTCCACTGGAAACTCCCTCTAATCCTTCTTTCCCTGTAGTGGAGTCAAATCATTCCCACCACCATGCTCCCTTTACTCTTCCACTAAAGCATTTGAGTCTTTCTTTCCCCTGTATTTAACTCTTTTTTCCCCCTCTTTTTCTCTTTCTAATTTTTGAATAGCCTGAGATCAGGGACCACATTGCATTCATCTTTGTGTACCCAGCTAAGGCTGCAGTCATCTAAAGGCTCAACTAGGGATGGAGGACCCACTTCAAAAATGTCACACTCACATGACTGCCAAGTTGATGCTGGATCTTGGCAGAAGACCTCAGGTCCTCGTCACGTGGACTTATCCACCAGACTGCTTGAGTATCCTTACAGCATGGCTGCTGGCTGTCCCCAGAGTGAGTGATGCAGGAAAACAAGGCAGAAGTCACAATGTCTTTTATGACCTTGTCTCAGAAGTTTATGTGTCATTATTCCTGAGATATCTTATTGGTTACATGGGTCATCCCTATTTGGTGTGGGAACAGACTATGCAAGGGCATTAATACCAGAAGGAGAGACTGATTGTGGACTATTGGAGGCTGGACAACAAAGATGGTGTAATTTTTCAAGAGCCATTATGGTGAAAGTTTGTTAGCTGAACAAACAAGTTTCCTGCTTTTATAGAACCTCATGTTCAAGGTGACAGGAAACAAAAAACAAGGAAACAAACTAATTTGAACTTTCATCCAGTGTTGAATGCTGTGAGGAAAATTAAGCAAGGTAAGGTGAGGTGAGGTGAGCAAGGGTACTGTGTTCTGACAGATGGTCAGGGAAGGCCTCTCTGAGAGGGTGGCATGCGGATTGAGATATAAACGCAGATAAGAGGCTAGCCACACAAAGATCTGGGAGAGAGTGTCCCAGACAGGATGAAGAAGTGCAAAGGTCCTGAGGCAGGAGCATGGATGACATGTTTGAGGAATGGACCAAGGAGGAAAGTAGTAGCAGACAAGGTCAGAGATGTAACAGGGGCCAGAGCAAAGAGCCTTGTAGGACAGAGTAAAGAATTTGGATTTTATTCTAAGTGTGATGAGAAGACACTGGAGGGTGTTAAGCAGATAAATGACATGATCTAATTTACATTTACTATAAACCACTTTATCAGGGACATCCTTATGAGGCAATTGCAATAATCCTGGAAATAGATTAATTTACACTAGGATAGCAGCAGGGGTGATGGGAACTTAGTGAAATCACAATTATTTTGGCAATAAGAACATCTGATGGACTGGATGGGGGTGAGGGAGAAGAATCAATGATAAAGCCAAAGTTTTCAGTTTGACAAACAGACAGAATGGTGCAGCCATTTACGAAATGGAGAAGACTGGTGGATTATCAGGTTTTGAGGGGGAAAATCAAGAATTCCCTTTTGGACATGTTCATTTGAGATGCCTACAGGTTGTCTAAGGGAAGGAGTCATGTAAGATGTTGGATAGATCCGTGTGGATCACAGAGGACATCATCTAAACATGGGAGGCATCTTCATGGACATAAATTAAGGTGAGGCAAACCTAGATTGTGGGATTTCAGAAGAGCGAGAGCCTACATTCCCACTGAGCACATTATGGAAGATTCATAGAGGAGGTGGTGGCGTTTGGGTTGCCCTTTCAAAGGGGGTTCCACCAGTGGGGACAATGGAGGAAAGTTTGAAGGACAGAGGTACAGTTTGCAGGGAGGTAAGGAGACCAGTTAGGAGACTGCTGCAGCAGTGCGGTTGAAGGTTGATGACAGAAGGGACAGTGAAGGTGACAGCTGGAATGAGAAGGAAAGAACACAGTCCAATAGGTATAGGTGTGCAGGGAGTCGAAAATAACATGGTAGCTGACTGGATGGGACAGAAGAGGAAGAATCAAACGAGACAAGCTTTGAGCATGTCAGTGAAGAACAGTGCTGCACCAAGGAGCTGGTCTGGGGTTTTGTCCGTTTGCGGAGGGCAGGGGTGGGGAGAGAGGTGCCTGGGGAAGATGATGAGTCTACAATGCCAGCAAGATACCTAAATGGAAATGCCCACTTCTGCTGCTCTAGAAACAGGTTTGGAAATACAAATTAGGGCTTTTGCTACCAACGATGTTCCTGAATTTCTGAGAAAAGATACGGTTAGGAGAAGAGAGAGAAGAAAAATAACAGTGCTCCCCCAGGCTAGTTCAGGGGGACAGAGGCAGTCACTCAAAGCCACAGATCACAGCATCTGAAGGCTGATCCCTGGGCTCCCACTCCCTGGGCATCAGGACTTACTTATTCTCTCTTAGCACCTAGTAGGTGCTCAATAAATGAATTTCCCTGAGAGGTGATGATCTCTTCTCAGCTGCAGCTGTCACTGAGTCCCCTCTTCTCAGCTGTGGCTTCTCCTGTTGTCATTCCTGAAGTTGGGCAGCTCCTTGCCCCTCCTGGAGACCCCAGGGTTACCCTTTGCACTTCTCCAAGGCTCCTCCCATTCACCACTGCTGCTTCTCACAGTGGGTGTGGATTCTCTCTGAGCTACTTCTCTCAGTAAGGGCAGGGGTGGAGAAGCTTGCTGTTCGATTTAGGTCCTAATTCTCTCCTGTCTTTTGTTGTTTGCTCCTTGTTCTACTCCTATATGCACTAAGCATATGGAGACATGAGATTAATTTGAAAGAGAGGGGCCTAAAGTCATGTTAGGCACACTGGGCAGGTTGGTCCCACTCTAGGGACATGAAAAAAAAAGGCACATGCATTAAGTATGTTTGAGTGGGGCAATTTATCCTTAGTGACCCCACACATTTCTGTTGTTTACATAAAAATGAAAAAGAAAATGCTTTAGTAGGAAACTACTCCTCAGTATGTCAGAAAACACCAGAGCGTATAAGTCAATTTCATGAAATGTTTTCCTTAAGGGAGATGGTTTGGGAATTCAGATATTGCAGCCTGGCCTCGGGCATTGGTTAGCTCCCCGTCAGATGTGATTTTCTATAATGTAGTATCTGTCACAGTACGACTTGATTCGCCCCAGGAAAGTGACTGGATCATCACATCACGCCCCGCAAGTTAGAATTGCTCATGTTTCTTGGTTCTGACCCAGGGCCAACGAAGCCTTCCTTTCCAGCAACGTCAAGATGTGAGTTTGAGGTATCACACAGCCCTTTCTCATGAATTCCCACTCAGGTTCCTCAAGGGACAAAACGAAAGCTTCATATGAGTTGCTGTTTGGGTTCCAGTCCCTCAGCGTGTCCTTCTCCTCGTTTTTCTAATTTTTGGACTGTGGTGCGACCCATCTACCATGATCCTTATCACGTGACCTATCTCTTTTTTCAGTCCTGCAAAATAACTTGCCTTGCTGTCCAATAGCATCTGAGCATTAAAATTAAGGGTCAAAAGTGTAGCTTTCCCATTTTTCTTTTAAGGCTTCTGGGACCTGCAGTCTTTAGTGAATTCTTCTGCATCAGGCACGACCCAGTCCTCACGGGAAAGCTTGGCTTTCTGCTCTTCCTCAGGCCCCACGCCCCCCGCTCCCTGTCCTGTGGCCAAGGGTGAATCTCCAGTTCTCTGGGAAAGCAAAATGCCACCTTTCCCTATTAAGGTTGTGAGCAGAGTGGGGCCAAATCCCACCCACGAGGAAGGGGCGGAGGAATTCCGTATTAGTCTGCTAAAGTTGCCATAACAAACTGGGTGGCTTAAACAACTGAAATCTATTGCACGCGGTTCTGGGAGCTAGAAGTCTGAGTTTGGGTGTCAGCAGGGTTGGTGCCTTCTGAGGGCTGTGAGGGAAGGATCTGTCCAGGCCCCTGTCCTAGGCTTGTGTGTGGCCATCCTCTCTGTGTGTCCCTTCATATCATCTGCCCTCTGTCTGTGTTTCTGTGTCCAAATCTCACCTTCGTGAAAGGATTTATCAGTCATATTGGATTAGGGCCCACCCTAATGATCTCACTTTAACTGAATTACCTCTTTAAAGACTCTAACTCCAAATACAGTCCGATTCTGAGGTACGGGGGTGGGGGTGGGTGAAGATTTCAGCATAGTAATTTTTCGTAAGGGGACGGGGAAGGGAACAATTCAGCCCATAACAGATCCTCATTCAACTGTCAAGGCTGTGCCCTGAGTGACAACAGCGTGGTCCCCACAGCGTGGGATTCATGGGCCCTCCAGAGCAGCCCCTCGGACCTACTTGCCTGTCTAGGAGTTGCCTCCCGGTGTGGAAAATTGCTGACATTTGTGCTTCTTTCAACTCGGCAAGGTGGATCATGTCCCGAATCCGTGCGATAATTACTGCTACTTTACAGCCATCGTAGGAAGAGGTAAAAGAGGAAGGGGAAAGCCCATCAAAGGATGTGCTGTTACATCTTTCTGGGCTTCTGTCCCTTCCTTTTTACTTACTCCTTGGGCCACACTGAAGATAGAGGCTGAGAGGGTGGGGCGCATGTCTTTGCCTGGTTCAACTATCCTTCCTTATTGAAGCCTTCTTGGTACATCCCCCAGCCCCTTCCCTACCCTGGCCAAGTAATACTTCCTCCTCTGGATTCTTGTGTTTCTTATGTGTATCTTTATTTGAGCATTAACCACATCACTATGACCATTTGTGTATGTGTGTATCTGTGCACACTGGCTTGTCAGCCTGTCCATATGTGGGACCGTCTCTGTGTCCTCAGCACCAAGCACCCGTGACACATTTACCCAGTGCCAAATGAGTAGGTAAGGTGTGAACAACTGTCCTCCTGTCAGAGAAGTTGCTAGTACTAATACGGTACACCAATGACAGACAGCCTACTCAGTACGTGTGTTAGTTCAGGTCCTCCAAGAAGTGGACACCAAGACGGGGATTTAGACACACAGGGATTTACTGGAGGAAGTGTCTGTGGGAGAGAGAAGGTTGCTGGGAGAAAAGGCAGGGAGAGGCTTCCTGCCCACTGCGGGTTTGAACCCTGAAAGGGAGGGGGGAAGGCAGGCATTCCTGTGGGGGAGAGAGAATCTCCAGAAAGGTTCTGCCAGGCTGACGGGAAGTCCTAGACTCGAGTCGCTGTAATGAGAGTCCTGGTCTCTCGGGAATGGCTTGCATCAGCGTCCCTGCCAGGCTGCTTCCACGGCTTGGAGCAGCCCGTGGGAAGCGTGGCCTCGGCACAAGCTTGGTGGCATGGTGACAATGCAGATGTGAATTTAGAGACAGCAGCTGGGGTCATCGGTCAGTTCCTCTCCACTGCTCTCCGGGAATCGGGGGGTGGGGGGTCTGGATGGCACAGTTTCATGGCAGCCACAGTACAGAATAATAACAACAATAATTAATAATAATTAGCACTTATTGGTGTGATGCTACATGTTCTCTAGGCACGATCTCGTCATCATTCACAACAACACTAAGAGGTAGCCCATTTAACGGACGAGGAAATGGAGGCAACAGAGTGTATATCTTCCCTCCAGAGCTCCTCTCCACTGAGCTGGCCAGAACCCAGTTGGCATCCATGAGTCACTCAACTATCTGATGCCAGGAACAAGGAGGGGGCCCTAAAGGCCTGCCGCCAGCCTCAGCCTGCCGGGCTCTGGACTCACAGGGCGCTTCAATGACAGCCTGGGCTTGAGCTCGTGCCTATACCCTTTCCTCATGCACATCTGTGCTTTCCTTGGTAATGTACCTCTTGAGGTCCACCAGTAGGGAGAGTGTGCTCTGCTGCCTGTGTTAACAGGATTTAGCCTTATGTGACAGGAAGACTAATATCGGCCCTGAGTCATGTGCTGCTGGAGATGGAGTGTGGATGCTCTTTGTTAAGCTCCCGGGGTCTGGAAGGAAGCAGCTATGCTCTTGTTTAATTCCATATGAGCAGCTTTTTTATTTTTACAAATAGTCCTCTTGCTGTTAGGGAGTGAGTGAGCGACATAAATCATCATCATGTCTTTGGCAGCCAGGATTTCTTGGGCATGGTCCTCATTAAAGTCTTTAGTTGCAGGGTTCCTGGAGACCTTCCTTTGATACCTAAAAACATCAAACTGAAAAAACCCTGGTGAGGAGGAGGAGGAGGAGGAGGAGGGAAGAGTGGGGTGGGGAGGAAAGGGCGGAAGCTCACAAGGACCCCAGAATTGCTGTTGAGAAACAATGAGGCAAAACTAGAATGATTATTATCCACAGCTACAAAAAAAAAAAAAAAAATTCAGGAGCCTGAGCAGCAGAAGCAATAAAACTTTCCTGCTGAACAGACTCCAAGATGCCCAGACAAAGAAAAGAGAAAGCTGCACGGGCGGGAAGGATGGTTTCTTGAGGTGATTCACGAAAAAAGGAAAAGTTCCCGGAGCCTTTCCCTCCCCAGACCTCAGCGCAGCAGGCACTAGCCATCAATGAACTAACCTTTTCCTAAGGCCTTGTCTCCCTGCTGGGCGGGAATCCAATCCCCGGGCAAAGGTCACTGGGAATACCATCACGCTGTTGGCAGTGGCTGTTCATTCACAAAATGAGCCCCTTTGTGATAAAAGGCGGGCGGGGAGCGCAGACCCGGGGTTTGTGTGCATTCCGAGACGGTGGAGGAGAACTGCCAACACGCTCGGTCAGTGGGAACCCGGCAGCACATGCGTCTCACTTTACACGATTGATGTGGCCCTGCAGAACCATGTACATCGAATTCCTATAAATCAAATCGCATTTTAAATGCATCAGGGGAGCTGGCCATTTAAAGGAACCCTGCAGTGACTCTCTTTGCAAAGTGAAAAATCACTGCTGAATTGATCTATTTTGCCACGAAGTAACAAATATTTATTGAGTGCTTATAATGTACCATGCAAAGTACTAGGTGCCACAAGCATTTCTTAAAATGGGGTGTCCCTGAGCCGGAAAAAAGTCCTTGGAGAGGGTTATTTCGGGTTCTGGTTAAACCAGGATAAGCTGAGCAGGGGGAGAGACTGCAGCTAGAGCTTTACTCTCCTGTCACAACTAACAGAGCCACCAGTTGGTCTCCCTCTGGCAAACCAGGCAGTATTTCTCATTCAGGATGACAAGCAATGCTCAGTGTCTTTTTGCCTAAAAGAGGAATCTATGGCCAGAAGCTCGGGGAAAGGCCAGGGCTTTCTATCAAAGAATACAACCTGAACCAAGTTTCCAAATCAATATCCAACCATGCTGGCAATCATCTCTTTCTGTGGTTCTTTCCAGTAAACTCAATGTCAAGTTTATTCATTCTGGGCTCCTATGTAGAGTTTCGTGTTATATAGATTTGCATATAATTTGAGTTAAATCATATCTCCAAGAGATACAGGTAAGTTGTAGCCTCTAACATTTGGGAAATGTACTTGAAAACGCTTTCAACAGAGATCCTAAAATAATGGAAGCTGTGCAAAAACAAAACAAAACAAAAAATTTCACAAATATAGATTCAACCTGGAGGTTAAGAGCACAGACCCAGGTATCACATTGCCTGCCTGGGAGTTCCAGGCCTGTCATGTTGTTATATGCCCTCAGGCAAGTTATTTATCAGCACTGTGTTTTGGTTTGTTTAATCAATAAAATGCAGATAAATCATAGAACCTACCTCACAAGGTACTTGCAAGGATTCAATCAAAAGTGATTGTATAACTAAAGGCTTAATACATGCTCAATAAATGCTAGTTATTATAATGTTGTAGTTCATTTCAAAAATGAAACCCTAGACATATATTGCATGATTTGAGAGGTTTGGCCGTCTGGTAGCAGTTGGTTGTCCATTGGATGAGCCTCGTGAAGAAGGGATATAACATGCGCTGAAGTCTCGCCACTGTTGGCAACACGTTGTGTGTCTTCAAAGGGAAAGGAATCCTAGGCGAGCCAATTAGGACCTTTGCACACACTATTTAGAGAAGCATCTTGGGCATTTAGAATAGAAAAAGAATTTTGTAAAAGGATCGCTGGGTCCAAACTCTTAGTTTTATATAATGAGGAAAACTAAAAAACTCAGATGAACTAAGACACTTAGCTAGGATATACATCTTGGTTTAAAAAAAAAAATTGTTTCTAACCTTCCAATCCAGGATGCTTCCTGGTTAAAAAAAAGGGGGGTGGGGATTTCTCCAAAGCTAGAATAAGATACAGTGTGCTTCATCAGACAGAGAAGGTGGTTACCACCGTTTTTTTGGTAGTAGCTAGGTTATGACTAGAAACTATTACAAACAATCCTCCTAGACAGAATCGGGACAGGGATAATAGCATACCATCTACAGGTAAAGAGATAAAGCTAATAGGTAATAGGCTTAGTGACAAAGTTCTTGTTTTTAGGGGTAAGATTTGTTCTAAAGTTCTAAGGAGAACTTTGACGGGAACAGTCCTCATCTGACAAAATTGGTGAAGAGGACTATGAGAAGTTGTTGTGCCACTGACACCGTGCTGGCGTTTCCTATGCACGGAGAAAACTTGGTGCTGGACAAACGTAGATAACACTCATGGCACTGCCCCACCCCGCCGATAATCATAGTCGGATGTGTTCCCCAGAGCACCCCAGTTCTGTTCATGTGAACCATTACTGCTCTACCTGAGCCTCTCACCATGAGCAGGCAGATTTAGTGGCAATAAATCCATATTGGCCAAGCAATTGTGGATTTACCACGAGCAGGGAGAATTACTGTTACCTATAGCAGATCTGTAGGCTGCACATGCTCCCCAGATGCCATCTCCTTAATGTTCTTTATTGAAACAGAATGTACTGAATGTCTCTTGGAAACCTCTCAGGCAGAGCACAGATCCCAGGGAATTCCCAGAGACCTTCCCTTGCATCTGGGTAGAATCCACAATGCCTTGAGGAATCTCCCTTCCTCTCCAGGTCTTCTAAAACATGTCGTCCGCAGCTCTGAAGCAGAGACTTGAACTCATTTATAATCAATGACAAGGTCAACTCTGGCTGGGAGCTCTTGCCAGAATTTTCTTCCGGAGCATGCCTCCATCTTAATGTCTTCCCCATCCAACCGCCTGTGAGATCCACTGGAAAAGTGCCCCGGCTACATTTCACCATGTTCGAAAGCTAAAGCTGTAGCAGTCAAGGTACAGTTGCCTCTCTGTATCTGCGGGTTCTGCATCTGTGGATTCAACCAACCACAGATTGAAAATATTCCCCCCAAAAAAGTAAAAAAGAACAATACGATGAGTAAAAAATAATATAAATTTGAAAAATACAGTGCAACTATTTACATAGAATTTACATTGCATTAGGTATTATAAGTAATCTAGAGATGATTTAAACTATGTGGGAGGATGTGGGTAGGTTATGTGCAAATACTACCCCATTTTTTAACCAGGGACTTGAGCACCTGAGGATTTTGGTATCCCCTGGGGGTCTTGGAATCAGTCCCCTGAGGATACTGAGAAATGACCATTCACACTGACTTGGACAATAATTAAAAGCTGTCTTAAGTTAAAATAGGAAAAAATAAGACTTGGACAAGCCGGCCCCAGAGTGAGAAGAAATCAGAGTACAGACGCCAACATGAAGAGTCAGGCAAAAAGACGGTGCAATTCAAAAGTGTAAGTGATAAAAATTCATAAGCGATTGGAAACGCCACAGAAAACAAGCAAGAAACAGTAAGCCTCCTCTCGTGGAGGCCACTAGGAGGTGACTAGCATAACAGTTGAGACAGAGAAGTGACTGGACTGTATTCATCTCCCTCTGCAGAATAATCCAGTGGGAAGCTTGGAGCAGGGGAAGAGGTGGAGGCGAATAGCCTCATGTTGGAAGGATGCTCTGTGTCAGGGAGATACCGTTGCACAGTGAGAATGTGGTTGTGCAACTCTTTGTGATAATATTCAAAGAATGAAAATCCTAAGCCAAACTGTAGAGGGATATCTGTCTGAACTTGGGGCTAACAGGAAGCAGGAGAGCAAAACTCGCGGAGGTGCCCAGAGGAAGCCTGACTTCCTGCAGAAGCGTGGATATCCACGGATTGAACCCAAGGCTCTAAATCCACAGAAACCCAGCACAGGCCCGCACTGGGAGGCCACGTGGCGGTTCTCTGGGTTCTCACCTTTGTCTCTACCCTCTCAGGAAAGTCCAAGAGCCCATCAGCCAGTGAAAGGGACTAAGTGACTCCTCGGAGAAGACAGTGACCTAGTGGAGAAAAGCAAACGATGAGGGTCTCAAACCCTAACGAGGATCTTTGATGGAAAGGAAATGAGGAGGGCTTCTGGAAATACCACTGGGCTGCAAGCTTCTGAAAAATAAAGGTGGCGTCTTTCTGGTTTTTGCACACCCTGCCATGGCTGGCCTTCAGTTCACGGTTCGTGAGGAGCTGCTGAATCTGACACAGTGGAGGGACACTGCGAGGTGGGGTCTGTCTCGGGTGGGAATTCGCCTTGCACTTACAGCCGGTGGCCTTAGGCAAGCACATTTGCATCTCATAGTGTCAACTTTCTCATCTGCAAAGTGAAAACAACAATGTCCACTGCACAGAGCCCTGACAGGGATGATGGGTAAAGACTTGCATGCATGGCGCTGGCACGTGGCCTGGCACTGACAAAGCTCGTCATCATCTTTATTTTTATCTTTGTCATCCTCCTTCTAGTTCTCACTCAAACCTATCATGGATATGTTTTCCAAGCAGTGACTGACATTTCTATCCACCATGGCAGGCAGGTAGTGTCCCCTACCTATGCCTTATGTAATAACAGTGACAGAAAGCAAGTGCCTGTCCATCTCCCCTGCTGAGTTCCAGCAGGAACTTCCTCTCCTCCCAGATTGCCAATGTCTGAAATTTCCCTCCCTTCTCTCTGCTGCGTACTATGCAGCTGCCTGGGAGCCCTGCCCCTCAAGCCTACCCCCACCAGGACTAGCAGAAGGTGCAGGAAAGGGAGGGAGGGAAAGCCTCGGACAGGGGAACCCCGACACGGGCCCAGGTGCCTCCTCCGCCCGCACACCTGCAGCCCAGGCCTCCGCTCTCTGCTGGCACCTGGGCTCCCGCGTGCCCGTCCGCCCCCATGACGAAACGCCGCAGGACACCGGCTCCGGGTTTTTCCCCTCCCAGCCTTGCAGGCAGCTTCGGGCCTTCCCGTCTCGTCTCCATAGTCCCATTATTAGCCCTCAGGTACCATTTCTCCTTCCTTGGGGGAAATGGGGTGAGGAGGAAGGTTTCTTCCTCCTCGCCTGCTTCCTGTTTTTGTTAGAGGTACAAACTCTTACAAAACCTCAGCATGATGTCTGCCTGCTCAGGGAGTGGGGGATGACATTTCCGCTTCCCCTCATCTCCGAGCGGGTGACGGGATGTCAGGGAGGCCTGTCTGAAGCAGCAGGTAGTTCCTTCCTCGCGGTCCCGTGGTAAGGCTGAGCGGGGATGCACGTTGGCAGGACTCTCCTCACCCCTCCCAACCATCCATCTTCGTCCCATTGGACTCCCGCCCGGAGCCCTTGGAGTCGGCGTTCCTGGCTTTTGGACTGACAGGAACCCTCCCCCCCGCCACCAGGCTGCCTGTCCAGTAAGAAGCATCATGAAAGGAGGGAGAAGAAGCCATCCATCTCGCTGTCCGAGCCAAGGCTGGGTGCAGCGGGGTGGGGGAAACATGTTCCCAGGTTGCCCAGGTTGACCTCAGGAACATAGTTGCCAAGGATATCTGGGAGTAGTGATAATTAGGCTCCATAGCCAGGATCCAAGAGCACCAGCCTGGAAACCCAAGCACGCTCAAAACAGCCCATATTCTTGAAAATAAAAAAAAAACTTAAATCTTGGAGATATCATGTTTTCTATTCTGCTGATTATAGCAACTTAATCAGATGGAGAAGACCACCACTTCACAGAGTTTTGGGAGAACAAAGACTCAAAGGAGAAATGCCTCATTGAAGAGTCTGGCATGGCCACAGCTTTACTTTTATTAACAGGAAATCTGCCCTAAGTAAATAATCAAAAATGCACAAAGATGGGTAGAAAAGATGATGAACAGAACATTATTTGAAGAGAGAAAAACTGGAAGCAACCTAAATATTTACCAACAGGGGCATGATCAGGTATGTCTTGGAATGTTCAAAAATGAGGTATTATTCAGTCAGTACTGTGGAGAAATGCTTAATAACACAAACACTCACAATGCATTGATAAAAGGTAAGATACAAAGCTATTTATGTGTAAATATGTACACATAAAGAAAAGAGTAGAGTCTGAGCGTGGTGGCTCACACCTGTAATCCCAGCACTTTCAAAAGCCAAGGAGGGAGGATTGCTTGAAGCCAGGAGTTCAAGACCAGCCTAGGCAATATAGCAAGACCCCATCTCTAAAAAAATTTAAAAATTAGCTGGGTATGATGGCAGGCACTTGTAGCCCCAGCTACTTGGGAGGCTGAGACAGGAGGATCACTTGAGCCCCGAGGTTGGAGGCTGCTGTGAGCTATGATTGTGCCACTGCACTGCAGCCTGAGCAATAGAGTGAGATCCTATTTCAAAAAAAGAAAAGACTAGAATAAAATAGGGAAAGTGTTCACAATGATTTTCTCTGGGACATATGGATTAAGGCTGATTTTTTTTCGTACTTATATTCTTCTGCATTTTTAAAGTTTCCTATGATTAGCACATTTGTTTTTTCCAATTATAAATGTATTTTAATTTCTATTTAAATAATTAGAATATAAAGATTTTTTTTTTAAAGACAGAGAAAAGTCCCTTATTGATGACCAAACAGGACTCGATTGGATTGTTGTCTTCCCTCAGCTGCAAACCTGCCAAGAAAATAGGGCCAAGGTATTGAACTCCCTCTTGTGAAAAGAAGCAGCATTGGTGTTACATTTTGTAACTCAATTACTTTTAAGGTCTGTATTTGAGTTCTGCAGCCACAAGGAAAACCCATGGTTTCCCCCATACAGGGAGAGCAAGCACTAAGGTCATTTTGAAACCTCCTTCATCCCTGTCCTTGGACAACTGAGATCATGTGAATATTAGCATTTATCTGAAGTTACGTGATTCCCAGGGAAGGTGCTAAGAGCACCTTTGCAACCTTGAGAAACTACGCCTGGGCATCAGGACAGCCTCAGTGGGTAAACAGTATGCTCTCTAGGAAACAGGCAATTCCAGAACCCCGAAGGACCACAGTACTGACTACCAACAGCTGACACTGTTCATGTTTCTTTATTTTTTCAACTTGAAAAAATTATTTTTTTATATCCTTCTCCTCCTCTGTTTGTCCTGGTCCTTCTTAGGCCCACCTCGCTTATCTCCCCCTGCCTCAATGTGGTACCAGTAAAATATAGAAGCCCCAGTTAAATTTGAGTTTCAGATTTAAAAATGAGTAAAATTTTTGGTGTAAGTATTTTCCAAATATTGCAGGGGATATACTTATACAAAAAAAATTAGTTATTGCTTATCTAAAATTCAAATTTAACTGAGTATCCTATATTTTATTTGCTAAATTTGGCAAACTCCCTCCTCCCCGCCCCCGCCGTAACCCTGTGCCAACCAGGCTATTTCCTGATGTTGAGTAATCACGGGAGTAAAAGTAAAAACCCTTTAGGAAACCAACCGGTTGCCTTAGACACAAAAGAAGAGGGGGAAAAATCCCTTTTCGAATCAGAAACCCCTATGACTTAATATTTTAAACTTTAGACTTCAGGAAGAGGGAGAAACAAGTTCTAATATGGTCCCTTCGAACAGCTGAAATTAGCATTAACTTTATTTCTGATTTAAGAAAAAAGAGCTAGAATCATTGTTTACCATAACCTTAAAGTCGTGTTGTGGTCGAAGCTAACACGCTTCGGGCTGCTTTGAATTAATTCCTCTTGTATTAGGGGCAAAAGTGCTTAAGGCTGCTTCCTAGGGTAGAGTTTGGAAATAACCAATTCTCGCCCACCTGTGCTCCTGAGCACTCGTTACTGGACACGTGTATTTCTGCCACGGGTAACAACAGCCACCTCAAACCACTGATGAGTTTTCTTGGAAAGTAGGTAGATCTTTATCAGAGAAATACTGTTGTTGTTGTTGTTGTTTTTAATAATGACATTTTTGCCCTCTCACGTATGTAAGGTTGTAACAAACCTTCCAATTACTCTGAAGCAAATACAGTGAGTTCTTTATAAGGCTTTGTTGTGTTGAAGGGCCTAGACAATGTCACCTGGGTCATCCTTCTACCTGTGGAAAAGATTTCATTCAAATCATGCCAGCAAAAACATTTTCTTTAAACCTTGATTAAATCAGAACTCCAACTGTATTCAAGGTGATTGAAGCCACAGTAAAGTATTTTAGGATTTTAGGTGAATGGGTTTGAGTCCTGGCTCTGCCACATAGTGGCTGTGTGGCCTTAGGCAATTTAGTTTCCTCAGCTGTAAAACAAGGGTCATGGGGAGAATTAAATGAGTTAATGTATGCAGAGTTTCACAGTTCATAGAGCAGTGCCTGGCACAAAAATGAGATCCACGAGGGTTAGTGATGCGGAATATTATCCTTTCACATGACTGATGGAGCGTAAATTGTCACATTTCCAAAAATCAGTATGGCAATGTGTATCAAGAACCTTTACGCTGTTCTTAACATTTGATACAATTATTTCCAATTTCTAGGAATCTACCCCGATAAAATAATTGGAGATGCAGGCACACACATAGGTACAAAGAAATTCACCACAGTGTCATTTATTATGGCCAGATCCTGGTAGCAGCAGGGTCCAACACCAGGGAACTTGTTAAATAAACAGAGGTATGTAAATTTGATAAACTATTTGCACAGTCACTAAATATCATGCTTTTTAAAGAATACTTATTTAATGTCCTGGTAAATTATTAGGACAAACTAGAAAAAGGGAAAAGCATAATAAAACATAGGTTTATTTTAATATATAAGCTATGACAGACCCTGGTTATAGCTGCAAGGCAAGAGCTATTGGCCATGTCTTTGTTTTTTTGCACAAAGTTAGTTACACTAATGATCAACAGCAGAATCCTTGAAAAATTATTACATATGTATATTCGGTCTAATGGAGCAGACAAGGGAAGCACAAATGACTACAAGGACCCTACTAACATAGTTACAAGTCCAAGAGAGGCTACAGGTAAAATGGTGTAGAGAGATGGCTAACAGAATTTCCCCCATGCAGTGCTCTGATCAAATGAGAATGGTTGCCTGGCAGGATGTGCTCAAAGTGACTCAGAGTCTGTCCCTGCTATTGGAAAATGTCCTATGATCAATTAGTAATGTCTGCCATGGACTCAGAAGGGTATGCTGGCAGCATGGGCAACACGTATTTGCCAGCTCTAACGCTAATGATAAAGGCAGCCAAGGAATCAAAGAGAGGCGAATTTATCCAAGCAAAGTCTCAAGGACGTTTCCATATTCTTCATGAATTGGCCTAGAACCTTTAACTTGTAAATACATAACATGTCATACTGAAACATGAGCAAAGGATTGATTAGATTAGGAAGAAGGACTGGAGAGCCAAGTAGGTTAGACTGGAGACAGAAAATGTATGTAGAGAACACATAGTTCACTCCATTTGTGGGGAAGTCTTGAAAAAGCCAGGGTCTGGAGAAATCTTGGTAAGAACCAAGGAGAATGCTGGTAGCAGATATCAAGAAAAGGACTATCAAACATTATCTCACTTAATAATTCCAACTCCCTCCCATGGTAGAAACTGTGGTCCCTATTTTACCAAGGAGGAAACTGAAGCTCAAAGATTTTAGGGTCACCCAACTAGAAACGTGTTGAGCTCTCTCATAGCAGGTCTGTCTGATGCCAACAACTGGAGTTTATTCCAAGCCCCCACTTACCTCTCTCTGACAATAAAGCAAAACCCACCACCCTGTGGATTATGAGAGGATTTTGCCATAAAACCAAGGAAGAAGCCAGAGATCTAAATATTCCCAGCTTGACTGTTTCTCTAATTTGCTCTCACATTAGTTTTCCTTATCAACGTTATCTGATTTGGTTGAATCAATTAATAATCAATTCATAATTTTCAAATAGCCAAACCCTAAGTTGAATAGTTATCTCATTGAATCTTCACGACCATCCTAGACAGACTGCCTAAGAGCACAAGGATAGGAGAGAATGCCCTGTGAGGGTCTTGCCCTCCAGGGTGGGAGGTGAGGTGTGGACTGAGAAGGTCAGAGGGAGTCCTCCAGGCCCACAAGTACTAAACAAGCCCAGGGTAGACCTGAGCCCTGGCCCAGTGCCAGCTTCCCTCAGTGCAGACTCAGCAGCAAGGTTGCCAAAGGCCAAATCCAATTCAGTAAACACAGACTTCTGTTAAGCAAGTGTTCTTGCTTTTGCTCAGCGTCAGCTGGGGGCTGCCTATGCCTCAAGTACAGAAGTTCTGCAGAGAGGCCAAGTGCAGAAATCTGTGTCTGAGATTTTCTACTTTTATAAGAAGAATGACCATGTGGGGCTCTTGGCCAAGGTCAACCTGGAATGAGAAGGCTGAGCCCAGGCTCAGAGGAGCCAGAGCCAAGGTGGAAAGCTCCAGGCACCGGGAGGGCAGGGATGGGGCGGCCGGAGTCGAAGGCCAAGTACGGGAATGTTTGTTGAAAAGAACCCAGCCCTCGCACCTCTGGGATTTGGGAACTGGCCGTCTGTACTCAAGAGCCTGCCAGATGAGTTCAGCCATTTCCACTTCATAAAGTTCTTGGTGCAAAAATGAATGGCAAACCCAGCCATGAATGTGATTCCTGAAAGAAGGCTATTGAAAAAAATGATTCTGCTTTTCCAAATCTCTATTCTGGTGGCCAGAGGAGGGAAGTAGGGAGAAAAGTCCCTGAACACTTGCAAACATCACTGTCGAATTCCAGAAACTACTATGCTGTAACAGCAGTATGAGGTAGTGCCGCATCTAAGATTTCTCATGAGAAGGAGAGGGCTAACATCTGAGCCTAAATGAGCCCGAGAGGCTGGATCTGGCTGCCAGGAGAGAGTGGCGGAAATAATAAAGGGAAGAGTCATACATTTGTGACCCCAAAACAACATGACCCTAGGTTGCCCCCCTTCAGGGCATTCTTAAGCAGCTCGAGGAAGAGACATACTGATTACGTATCTAATTTGCTGTCACTATCTTCACGACATCACATGTGTCACAGCGGTTTTCCGGATTACTCTCAACTATAGATACGTGAATCTATTTTCCCAGATGACTCAGTTTGAACTTTTTTCTTGGCACGGGTTTCATTTCCTTACATCCTGTCAGCATCACTTCTTAGATCTTTGCTGGGGTTTTTGGTGCCTCCCAAACTCCCAATCTATAGGAGCTTTTTCTAGACTGTAGTCTTCTGACACTTTTCTCTCCTGATCACTCAGAATGATATTAAACCTCACCAAATTGTCCGTCATTGCTGCTTCTAGATATATCTGTAGCCCGGCTTTCCCACTTCCCGTGCATGATATTTCCACTGTCTTTAAGGCTAGGGGAAAGCGAAGCATCCCAATTGCTCTTTCAAGCTTTAGGAATTTGATAAATGAAGTTGTGTGGGGTCCTGGCAGGCAACACGCTTGAACAGAGTACAGTGACCATCTGTGGACCAGTCTCTATCCCTTTGTTATAGACACGTATTCAAGTTCAAATTGCTTTGTTCAACTTTTTTGTGTGTCTCTCTTTTTATATTTCAGCTTTATACAATTATTCCTAAATCTTCCAAACTGACAGTGAGGGAGAGTAATTTGAAAGGAGTGCTCAACTTAAGTCTTTTGAAGATTTGCACCATAGCCGCATTTTTCCAATTTCCTGGCATCTACTCTGTTCTCCTGGACTTTTCAAAAACAATTTTAAATGGATGAATAAATATAATAACTGATTCCATCAATACTCTTGGACCATCCTTTGGACTTTCTGCTTTTGGACATTTTACAGTTTAAAATTTATTTCGCATCTATCAATGTTTCCAAAAGGACACATAGTGCATCTTCTCAAAGATCTCACGGATCTAATTAAGGACATGGAACAGGTATAGATTCGTATGTTGTTTCTAAACATAGGAGATGATTTCTGGAGGAAAGGAGAAAGTTAGTAAATTAATTTATTATCCTTATGATTATTACTACACAATTGATTTTGACTAGTTTATCAGCTTTGGAGTAAAATCCTGTATTTTTAAATTTTTCAAATAAAATGTCCTGTCTTGCTATCTGTTTTCCTCCCTGGGGTCCTTTCCCCCCTTGTGATAAATATGAGAACTGAGGGTCAGTTCTGATCCTAATTGCCCCAGTAAAGTTTGGTTTAATCAGCAGAGCAGGTTTCGGCTCCTGGCGTGGAGGCGTTTACTGGCTGGGTCATCGCTGGTGGGCCAGCAAAGTCTACTACAATGAGTGCCTCAGACACGCATTGTCATCTCTGGTGGAACTGGAGCTGGAGTTATGCCACTACCTCCAAAAGCTCTAGGGGCTCAGGTGTTGCTTTTATAAACCAAAACCCTTTTCCTTCTGCCACCAGAACTGCTCCTTATTTTGACCAGAACTTCACTAAATTAACAGGTTAGTTTGGGGAGAATTGACTGACATCTTTTCAATATTGAGTCTTCCCATCAAAGAATGTGATATGACTCTCACTTTATTCAGGATTTCTAGCATGTCCTTTAGTAAAGTATTATAATTTTCTTCATATAGGTTTTACCATTTATCGTTAGATTTGTTCCTGCATACTTTACAGTTTTATTGTTTCTGTGAATAGGGTCTTCCTTGACTCTAAATTTTCTAATTAAGCATCACTGTACACCATAGATGTCATAGATCCAACTACCTTGTTGACCTGTTTTGCTGGTTCTAATAGTTTTCTCACTTGAGCTTCTTGGATTTTCTAGACAAATAGTGTTCTATTTCCAATTAGTATACATTTCTTTTTCTTATCTTATTGTAATGGCTAGAACCTTCCCCACAATGTTACATGACAGCAATGAGAGCTGACTTCCTTGTCTTATTTCCACATTTAGGGATCTGCTTTAGTATTTTACCAGTACTCATAGTGTTTATTGTAGTTATATAGTAGCTATTCTTTACGGTGTTAAAAAGAGGGAGCTTTTTTTTAATCCCAAGTTTGCTAAGATTTCTTACTAGAAAAGATGTTGAATTTTATCAAATGCAAAATCTCATGAAACACAGGGTTTTCATAACAACTGTTGATCATTCAGAATAAAGCTCATTTTTGCCACTATTTTTATGCATTTTCACCCTTTCCAAAATGACTAATATCAAGCAAAATAAATAATAAATGTACTCCTTGGGAAAAGTGGGCCTTTTTCTTACCATGGTAGGACTCCATTTTTAGAGTTATTAGTGAAGCATGATTTATAAAGAATATTAATTATTATTCTAGATGAAATCCATAGTAACAGAATAATATTTAAAAATCACCAAAATTATGGATACTAAACCCTTACAGGTATCATTTCATGCTCTGATGAAGAGAAGAAAACTTAAAGTCCTACCTTTATAAATCTAATTAATTTCTCTCATTCTGGGTCTTAAAATACTTTCTCCCTCACAATATGTCTTTTCTCCCTCAAATTCCTAACTTTTCAGCCCTAGTTTTAGAAAAAAGATCAGCTAGAAAGAAAAACTGTATTTCTCTTCCACATCCAGGAATCATACTTCACTTGAAACAAACAATTGGTAAAACTCCAGACCCAACAGGGATGGAACACTCAACAGCTTTGCCTTTCATGTGGAGAAGAGGGAAATTGGCTATTGTAGAATAGGGACCAATATTAGCTGATGTCTGGAAATGTCAAAACAATTAACATGAAATACTAAACTCATGTAAAATCAGTGCTCTAATACTGTAACTCCTGAATGCTCTCTGTACCATATTACACACCAGGATTAAGAAAACAGTCCTTGAATGTTTCACAGTGCCCTCATCACAGTTGACCTTGTGTGCTTTCCAGAGTCCTTAATTCTGCCACTTTCACCATCCCTGTCTCTATGGATTTATGACGTATCACCAATATTATTACTTTGCCTGTTTCCACCCCAAATATCTTAGGCATTGTAAGTAACATATTTCCATATAAGGTTGCTGAAAAGTCAAGAAGCAGAATTTTTTTTAATTTCAGAATATTACCGGGATACAAACATTTTGGTTACATGAGTTGCTTTTGTACAGTTTGAGTCAAAGTTATAAATGTGTCCATCACCCAGTTAGTGTGCATTGCACTGATAGGTGTGAATTTACTCATCTGCTCCTCCCTCCTCCCACCTGCTTGATTTCCATTGAATTTTACTACCATATGTGCACATGAGTGTTGATCAATTAGTTTTAACTTAGTAGTGAGTACATATGGTGTTTGTTTTTCCATTTTTGTGATACTTCACTTAAAAAGATGGTCTTCAGTTCCATCCAGGTTGTTGCAAAAGTTATTAGTTCACCATTTGTTTATGGCTGCATAATACTCTATGGTATATATATATCACATTTTATTAATCCACTCATGTATTGATCGACACTTGGGCTGTTTCCACATCTTTGTGATTGTGAATTGTGCTGCTATAAACATTCTTGTGCAAGTGTCTTTTTTATAAAATGTCTTTTTTTCCTTTGGGTAAATAC
>NW_012153285.1:6508720-6528521 GCF_000956105.1 Propithecus coquereli | reverse complement strand
CATTTCCCTGATGATTAGAGATGTTGAGCATTTTTTCATATATTTATTGGCCATTAGTCTATCTTCTTTTGAAAAGCTTCTATTCAAGCCAATTTTTTAATGGGGATGTTTGATGTTTTCTTGCTGATTCGCTTGAGCTCTTCATAGATTCTGGTTATTAGTCCTTTATTGGATATATAGCATACAAATATTTTCTCCTATTCTGTAGGTTGTCTATTCACTCTATTTATTATTTCCTTGGCTGTGCAGAAGCTTTCTAATTTAATCAGGTCCCATTCACTTATTTTTGTTGTTGCTGTCTTCTTCATAAATTCTTTGCCTAGGCCAATATCTATAAGAGTTTTTCCAACTTCTTCTTCTAGAATTCTTATAGTTTCATGCCTTAGGTTTAAGTCTGTTATCCATTGTGAATTAATGTTTGTGAGTGGTGAGAGATGCAGATCCTGTTTCAGTCTTCTGCCTATGGTTATCCAGTTTTCCCAGCACCATTTATTGAATAGGGATTCTTTTCCTCAGTATATGTTTCTGCATGCTTTGTCAAAGATCAGATGGCAATATGATGATGGTTTTATATCTGGGTTCTCTGTTCTGATCCATTGGTCTATGTCTCTGTTCTTGTGCCAGTATCACACTATTTTGGTTACTATAGCCTTGTAATATGGCTTGAAATCTGGTAAACTGATGTTTCCCGGTTTATTGTTTTTGCTTAAGGTTGCATTGGCTATACAGAGTCTTCGCTGGTTCCATATGAAGTGCAGAATTATTTCTTCTAGATCTGTGAAAAATGACATTGGTATTTTAATAGGGATTGCATTGAATCTGTAGATCACTTTGGGTAGTACAGACATTTTAACAATGTTGATTCTGCCAATCCATGAGAATAATATCTTTTTCCATTTGTTTACATCCTCTGTGATTTCCTTCCTCTGTGTCTTGTAGTTCTCCCTGCAGAGGTCTTTCACTTCCTTGGTTAAATATATTCCTAGGTATTTTATTTTCTTTGTCGCTATTGTGAAAGGTAATGAGTCTGTGATTTGATTCTCAGCTTGACTGTTGTTGCTGTATAGGAACACTACTGATTTGTGTACCTGAGATTTTATAACCTGAGATTTTGCTGAATTTATTTGTCAAATCCAGTAGTCTCTTGGAAAAATCTTTGGGGTTTTCTAGATATAAGATCATATCATCAGCAAGACATAATAGTTTGTCCTCTTCTTTCCCCATTTGGATACCCTTGATTTCCTTCTCTTACCTGATTAGCTAAGACTGGCTAGGACTTCCAGCGATATGTTGAACATAAGTGGTGACAGTGGACAACCTTGTCTGGTTCCAGTTCTAAGCAGAAATACTGTCAATTTTTCCCCATTCTGTATGATGTTTGTTGTGGGTTTGTCATACATGGCTTTTATAATATTGAGATATGTTCCATCTATGCCCATTTTGTTAAGAGTTCTTATCATAAAATGATGCTGAATTTTGTCAAATGCTTTTTCTGTATCTATTAAGAGGATCATATGGTCTTTGTTTTTGCTTCTATTTATGTGGGGAATCATATTTATAGATTTGCGTATGTTGAACCATCCTTGTATTTCTAGGATGAAGCCCACTTGATAGTGGTGAATTATTTCTCTAATATGCAGTTGAATTCAGTTTGCTAGGATTTTATTGAGAATTTCTGCATCTATATTCATAAGGGATATTGGTCTGTACTTTTCTTTTTTTGTTGTGTCCTTTCCTGGCTTGGTATCAAGGTAATATTGGCTTTGTAGAATGAGTTGGGGAGGATTCCTCCCTTCTTCATGTTATGGAATATTTTCTGCAGTATAGGTACCAGGTTCTTCTTTATAGGATTGGTAAAATTCAGCTGTGAAACCATCTGGTCCAGGACTATTTTTTATTGGGAAATTTTTTATTGCTGCTTCAATTTTGTTACTTGATATTGGTCTGCTCGGGGGTTCTATTTCTTCCTCATTAGCCTAGAGAGGTTGTATTTTTCCAAGAATGTATCCATTTCCTCAGTGTTTTCAAGTTTATGTGCATAGAGATTTTTTATAGTATTCAGAGATGATATTTTGTATTTCCCTGGTATCAGTTGTGTTATCTCCTTTTTCATTTCTGATTGAGCTTATTAGGGTCCTTTCTTTTCTTTTTCTGGTTAATCTAATGAGCGGCCTATTGATTTTGTTTATCTTTTCAAAGAACCAAATTTTTGTTTCATTAATCTTCTATATAATTCTTTTGTTATCGATTTCATTTAGTTCTACTCTGACCTTAGTTATTTCTTTTCTTCTGCTGGGTTTGGGATTGGTTTGCTCTTCTTTTTCCAATTCCTTGAGATGATACATTAGATTGTTGATTTGTGATCTTTCTTTCTTTTGGATATAGGTATTTATGGCTATTAATTTTCCTCTTATGACTGCTTTTGCTGAATCCCACTTTGATAACTTGTGTCTCTTTGTCATTTAGTTTGAAGAATCTTTTGATTTCCATTATAATTTCCTCCTTGACCCAATAATCATTCAGCAGTAGGTTGTTTAATTTTCATGACTTTGTGTAGAGTTTGGTGTTTCTCTTGGAATTGATTTCTACTTTTATTCCACTGTGGCCTGAGAAGATACGTGGTATAATTTTCATTTTTAAAATTTGTTGAAACATGTTTTTTGGCCTGGGATGTGATCTATCTTATAGAAAGTTCCATGAGCTGATGAGTGCAGTTCTTCTGTGGAGAAGGGTTGGCACTCCCCCAAATGGATACTCCTTGGTCTCCCACACACCCTGTAAAACTGAATCAGTAAATGCTATAAACAGTGTGAAATTTGATCTCCCTGTCAGTAGGTGGCACTTGCTGGAAGAAACAAACTGCAATGTTGTTTTGGGGTCCTGTGACCAGCTCTAGTCCCTCAGGAGAAGCACTTGAATGCCCCAGGTGGTGAATGGGGTACTGGAACTTCCAAGTGAGTCTTTATTCTCTGCCACAGCAGAAGTGGGTGGGGGAGTGTGGCTGGGCAGGGCTGGGTTGGATGCACTTGCCCTCAGGCTCTACAAAAGCTGGCAAGGTAGCTTTTTTGGCAGGGGTCAAAGGTGTGCTCCCAGAGTCGCCAGGGAGGGACTGAAGTGGTCCCACCCACCAGAAGGTCTGCTGGTGGAAGCAGGTCCATCTGACATTCATAAATTGGCTGGCAGTCTATAGTGGGCCTCACTCCTCTGCCTTGTCCTCTGTTCCATGGTCTCTTTCTGGCATCTGCCGGCAGGCATAAGTTCCAGCTGAGCTTCCCTCTGACTTTGTTGTGGGCCAGAAGGTTCTGGGCCCAGGATCCGTGCCTGAGCTGAGAGTGTGGCCCTCCTGTGGGGGAAGGGGTGGCTGCTCTGATGGAATCACCAGGCAAGCAACACTAGGGAGGGCTGGCGAGCAGGGAGCTCACAGACAGAGCACCCCTCAGTCCACCACAGGACCCCAAGAGGAAAGGCCTGAGCCCCACTCTCTGTGAAAGCCTCAGTGTGGTGGCTTAATTGCCTCTCTTGACAGCTGTGGGTGGGAGGATAAGGGGAGGAAAAGAGTCTGGATGGAGGAATTCTAACACTCTGGTCATCTCCAACCCTCTCTCTAGGAGGCAGCCCACCCAGAATCTCCAGTTTCTGGAGTCATGCAGATCACCTGGGACCCAGTGGCCCCCTATGGCTCTTGTACTCTGGGCCAGTGTTGGGAAATGTCTGTGTGGGAACAAACCAGATGAAACCTGAGGAGTTGAAGCTCCGTGGGGAGGACAAAGGCGCATGGTGGGTAGAGAAGCATTATGGTGCCGCTTTCCCAGCTTGGGTCAGTGGGCTGGGAAGCCTGGTGCCCTGTCCACAAGAAGCTCCCAGCTCACTGGCGGCAGCCGCCTCTGGGCACATGTGGGTAGAAAGTCTCTTTAGCAGCTTTGGGAACCCACTGACGCAAGGCAGGGAGAAACAAACCGCTCCACCTGCCCTTCTCTACCCCTTCCTGTGGAGTCTCCTGAAGGCTCTGGCACCCTTCCTTCAGACCCTCATCTGATCTATGTTTGTTTGTTCATTTTTTCTCTTTCATCTAAAACTTCTCCTTCTTACTGAGACGCTCTGGCAGCTGGTGTCTCTGGTCAGCCATCTTTAGGAGCAGAATTTCTCAGCAAGAGGAGCTGTAGGTAAAGGGCTCTCCCGTTACCTTCTAACTGGCACCCAGGAGGCTGTGTACACTACAGGGAAAGACAGAGTAGAGGGAACAAGGACATCCCAAAGGAAGGAAAAGACACTTAAGAGGAGATTGGCCCCTATTTCCCAGTCTGGTGAGTGCCAGCCAGCTCTGGGAGCAAGAGAACACCTTTAATTTTGTGCACTCAATTCCCTTAGCAAGCAGCCCAGTAAGTGCCCTTACTTCCGGGCTTGTGGGGTACCTGGTAGCATGGAAGAGGTTTTGCTCACATACGCCATCACCATGAGAACCTGTGCATTGGAGAACCAGCCTGTCCTTCTAGTCCACCAGCACCTTTGTGAAAGTAAAAAGCTGGCTGATTATGAAATGACTTTTGATGACAAATTTCCTCAGACCCTTTTGAGAAAGAGCTGCTATTGCTACTCTTATGTCTCTCTAATTATGTAAATGTAGGGCTCTTTTGTACCCTTTGAGTATTAAATAAATGCTTATGGACTGGCTGATTATTCTTCCCTTGCTAATAATGCAAAGCAAAAGTAGATCAAATGACTTCTGGATAACACCCTTCTCTCAACTGTTAGATAATCTCAGCCAGAAACCACCCAATCCCTGCATCAGGTTGTGGCCCTCATGGTGGATACTATGGTGCCCCAGCCAGATCACCACCCATTTCTCAATCTCAATCTCCCAGCTTCCAGGAATGTTGGCTGCTGACATCTCACAGCTGTGTCCCTCTCCAGGAAGTGCCGTCAGCTGAAAGAAGCTGCCTTGCCCAAGGCTGCAATATCTCATTGTGCCAGCCCACATGCAATGCCCGGCCGGTGGGATGGGTGCAAAGGTCTGGCTCTCTTGCCTTTGTGGGGACAAGTCTGATGGGCCAGCCTCGCCCCAGAACTCCCCAGGGGATCCTATGAGGTCTCTGGTACAACATGCATTGAAACTCAATGTCTCCCTTTGCCCCCATTCTGCTCCTCTCACCTGTTCACAAGTGTTGGTCCTACAACTGCACATAAATTTCCATCTCAGAATCTGTGTTCCAAGGAGCTAAAACATAAGCCCCTTCCTCCTGTGTTCTTTGGTTTCTATTTGCTGTCTGCTATTCTTCATAAAAGCAGATGTCTCTATCTATACATATGTGTATATACTGCATGTGTTTGCATTGCAGGCATGCAGGGGCACATAGATCCTTTTCATACTTAGTCTACATCCAGTCCACGCAGGGCCTATTTCCAAGGACAAAAATCTGACCTGAGACGGTTTAAGCAAAAGGAATTCTATAGGCTCACAGAATGGGAAGTCCAAGAAGTCTGCTCTAGCCATAGCTTGATCAGGGGTTCAAAGAATGTCACCAGGACCTATTTTTCTCTCTCTCTCTCTTAGCCCCATCGCTGCCATGTTGACTTAATTCTGAAATAGCCTGCATTAGTTAGCTAATGTCACAGTGACACTTCCTGACCAGTGACCATGAAATAGCAGAGGCATTCAACAATGAGCATTTCTTTCCCACACATCTGCCAGTCAGCTGATGTCAACTGGGCTTACTCAAACACTTTGGAGGACCGGTTGAGTTAGGGTCTTGGTGGTTATGCTTCACATGAGGCTCTTCCTAAGCTTGGCTCCTTGATATGAGTTGGGAATTCACCATGAGGTTGGGCTGAGAGGGCAGGAGCTACCCTGCAGGACTCTTCTTATATCCACAGTAGAGAACAGAGAGCAGGTCCAACTGCACAAGCATATTCCGAGCCTCTGCTTGTGTTCCATCTGCCAGCATCTCATTGGCCGAAGCGACTTATGTGGCCAAGCCCGACATCAGTGCAGTGAAGAGGTATATTCCTCTTATGGAAGTGGGTGGGGGTTGAGGAGGGTAAACATCAAACCTAACAGGGGTCTTCCCCCATCACAGTCCTGGCATAGGTGCAGTATCTTCAGTATTTACTTCTTCCCAACTTCAGGTGCAAGGAGAAGAATGCCTGTCTCAAGTGCCACCAAAAAGTCCCACTGTTTCTCCCCAGCCCTGGTGCATCCTCTGTTCTCCCTGCACCAACCACTGTGACAAATAGGATCGCGTGCACTGACTAAGCTGGGGGGTGGCCACCTTGTACGAATTGTATGGGTTAAATTCCCCAGACAGAAAACAGGACACAGTTACAAGAACGGGAGCCAAAGCACCCTGGGCTGCAAGAAACCATGTAAGTCCACAGAAGTCGGGAGCTCCCTCTCCTCCTGGCCCCCAACTCTCTGTTCTCCTTCTGCTCTGAGTGCCCAGGGCTGTTTCTCACTGGCTTGGGATCCTTACACTTCCCGCTCCCGCCTGGGTTCAGCACTGGAGAGTCCTGTCAGGACTCTGGGCAGCCAGGCTCAGTTTGTCTTGTGCTCGCCTCTCAGGTACCTGCAACAAATGTTTCAAAACTGCTCTTTCTCTTAGTCTGCCTCCCCCAGACCTCCAATCTCAGGACATCATTTCTCCGTGGGTCCCACCCTGGCTGGCAGGCCCTGGAGTGAAAGACCTCATGGCATCACCGCTCTCTTCCCTGGCTCGTGTTGACAGGGCCGCAACCTCCTGGGCCACACACTGGCCTCCCCGACAGCCAGGTCGCTGGACTCGCAGCTGCCCTGGGCCCTCTCCCAGGTCTGTTCTACAGGAGGGGGATTTATGTCCTTGACGTTTTAGGGCAGGAAAAGACATGCTTCCTGGAGGCATGCCAAGAAGGAGGCGCTCCACCCAGGAAACAAACAAGAACCTTGTCTCTATAGTCTTTCCTGCTTCCCCATGTCAAACCCTCCCTGCTCGCCCTGAGTGAAAGGAGAGCTGTCAGGATCAAAGGCCTGCCTTTGTGATGAACTGCTGCTGCTGGCCCCCAGGAAGGACTGTCAGCGCTTTAACTCCTTCTAACCCACTGCGCGCGGGCTGCGCGCATAAGCTTCTGAAGTCACGTTTCGGTAAATGAAACATCTTTTCATGAGCAGAGAGCCATGCCAACTGGAAGGTTTGAAAGAATGATTAAGAACTCCAAAAGCAACAAAATCTGCCTTGGAATATTTCTTGATCTCCTCAATTGCTTCATAATAGATGATCTAATATATCTGCCCCAGGAGAGTGAAAAGCCTAAGAAGGTGGGTTGCGGAGGCAAACGGAGCGTATTACTCTCTCTTCCACCACTACCCAGCTGGGAGATGTCGAGTAAGCAGCCAGCCTCTCTGCACCTCTGTTTCCTCATCTGCACACTAGACATAAGAATTATACGGATCTCATAGTGTAGCAGGGAGGAATAAACAAGACAATTCTTATGATGCACCTACTGCAGACTGTGGTATATAGCACACAAGGTTCCTTAGCTCCTACCGTGGTCATCGTCATTACTATTTTTATCATCCCAAAGCAGGAGATCCACTTGTACCCTCTTTTTGTTCCTGTCTACAAAGGCAAGAGTTACAAGATGTGCTCTGCAAAATCAGAAATCACACAGGCTCAGTCTCTGGGCTTCAGGTTCTGTTAAATCAGCACGTGAGTGAATCTTTGCCATGCCTCCCAAGACAGTAAAATGTAATCATTTTCCAAGGGAAAAATAAGTTACTACTAAGATGACTGAGCAATCACACAGGCAGAACCACGAGCTAGACCATGCCATGTGTCCACCCCAGACCTTTCATTCCCTCTTTATCTTCTGAGGACTCTGGTTTCAGGATATGGAATGAAGAGGAGGGATTTGCAGTCTAATGAGAGAGACAAATACCGTACCTGCATTGCTAACTATGTGCCTCTGGTGAGTGCTACAAACATATCAATAAACACTCTGGAAGGATTTTGTAACTCTGAACTTGCTTAGCCCCACATTTGCTTATGGACACTTTGTGGAACCCATTTTCGGTTACTTCTAACTCATAGCAGAAGTAAGCAGTCCAGAAAGCACCCAGTGCTTTTAAAATTCTAGATTGGCTCCATTGAATTATAAATAAAGATGGGATGGGACTTTGGTAGTTTAGCTCTGGCAATTTCCAAGACATTTCACTTCTCGTCAAATAAATTTTATTAATCCACTTAAATGGGGTTAAAGTCGTGAAACCTTTCTGATACCCACCATCGTCATTCAATCTCTGGGTCTGGAGCCGTTGTGAACCATAATATCCCAAACGAGGATAGCCACAAGGTCTGAGGAAACCACAGTGAAAAATGTGTCACTTGTGGTTTATTTTCCTAGAGCCAAATTAAGGCGGAACAGGATGGTTTCAAGAAATAAACTGTTAAATTTATGGAGTGAAAAAAAAATCTTAGTTTTAATTATAGTCTAGACTGCCTATCTTGGCAACCATCTCCCCCAACAGAGAGTAATTTGTGGAATGTGGGGCCAGGGAGACAGCAACAAATGAGGGGCAGCTTGTCTTAGCACGGTGTAGGAAACCTGTTTCCTCTCCCCTTGCCGAGCAAGCCAAGTAGGTAGAAAATTAACGAAGGGCAAAACGCTGAGATAAGACTGTTATCTAAAAGCCCAGCAGAAAATGGCAATAACAGTACTTCCAGATTCTTTATGTATCCTTATGATATTTATACGAAAATGAGAACTTCCTTCAGTACAGGACTTAAAATACTGTCAACTGGAATAACATTCTTTGTTGATTGTAGGGAAACCACTATACTTAAGATTGTCCAAATCTCTTTTGCACAAATGAGTTGTAAAATGTTAGTGCTTAAAGGGAGTTGATCTATTTAAAGAACTCTGGCGGAAAGTCAGATTCAAAAAAAAATGTTAACACTTCAGGTTTGAGAAAAATAGGCCTTGATGAAGAGGGCAGTGGGAGTAGAGGAGTAACACGGCTACCCGGAGAGACGCCCCTCACTACAAAGAAGGAAGAGGAGGAGGAAACAGAGCAGGGAGGAAGAGGAGAGAGAAGGGTGGCAGAGGAGGGAGAGGAGGAAGGGAAAACAGAGAGGGCTTCGAATAGACTAATAATAAAGTCACAAAGCACCTTGTTTAACATGAATTAATTAATTATATTAACAAGTAATCATTGTATATATTTATGGGGTACAATATGATGTTTGATATATGTATACACTGGAGAAAGATTAAATAAAGCTAATTAACATATCTATCACCTCATCTCCTTGTCCTTTCTCTGTGGTGACAAAGTTTAAAAATCTACTCTTTTGGCAATTTTGAAATATATCCTACGTTCATGCTACGATGCAAGTAGATCTCTAGAACTTACTCCTCTTGCCTAACTGAAAGTTTGTACCCTTTGACCAACATCTCCCTTTCCCCTGTCCCTCCCCCACTCTAAGCTTCTGCTAACCACTATTCTACCCTCTGTGTCCTTGAGATCAGCTATCTTGGATTCCAGATATAAGTGGACTCATGCAGTTATGTGTCTTTCTGAACCTAGATTATTTCACTTAGCATAATGTCCTCGAAGGTCATCCATGTTGTTGCCAATGGCAGGATTTCTTTCTTTTTAAAGGCTGTCTAGTATTCCCTTGTGTATATATTCCACATTTTCCTTATTCATTTATTTATCCACCGACAGACTTAGGTTGCTTCCATATCTTGGTTATTGTGAATAATGCTGAAATGAACACAGGAGTGCAGATACCTCCTCAACATACTGACTTTCATTCCTTCTGATATATACCCAGACAAAGCACCTTATTTTCATCCATTTTCTTTCATATTGTTGACTTAAAAGAGAAAGAAGTGATGAGATTTGGGGTGGGAGTGATGGGGAGTCAGTTGGAACTCATGCAGCCAAATAAAAAATTGCTGATTCCTGGCTATTATTTGGTAATTGGAAAAAATTAATTTCTCTAGAAATTATGGAGTGTCTAAAAGTAGATTAAACTTTTTATTGAACATAGAAAAGTTAACAATTCCTAAGTATCAAAAACTTTTCACAAAGTGAGCACACCTGTCTCAGTCTGTTTGTGCTGCTATAACAGAATACCACAGACTACACAATTTATAATGAACAGAAATTTGTTGACTCAGGGTTCTGGACGCTGGGAAGTCCAAAATCGAAGGGCTGCATCTGGTTAGGGCCTTCTTGCTGCATCATCCCATGGTGGAAGGGCAGAGAGAGAGAGAGAGAAGGGGACTGAACTCACCCTTTTATAATGAACCCACTCCCCCCAAAATAGTATTAATTCATTCATGAAGACAAAGCCCTCATGGCCTAATCACCTCTAGGCCCCACCTCCCACCACTATTGCATTGGGAATTAAGTTTCCAATACATGCTTTTTGGGGGACACATTTAAACCATAGCAACACCTAAGCAATCAGCATCTAATCAAGAAATAGAATATTATCAGCATCCAAGCAAGCATCCCTTGTTACCCCTCCTATCTGGTCACTAACCACCACCATGCCCCATGTCAAAGATAACCTGCCATCTGATTATTTGGTCTATTTTTCAACTTTATATGAGTTGAATTGAGCAGTAAGTACTCTTTTTGTGTCTGCCTTGTTTCTCTGAATATTATGTTTGTGAGGTTTAACCATGTTGTGTACAGATGTAGTTTTTTCATTCTCAGTGTTGAATAGTATTTCAGTGTGTGAATATGTCTCTATGTAGTCATTCCTCTCTTGCTGCTAGAAACATTCTAGTATGTGTGTCGTTTGTTGAACATTTTTGCTTGGGGTATCCCTAATAGTGTGATAGTTGGGTCACAGGATACGCATGTGTTCAACTATTGTAGAAACTGCCACACAGATTTCCAAAATGGCTACCCATTTACACTCCCTCCAGTGGCATAGGAAGGTTCCAGAATCTAATTTTTAGATTCCAACTGAGAAAAAGACCCTATATCTTAGCTCCTTGTGGTGTTGGGTTTTGGTGACAAATTATAAATGACTTCTCTTTTAGTTCCCCACTTTGACTCTTTATGCCTTGTGCCAACACACAAAGCCCTCTCTACAAACCTTCCCACACCCTCTGGTCACTGTCTGCCATTGGTGTGTTTGGTAGACCCCTCTCCGCTTTCCTAAAATTGAAAGTCCTCTTTGGTGACTGGTGCAAGCTGGTGGTCCAAACTGACAATTATGATTAAAACACACGTCTGCTAACACAGAACGGAAATGACTTTGCATAAAGGAGGTATTTCAGAAATATTTGTTGAATAAATGAAAGCATTTAAATGACAATTTCACACCAAGTACAATTCTCTTTATTAATGGAGAATGCATTTTTGACCCAAAGTCTCCCTGTTTGCCCTCCCTCAGACACAATGTCTCTGTTAATGCATAGTGTCATGGGCTTTGTTATTGCTATAGCCCCCACTGGGCTCAGGCATGAACTCCAAATTTGCTTCTTGTCGCTGTGTGGGCAATGCCAAGACAAACTAGCCATCCCTCCTCACCAGATTCTAGCTCCTGTGGGTTGGTGACTCCAAAGTGCAAAGCTACACTGTCTAATTGTCTCTGAGCAGAAAACTCTGAATGGCCCCATTTGAATCTTTCACTTTCATGTGGCAATGTGAAAACCAGGCCGTTTGCACATGACGAATAGAGTGCAAGACTCACTGCAAATGTTGTTTATGTTGCCTGGGCAGATCAAATGACTTGAAGGATTAACATATCAGAATAAAAAGACTCAGATGCATGAGGTGAAGCCAGAAAACCCCACTCTGCTCAATACTACGTCATTTTTCGACACATTCAACTTGACAAAAAAGTTATGTTGGGATATAGTCCCTGTTCTGTTACATGAGACTTTGCACACAAGCAAAATGTAAAAAAAGTCAACTCTTACATGAAACCATTAGACCCCAGATCCAATTCTCTTCTTCTGTCCATTTTTTTCAGGGACCTCCAAGCCAGGGAAGCTTTGCAGACAGAGGCTGTGCCCATAAGTCTGAACTTCTCCTGGCCCATGTCTTTTCTTCTTACATTCTCTGGAGATAGACACCCCGAGCTAGTATTAGGTCATGCTAATGATCAGCAGTACACACACTGATGAGATCATTACTGAGCCACTTCACATTCCTGACATTAATACACCTTCGGATCACTGCTAGGAGAATGTGAGAGTCACCTGGATGGATCATTTTTGGGGCTCCATCTTTGCCCTAATATACCATGCTTCTCTGCTATTATCCCAGCAGCAGGACTAGGATTTATGTTCACTTTCAAATCCTCATCTCAAATTACAAGTAGCACTAAATTCCTACTGCTGCCTTTTGGGGTGGGGGTTATAGTATTTTTCCAGCACTGTTTATTTTAAATTTCAAGTTATTTTTGTTATTTCTTCTTGGTGGTTAAAAGTCCAGTTGGAAGGATTTTCCATGAGGCCAAGAATTCCTGAGAAACCCTGACAATAGTCAGCATTCATGATTACCTAGACAGACATATTTTATGAAAATTGCATTGCTTTTGACTGCCTTCCTATGAATGAGCTCAAATGTTGGGATTCTATTAGATTGGATTTCAGAACATATTTAACATATTTCCATCCAGCAACCTTGGGATGTCTCCTCAATAACAGAAATCATGAAAGGATTGTTATTTGGTATGAAAACATTTGCTCAGGATAGTCAGGCTTCCTGAAAAATGTTGTACATCTTTATGGCTGACATTTTTGTTTTGAATTAAGTGAGTTGTTTTTTTTTTTACCACCAGTTTGAATTATTTTACTTATAAAACTCTTACTATCCTACCTCAAACAAAGCTGGCAATTTTCCCTTCAAAATTTAAGAACTTGAATAAAGTCACATCCATGAAAATACTTTTATTAGTGGGAAAGCCTGAGTTTCCCATACTTGTGTAAATATCAAATGATGCTTATTTAATTTCTCATTTCTCAGGCTGGTGATCCAAGGAGTCAAAAGCAGGTCTACTCCTTAAAATTTAATTTTTTAATGGTGGACTTCATGTTTAAAGAAAA
The DNA here is from genome assembly GCF_000956105.1 of Propithecus coquereli. NCBI lineage: Eukaryota > Metazoa > Chordata > Mammalia > Primates > Indriidae > Propithecus > Propithecus coquereli. The sequence continues at coordinate 6,515,477 of NW_012153285.1, read as the reverse complement.
TTGAGAGTTTTTTTTTCTTTCATATTCCCAAAAGATTGCTTAAATAATTCATGAGAGTTACCACATTTCGGGATATCTAAATAAAACAACACTAAGAATCCAATCTTTCACACATAGGGGAGAAACACTGACATGATAAGGCAAAGCCAAATTCAAGGATGAGACAAGAATCAGATGACATAAAATCCTACAGAGAGATAGGAACTTATAGAGGGCATCAAAGTCCATTCAGGGTAAATGTGAAAGTCTTTACTCACAGTTCTCATCAGGAATAGGAAAACCAACAGAAGTAAAATTTGAGAAGACAGAAATTCTAGAATAATTTCCATGAAAGACAAATGCTTGTTCTGGCTCCCCCACTGCAGGCTCTGTCTTCAGGGGCCAGTTAGAGGTGTCCAGAGACAATCACCAACCCCCGATGTCTACAATCTCATCTAACCCAAACATCTCCTCTTCCTTGAGCAGCTTCCCACCTCTCACTGGAGAGGATCCCAAAGTTGAAGAGGCTACTTTTTGTAAATATGAACGACTTGGAGGCTGCAACAATTCTTTCAAGAATTGTGAACAATGTGAACAATCAATCTTGAGGGTTTTTTAAAAATTAAATCACGCTTTTGAAGATGGCAGAGTAATGCGTTTTCTACCTCCTTCTCCTCTCAAAAATTACCCTAAACCAAAAAGAAAAAACAAAAAAGCACAGACTCCTTCCACCTTTGATACAAGTAGAAGACATATGCAACCAGAAACTGCAATATAGGAAGATTGAAAGTAGATGGAGAAGGGTTAAATGACACAGCTGAGTGGAGGAAGGTCAAACGTGAGGGTCCTCAGAAAGAGATACTGATAAAAGTTAGCCTAAAAGACACAGGAATTGGAGGATCCAGGTATGTCAGTTGGGATTTTCCTTCCTGGGGGGAAGGAGAAAGCGTGTGGGAGGTTGGTTAAAAGTTCAATAGGAGGAGACTTCTGCTTCTGGCGGTATTGCAGATTTGATACACTACAGTGCCCTCCTGCCAAAATACAATAAGAGTCTGTATAAACTGCAACGTAGATAATTTTAATGCATTTGGGAATTACTAGAAAGTAAGAGAAATTTCCAGTTTCTTTCCCTGCATCTTCACCTGAGGGGGGAAAAGTAAAAACAAGCTGAAACCCAAGTTTAGAACCACAATAGTAAGTAAACTCCAGAAAGCAAATTCCTGGGTTGCTTGCCCTGGGGTTGTGAAAGTAAATGTGTCAGCCCCTGAGTTGGTGCTGGGAGACTAATCCTGGGTGGTCCCAAAGCAAGATAGGAAAGATGAACATGAAGCTTCTCATTAATTAATCCAGGGCTGTGAAAGTACACAAGTGACTCCAGCCCAGCACACACAAATCCTTTCTGGAGGAAAGCATCCCAGAATTCCCAAAGATTAAGTTCTACAAAATATGAACACACGGTCCAAAATTACCAAACACAAAACAAAAGGAGCCACTTATAAGTGAACAACAAACTCAGATTTAAATCCTAAAAACCTAAAATTTTGGAATTATCAGATAAAGAATATGAAATAACCAAGACTACAGAATTTAAAAGACTGCACTTCTTTTAAAAAAGAAAAAGAGATTACCAAAAATTGCTAAGCATGTTCAAAGAACGAGCAAAAGAACTCTTAGAATTGAAATGTATAATCATTGACTTTTCAAACTAAATGAATGAGTTAAACAAAAGATTGGATTCAACTAAGAAAAGAATTAGCAAATCAGAAGATGGATCTAAAGAAATTACCCAGAATGGACCATAAAGAAGAAAGAAATTAGAAAATTTAAAAGGGCAACTAAGAAACATGGAAAGTAGAATCAGTATAAATAACATTTATTTTATAAGATGAAAAAAGTAATAGAGCTAAAATTCTATAACAAAAATATCTAAGTTGAGAGGAAGATGATCAGTGCTAAAGTATACTAATGTTGACGAGTTATTCAGATATTGAAAAACTCAGATATTGTTAGGTTAATTATACATGGTAAATTCCAAGGGTAACATTTTAAAAAGAGAGGTTATGACTTCCAAACTAGTAGAAAAAAATAAGAGAAAAACCAAAGAAAATCAATTTTTTAAAAAACATAGAAAAAAGCAGGAAAAATAAAAAACATAGAGTAGAATAGTTTAAACAATCCAAATATACCAATAATCCTAATATTCATACATATATTAACTTGTCAGTTAAAAGAGATTGTGAGACTGGATTTTAAAAAAATAAAATTCCCACTACATACTGTTTAAAAGAGACTCACTAAAATATAAGGTAATACCAAGATTGAATATAAAAGGCATATTCAAAAAAATATATTCCAGCCTTTACCCATGCTCATGGGTTGGAAGAATTAATACTGTTAAATGTCCATACCACCCAAAGCAATGTACAGATTGAATGTAATCCCTATCAAAATTCCAATGGCATTTTTTACAGAAACAGACAAAAAATCCTAAAATTTGCATAGAACTACAAAAGACCCCAAATAGCCAAAGCAATCAAGCAAAAAAGAAAAAAGAAAACTGGAGGCATCAAACCACCTGATTTCAAAATATGCTACAAAGCTATAGTAATCAAAACAGCATGGTACCTACATAAAAATAGACATATAAACAAATGAAACTGGATAGAGAGGCCAAAAATAAATTCACACATTTACAATCAATTGATTTTCCACAAAGGTACCAAGAACACGTAATCTCTTCAATTACTGGTATTGGGAAAACTGGATGTCCACATGCAGAGGAATGAAATTGGACCCTTATCTCACACCATATACAGAAATCAACTCAAAATGGATTAAAGACTTAAACATAAGACCTAAACTATAAAATTACTCAAAACATATGGAAAAATCTTCTTGACATTAGTCTCAGCAGCAATTTATTGGATATGACCCAAAAAGCACAGACAACAAAAGCAAAAATAGACAAATGAGATTACATCAAACTAAAAAGCTTCTGCACAGCTAACAGAAACAATCACAGTCAAGAGACAACCTACGGAATGGGAGAAAATAATTGCAAACCATAAATAAATTGCAAACCAAAATTGAAAACCATAAATCTGATAAGGGGTTAATATTCAAAATATATAAGGAACTCAACTCAACAACAAAAAAGCAAATCACCCAAATAAAAATCGGCAAATGACCTGAATAGACATTTCTCAAAAGACGACATAAAAATGGCCAACAGATGTGTGAAAAATGCTCAAAATCACTAATCATCAGGGAAATCCAAGTTAAAAGCACAGTAAGATATCACCTTGTACCTGTTAGAATGGCTACTGTAAAAAGATTAAAGATAAGCATTGGTAAGGATGTGGTGAAAAGGGAACGATTGCACACTATTGGTGGGAATGTAAATTAGTACAGCCATTATGGAAAACAGCATGGAGGCTCCTCAGAAAATTAAAAATAAAACTACCATATTATCCAGCAACCCCACTGCTGGGTGTATGTTCAAAGGAAATAAAATCAGTATATAGAAGAGATATCTGTATTCCCATGTTCAGTGCAGCATTATTCACATTAGCCAAGGTGTGGAATCAATCTAAACGTCCATCAATGGATGAATGAACAGAGAAAACGTGACACACACACACACACACACACACACACACACACACACACACACAATGGAATACTATTCAGCCTTAAAAAAGAAGGAAATCCTGTCAGTTGCAACAAGGATGAATCCAGAAGACATTATGTTAAGTGAAATAAGCCAGGCACAGAAAGACAAATACTGCATGATCTTATTTATATCTGGAATCTAAGCACGTTGAACACATAGAAGCAGAGAGTAGAATGGTGGTTGTCAGGGGTCAGGAGATGCGAATAGAGAGATGTTAGTCTAGGGTACAAAGTGTTAGTTAGACAGGATGAATATGATCTGGAGAGCTACGGTACAGCATGATGACTATAGTTAGTAATGTACTGCATACTTAAAAATTGCTGAGAGAGTAGATCTTAAATGTTATTACCACACACACAAAATGGTAACTCCGTGGTGATGGAGAAGGTAATTAGCTTGATTTAATCATTTCACAATGTATACATACATGGAAATATCACATTTGTACACCATAAATACATGTAATTTTTATTTGTCAATTATACCTTAATAAAACTGGGGGAGAAATATAGATATAGATACATAGATATGTACATATACACATATACATACCAGAGCATGAAAGCTGGAATCACTATAATGTTTACTAAACAAAGTAGACACTAATCAAAATCATTATTAGGAATAAAGAGGATCATTACATATTGCTAAAGTTTAATTCACCAAACATAAATATTTATTCTAAGCTTGTATCACAAAAAATTAGCCTCAAATATACAAAATTCAAAAAAACAGAATTACAGAGAGATATTGACAAATTCACAATCATACTGGGAGATTTCAAACTATCTCTATCAATTATTTAGGTAAAACAGAAAAAAGAGTTAGTAAAGATATAAAAGAATTAGGTGATATAACTAATAGCATCACAGAATTAGCAATTATACGTATTTTTTTTAAGCACACAGAGAACATTTATAAAAATTGGCAACATTCTATGCTATCAAGCACATATCAGCAAATTTTAAAGAATTACTATCATAAAGGCTTGGTTTTCAACCACAATGAAATTAAAATTACATATATACATATACACATACATATTAGAAATCGTACTCCTAAATAATTCATAGATTAAAGTGATAATCAAAATAGAAATTTTTTCTAAAACTAGTGAATGATAAGGAGCTTATTACATATGAAAACATAAAATTTGTACAATACAAATAAAACTATTTTGAGGAAAATTTATAGTATTAAATACTAAGTAGAAAAGAAGAAAAAAATTAATAGTTAAGCATCGAATTTGAGATGTTAGAAATGAGACCCTGTCTCAAATTAAAAAAAGAAGTTAGAACAAGAACATACGTAAATAAAGTGCAATGAAGGAGATAATATGAAGTCAGAGCAGGAATTTACAATACAGATACAGTACAGATGATCGCCGAATCTAAAACTGGGTGGTTTCAAAAAGTGAAATAGAAGAGGCTGGGCACAGTAGTTCACAACTGTAATCCCAGCATTTTGGGAGGCCAAAGCAGGAGGATTGCTTGAGGCCATCAGTTTGAGATCAGCCTGGCAACATAGGCAGACCCCATTTCTACAAAAAAAAACAAAAAAATTATTTTAATTAGCTGGGCATGTTGGTGCATGCCTGTAGTCCCAGCTACTCAGGAGGCTGAGGCAGGAGAATCCCTTGAGCCCAGGAGTTCGAGGTTGCAGAGAGCTATGATCAGGCCACTGCACGCCATCCTGGGCAACAGATGAGACCTTGTCTCTAAATAAATAAATTAATTAAACAAAAAATAAAAGAGTAATGTCTGGTTATTTTAGTTAAGAAGAAAAGAAGGCACAATTAAAATGTACTAGGAATGAAAAGGGCCTACTTAAATACAGACATGGCAAATATTTTAAAAAGTAAGTGAATATTATGAACAACTTTATGTTAATAAATTTGAAAACATAGTTACAATGAACAAATTATTAGAAAAATTAAGCCTAATAAAAGTGAAATCAAGAAGTCGAAAGTCTGAATAGGGTTATAATCACTAAAGAAATGAAATCAGTAATTAAAGGTCTGAATAGTGCTATAACTACTGAAGAAACAAAATCAGTAGTTAAAAATAACCCCACAGAGAAAATATTAGGTTGAAATGTTATTACAGGTTAGATCTATCAAACTATCAAAGAACAAATTATTCCAATCTAATACAAACTTTTCTGGAGAATTGGCAAGAAGGGACAATTGCCTAACTAATGGTATAAGACCAGTATGCTATAATGCCAAGTCAGCCAAGGACAGAATGAAAAAGGAATATTACACAGTAAGCTCCCCTAGGAACCCAGAGGCCAAAATCCCAGACAAAATACTGAGGAACCCATTTTACCAGATGAATTTATCTTCAAAATAAAAGAATGGTTTAACATCAGAAGACCTATAAATGTATATTGCAAAAAATAACATTAAAAACTAGAAAAGATATCATAATTTTAATAGATGCAGTGAAAGCATTGAATAAAATTCAACACCAACTCATGATAAAAACTGTTACCAAGTGAAGAATAAAAGAGAATATTCTTAACTTGCTAAAGATAATCTATCTAAAACCTACAACAACAGTATTCCTAGTGTTTAAGAATCATTTTCCTGGTCATGCATGGTGGTTCATACTTGTAATCCTAACACTTTGGGAGGCTGAAGTGGGAGGATTGCTTGAGGCCAGGAGTTTGAGACCAGCCTGAGCAACACAGTGAGACCCCCATCTCTACAAAATATTAGCTGGGCGTTGTGATGGCAAACGCCTGTAGTCCCAGCTGCTTAGTTGGTTCTTTGAAAAAATAAACAAAATTGATACACCTTTGGCTAAGCTAACAAAAAACAGGAAAGAAAAATCCCTAATAAGCTCCATCAGGAACAAAAAAGGAGAAGTTACAACTGATGCCATGGAGATTCAAGATATAATTTATGAATATTACAAAAACCTTTATGCACACAAACTGGAAAATGTGGAGGAAATAGACAAATTTTTAGAAACATACAGCCTCCCTAGGCTCAACAAGGAAGAAATAGATTTCCTGAACAGACCAATATCAAGGACTGAAATTGAAACAGCAATAAAAAACATTCCAAAAAAGAAAAGTCCTGGACCAGATGGTTTCACACCC
>NW_012153285.1:6495359-6506283 GCF_000956105.1 Propithecus coquereli | reverse complement strand
ATTTGCATACACAAAGAGTGCAATGAGCACCACTCAAAGGATGGACATATTTGAAACTCGGACTTGGGGGGGAGGGGCAAGGACAACATACGTAACCTAAACATCTGTACCCCTATAATATGCTGAAATTAAAAAAAAAGTGATAGCCAATACAAAAACAATCAAACAACACGGATAGCATTTTTCACATCACAGGAAACATAGTTGGCCAATCACACAGGAAATGGTGCTCTGCATCATCAGTAATAAGAGAAGTTCAAATTAAACCCATGATGATTTACACCTACGAGATTGGCGAAAGAAAAGAAGTTCAATCATACAAACTATTGACAAAGACATAGGGATTCCTATATATTGCTGGTGGAAGTATAAATCGGTACAAGCATTCTGGAAAACCATTTGTCATTTTCTTGTAAAATTGAAAACACACATATACTATGACTCAGCCATTTCATTTCTAGAGAAACTCTCACATGAGTGGCATTCAAAATAATGGTCCCTCCCCAAAGACGTTGACATCCTCATTGTCAGGACCTGTGAATACGCTACCTTACACAGCAAAATGGACCTTGCAGATGGGATTAAGGTTAAGGACCCTGAGATGGAGAGACTGTCCTAGATTTTCTGAGCCCAGTGTCATCACATGGGTCCTTAAAAGCTGAGAACCTTTCCTAGGAACTGCAGTCAGAGAGATGGCAGCACAAGGAGGGCTTGAGGCAAGGCTGATGGTTCTGAAAGGAAAGTAGCTTTGTGCAAGGACTTCTCAGAACTGGAAAAGGCGAGAAAATAGCTTCTCCCTTGGAGTCTCCGGAAAGGAATGCAGCCCTGCTGACACCTTCGTGTTAGCCTAGTGAATCCCATGCCGAACTTCTGACCTACAGAACTGTAAGGCAATAACTTTCTGTTGTTCTAAGCCACTAATCTCGTAGTAATTTGTTACAACAGCAATAGAAAACTAATGCATACATGTACACCAGAAAATATGTAAAAAGAAAAGAAAGTTTTACATAACATTGTATGTCATCATGAAAAACTGGAAACAATCCAATGTCCATTGACAGAAAAACTAACATAAAAATTGTTGTATACCACACGAAGGAATAGTACACAGTAGTAAAATGATGAAATATGATTGCAAACAAGAAGAAATGATTCAGAAAATACTACATGAAAAATATCAAGTCACAGACAACACACAACATAATACCACTTTTACAAAGCACAAAAGTAAGCAAAGCTACACAGCATATTGTTTATGGTTACTTATTTATGTGATGCAACTATTTACTATTTTTTTAAATAAAATAAGATTGTTACAAAATTCAGACTTGGAGCAGGAAGAGGGGGAAGGCATAGGACAAGAGTACACAGATAAAATTCAAAGGTATTAGTATTGCTCTAATTCTTAAGTTGGGTGATGGGTTATAATGTACTCCAGTGAGTTCTATTATGCTCCAAAACTTACATATGTATTACATTATTTGTATTAAATATTACCTTACAAATTATACATATATCTGTATAAGGAAAAGTTAGAATCCCAAATCCTCTTGCTCTAGTCTGTTGACTTCCGCCACCCCCAGTTCTACCAACGTAGGCAAGAGGAGGTATATTCTAGAGCAATCGTACTGGACAGACTTGAGATTCAGAGGCAGACAGCAAGAGACTGGAGGATCTTGTTCCAGAAAAACTTCATCTCCATAGAGAAAAAAAAAATACCAAGTTGTTTTCCAAAGTGATTGTACCAATCAGAAGTATATCTGTCAAAGTAAAAACAATCAAACATGTGGGGTCCCACAAAAAAGGAGGAGGAGGAGGAGGAGGAGGAGGACCACCCAGACCTTCTCCCATAAAATCCATCAGGCAGCAAACTTCCCTCAGACACTATCTGCAGTTCCATGTTTCACTCTTACTGCGCCTGGACAGCCAAGAATCAGCGGGATCTTGACGAAAACTTCCTCATAGAAAACTGGGGCCAATACAAACAGAAAAGGAACCGAACTGTAGAAATAAAATATTTTTAAATTATCATTTACCTTCTTACAGAAAAGAGAAAATGTGGCTTTCTTAATAAGAAAAGAAGGCTGTAAAATGGAGCGACCAGAGAATAAGAGCTTTTGGAAAGTGGGGGTGGGGGGAAGAATATGTATACATATATAAAATATATATAAATACATGAATGATAGGTATAAGAAATTCAGTAAAATGGTTGTAAAGTAATGTGAGAAAATTTCCAAGAAAGGAGAAAAAAAGAATGAATTGATGAAAATGGGAGAAAAATAAATTAATTAAATTAATCCAGGAAGTACAACATTTGACTGGTAGAAATTATAAAAATAAAGGACAGAGAAAAAGGATAAAGGCAAAGGAATAAGATGATAATACCTCTCAGATGGAAAGATACATGTCTCTAGATTGAAAAGAACCACCAGTGGCCACCAAAATGAATGGGAAAAGACCTTCCCTGGGCATATCATTCCGAATTCTAGTGGAAAAAGAAACAGCTCACATACAAAGGATCGAAATCTCCACTGGGTATCTCAACAGCAACCCTGGAAAACAGAATTCAATAGAGCAATGCCTCAAAATGTGAAGGCAAATGATTTTTACCTTGGAACTCTATACTCTGCCAAAATATTAATAAAGTGTGAGAGCAGAATGCAGTTATTTTCAAACATACCAAATCATGTGCCCTTCACAGGAAACCAGAGAGGACGTCTCTACTGAAACGAGGACAGAATGAAGACATCTGGTAACAAAGGACCCAGCACAGGAGAAAAGTGAAGAATTCTTAGGACAATGGTAAAGTAAGGATCAGGGGATCAGCTATGCAGAGGATCTAGAAAGTAACCAGTCTAAACTGGAGCAGGGAAGTGTGTGTGTGTGTGTGTGTGTGTGTGTGTGTGTGATAGACTTCAGGATGGATATTTCCAGAAATAAAATGTAACTAATATATCGTCTGATATTTTGAGAAAGTAGAAAATTGTTCTGGAAGCTATTTTACAAAGCTGTTTGTCATGGTTTGAATCTTTGTGTCTCTTCCAAAATGCACATTGAAACTTAATCCCCAGCGCAACAGTATTAAGACCTGGGGCCTTTAGACGGTGATTAGGCCGTGAGTGCTCTAGGATTAACATGTTATAAAAGGACTGGAGGGTTAACTAGCTGGGCTCCTTTTTGCCCTTCTGCCCCTCTTCCATGTGAGGACACAGGATTCATCCCCTCGTAAAGGACACAGCAACAAGATGCCATGTAGGAAGCGGAGACGGGGCTCTCAACAGACAGGGAACCTGCCGGCACCTTGACCTTGGGCTTCCAGCCTCCAAAACTGTGAGAAATAAATTTCTTTTCTTTATAAGTTACCCAGTGTCAGGTATTTTGTAATAATAGCACAAATGGATTAAGACATTGTCAGAAGATATAGGAAAGCTTAACAAGAGAGCCAATGAAACAAGTAAATAAACAAGTGGAAAAAAATAAGACAATTAATAACTCCAAGAAAAAACAAAAGTTGTACAAAAAAGAAATGTAATAATAATATACTACTTGGCTCAACAGTAAACAATTATTTTCATTGTTATAATAATGAAGACATTAAATGTGTATTTAAGCAAAAATTTTGATGTAACTACATCAGATGGATGAGGGGAGGGAAAAGGACATCAGAGAGTTAAAATAGTAAATCAATGAATTAATAGATAAAACTAATGAATTAATAGAAGGCAATATGTGATATTATTTCAAAACATAGATAAAATGCCAGAAGAAACAAGAAGAAGGATTAAAAGTGATTACGTCTGACAAGAAGAGCCAAGGGCTTTTTTTTGTTATAAGTCTTTTAGCACTGTTTTCCTTTTTAAATTATATGCATATATTTCTTTAATTTAAATCTATTTAAAAATATATCATAGGCTAAGTCATAATGAGGTCATTGAGGTTCAGGGGTATTAATGAACTTTCCTAAGGTGGTGGCCTGGAAATAGAATGGCCAGGACTTGCTGTGTCCCTGTTGGGTTTGATTGACTCCATTAATGGCTCTAATTTTTCATGTCTTCCTATAGCCATCCCTTTTGGTAGGGCCTGCTCACACTAGGTCTCGGTATGGTCATATAATTTGCTTTTGCCAAAGGGACAAATGACATGTGCACATTTCTGCTCCTCTCTTAAAACCCCTGTGATAGCCATGAGAACATGCCCAGGCTAGCTGGTTGGAGGATGTGAGAGACATTCGGAAGAAAACCAAGTTGTCCTAGTAGGGACCACATTAGAATACCCAGCCCCTAGCCAGCCCTTCAACTGATCATGGACTCATGAGCCCAGCCAAGATTGGCCAAGTCTGATCCACACCTGCAGAACCTCCCACAGAATCCATGGACTCCTGGCAATGAGAAATAGTTGTCATTTCAAATCAGGGGTCAGCATAATTATTTTGCAAAGGACCAGATAGTAAATATTTTAAGCTTTGTGAGTCATACAACCTTTGTTGCGGCTAATCAACTGTGCCATTGCAATGCAAAAGCAGTCATAGATAACACATGAACAAGTATGGTTGTGTTCTAATTAAACACTTATTTTAAAAAGAAAAGAAATAAGAAACAGGTTGCAGGTCAGATTTGGCCTACGGGCCGTAGTTTTCTGACCTCTGTTTTAAACCATTAAGTTTGGGCGAAGTCAGCAATAACTAACTGAGATACTCGTTGCCAGCCCATCATCCCTGGAGTCCTGGCTTACCCAGAGGAGGGGGTGATGTATGGGAGCCAAGGCCCAGTAGCTGGGGTATGATGTTATCCAATAGGCTCTGCCTAAATTCCCATAGTGCTTACCTACATAGGGGCCCTATTAAAATGTAAAGTATACCTTGGAGTTATCATGATCACTTCTGTCCTTAAGCCTAATCAGTTCATGTTAAGAGTCCAGATAGCACAACTGCACATGACAGTGTATTGGGATATAAGGAAAACTTTAAAACTGATTACAAAAATTTTTATCTAAAATAGGAAAAAGTAAATAAAATAAGCTTTGCCCATGTAGGTACTCATTGCTTTGCATGCTTCCTCTATGCACAAATTAATAGCTATCGTGGTTTCATTAAATAATTCCAGTCTACTAACAACACAGCTCTAATTTCAGTTACCACAGCAGATTAACTGTGAGCAATTTCATAAAGTACAAACACATATGGAAATGCAGCAAAGACATGAAAAGTGATAATGCTGGAAGTGAAATAGAATCAAACACAAATGAAGTTACAGAAGAAAGGGCTGACCACTGGATGCCAATGCTGAAACCATTGGCAAGACTCTAGCTATGCAGCCAGGGAATTTAGGAACAAATTACCTAGTGTAGAGGTTTACTTTGCAGTTGCATTAAGAGTAAATGTTCATATCACGTCTTGGCTTCTGGTATTTGCTCGATTTGTTTCCATAATGAAGAACTACTTTTTGTGAGCCAATAAAGGAAATCTGGAAGTAACTGATTTAATAAACATAGTGCTTTATGGCAAACTCCGTTCAGTGTGATCACCAAGAGGAGGCTGCTTTGGCAGGGGTGTTACGGGGAAAGAATGGATTCCACAAGGTTCCAGAAAAAATACTACACATGAAAGTCACCCCTGCATTATTTCATTGTAGATAAGCACTCTCAGCTAAAGGATTGAAGCCAGAAGTGCTAAAATAAGACAACGATGAAATTTGCTGCATCAATTGACTCTTTCTTTTACAAAAAATTTCTCTGAAGTATGTAACGCTATTTGGTAGCATTTTACCCACGGCAGAAATTCTTTCAAAATTGAAGTCAACCCTCTCAAACCCTGCTGATGCTTTATCAAATAAGTTTATGGAATATTCTAAATCCTTTATTGTCATTTCAACACTTCACAGCATCTTCATCAGGAGTAGATGCCATCTCAAGAAACCACTTTCTTTGCTCATCTGTAAGAAGCAAGTCTAGTTCTCTTGCTCTTGCTGTTTCCACCACTGTGTTAATCTGCAGTTACTTCCTGCACTGAAGTTTTGAACCCCTCAAAGTCATCCATGAGGGTTGGAATCAACTTCTTCCAAATTCCTGTGAATGTTGATATTTTGATTTCCTCTTGTGAATCATGAATGTTCCTAATGACATTTAGAATGGTGAATCCTTTCCAGAAGGTTATGAATTTGCTTTGCCCAGATCCATTAGAAGAATCACTATCTATGGCAGCTATAAAGCCTTGTAGAATGTATTTCTTAAGTAAGAAGACCTGCAAGTCAATGTTATACCTTGACCTGTAGGCTGCGGAATGGATGCTGTGTTAGCAGGCATGAAAACATTAATGTCCTTGTACATCTCCATTAGAGCTCTTGGATGACCAGGTGTATTGTCAAAGAGCAGTAATATTTGGAAAGGGATCTTTTTTTTTCTGAGCAGTAGCTCTCAACAGTGGGCCTAAAATATTCAGTAAGCCAATAGATGTGCCATCATCCAGGCTTTGTTGTTCCATTTCTAGAGCACAGGCAGAGTAGATTTAGCATAATTCTTAAGGGCCTTAGGATTTTCAGAATGGTGAACGGGCACCAACTTCAACTTAAAGTCACCAGCTGCATTAGTCCCTAACAAGAGAGTCAGCCTGTCCTTTGAAGCTTTGAAGCCAGGCATTGACTTCTCCTCTCTAGCTATGAAACTCCTAAATGGTATTTTATTCCAGTAGAAGGCTGTTTCTTCTACATTAAAAACCTGTTGTTTTAGTGTAGCCACTTTCATCAATGATCTTAGCTAGATCTTTTGGATAACTTGCTGCAGCTTCTCCATCAGCACTTGCTACTTCACCTTGCACTTATATATTATAGAGATAGCTTCTTTTTTTAAACCTCATGAACTAACCTCTGCTAGCTTTCAACTTTTTTTCTGCAGCTTCCTCACCTCTCAGCCTTCACAGAATTGAAGAGAGTTAGGGCCTTGCTCTGGATTAGGCTTTGGCTTAAGGGAAAGTTATGGCCGGTTTGATCTTCTATCCAGAACACTCAAACTTTCTCCATATCAGCAATAAGGCTGTTTCGCTTTCTCATCATGCATGTGGTCACCAGAGTAGCACTTTTAATTTTCTTCAAGAACTTTAACTTGCATTCACAACTTGGCTAACTATTTTGCACAAGAGGCCTTGCTTTTGGCCTGTCTCAGCTTTCAAAATGCCCTTCTCACTAATCAAAATCAAAATCAAAATCTAGCTTTTGATTTAAAGTGAGAGGCATGCAACTCTTCCTTTCACTTGAACATTTAGGAGCCATCGTAGGGTTATTAATTGGCCTAATTTCAATATTGTCATGTCTCAGGGAATAGGGAGGCCTGAGCAGAGGGAGAGAGACGGGAGAGATGGGGGAATGGCCGGCGGGTGGAGTAGTCAGAACACACACAACATTCTTCAATTAAGTTTGCCATTTTATATGGGTGCGGTTCATGGTGCCCAAAAATAATTATAATAGTAACATCAAAGATCACTGATCATAGATCATCACAACAGATATAATAATAATGAAAAAATCTGAAATATTGAGAGAATTACCAAAATGTGACACAGAGACATGAAGTGAGCACTTGCCAATAGACTTTCTTGGCACAGGGTTGCCACAAACCTTCAATTTGTAAAAAATGCAACATCTATGGAGCTCAATAAAGGGAAGTGCAGTAAGACGAGGTATGCCTCTATGTGTGTGTGTGTGTAAATTTTTACTAAGGGTGAATGTGTTAAAAAGGAGACAGTAGGCAAATGAAAAAACATCTTATGAGATGATCTTGGAAAGCCAGTCCTTATCAAATAACTAGAAATATGTTCAGAAAAGTTACAGACCATGCCCTGTGTCTCTGGACCACCTTATTTTGTTCTCTTCTGTGTGAAAGGCCACATATTTTTCAAGACTCAGCTTCAGTGAGGTATACCAAGAATGGAAAGACAAGCACCACATGTACTCACCATCAAATTGGTATTAACTGATCAACACATAAGTGCACGTATAAGAATAACATCTATTGGATGTTGGGCAGGGGGGAGGGAGGGGACGGGTATATGCATACACAAAGAGTGCAATGCGCACCACCCGAAGGATGGACATATTTGAAACTCGGACTTGGGGGGGAGGAAGGGCAACATATGAAACCTAAACATCTGTACCCCCATAATATGCTGAAATAAAAAAAAAATTTTAAAAAAAGACTCAGCTTCAGTTTCATCTCTACGTGATGCCTTCCTTGACGGCTACACTCCCTGCCACATCCCGTTCCTAGGGGGATAATTCATTCTTCTCCCAACTGAGTTCTCATTCCATTTTGTTCACACTTCCATATAACCCTGTACAATATGCCAGCATTATGCATAATTGGCCTCACGTCTGTTTTTCCAGTTACTTGCATACATCTACTGTTTCTCAGTTTCCGGTTTCCTGTGCCAAGCACGGTGCCCGGCCCAACGGATGAACCCCGTATCCAAGGGGGATAAGCAGGAAACAGCAGACATGGCAGTTGGTTTTGTCCGCAGGGTTTTGTTGTTGTTATTTTTGGTTTTGTTTTGATGCAGTTAGTAAGGTAAAGTTTGTGATAGTGCCTGGTGGGCCGAAGACTTAGCATTTGTAAAATTTTGACATGATCGGCAATCCATGTTAGAATTCTAGGATTTGGTACTGAGGAAAAAACAGTGAGGAGATTTGAAGACATCTGTAAGTTTCTTCCTTAAAAGTTTCCTTGCCTTTTCCCTATGGGCATAAATAGAAGCCTTAGGCACGGAGAATCCCCACTGGCCATGTGTGGGGGAAAAGGCCCCTCCTATGTAATTGGATGTAAAAAAAAAAGAAAAGAAAAGAAAGGAAAAGAAAAAGAAAATCTCTTTTAGACAGGCACAGGGTTTTGGCTGAAGTTCAGCCACATACCTATTCTAAGCTGAATTTGGGTATAGCCCTAATAATTACAGTTACTCTTTAGAGAAAGAGCCCAAGAGGTTTACCTGGAGATTTTTTCCAGATGTACGCAGGTATGTGAGAAGCGCAGTAATGAAGCTGTAAACCGGATGAGGCCGCTCTGTGCCCCACAGTCTTCTCTGGAATCGCTCGAATGCTAGGAGATGTTCCCCAGCAATCACAAGGGTGAAGCAACACAGCCATCTAACAAACACCAGATGCCTGAGTAGCCTTATAAGCTGTAGTGTTAAAGAGAAGGGGGGCAAACCCCCAAGTCTGAATGCCTTTGCAGTTATCAATCTGTCATGAATTGTAATCAAACAGAAACAAACCTCTTTATTCTGTCAGTTCCTGGGACAGGTCCATCATATGCCTCACAGACATGCTCTGGGTGGCTAGAGCCCTCGGGAATCCGCGCCCCTCCTTCAGCCTCCCATTGCAGAGTCTGACTCAGTGACTTCAGTAAAGACACCCCACCCCCACCACCTGGGCTCTGTCTCTTTCTAGATGAGGAAAGATTAACTGGATCAGCTATACCAGAAAATGAATATTTTGGTCAAATCCATCTTTAGTACACCTCTATTCTTCCTTTTTTCCATATGAATCCAGAATACAGCTTATTTTTGCAGTGGTAGTTAGAATTATTAACAGTATTAAAGTTAGCCCTTAGGGAAAAAAACCTGAAATTCTCTGTCTCCAAGGTGTGAGAAAATCAAGGTGTACAAATGCTTAACTAGCCCTCTCTGTAATAAAGCAGTCACACTGCAAAATACATTTTGGAAGAGCAAATTGCAGTTAACTTGAAATAAATAAGAAATGATGTACACATTTCCCCCCCCAGGTGAAAACCCATCTGCAGCTGAACACTATCCAAATAGCCAGTGACCTACACTGGAGGTAGTTTAGGCAGGAGTAGGGAACATAGCCTTTGAAGTCACATGAACTTGGATTTCAATTTCGGCTTGGCCACATACTAGCCATGCAACCTGTATGAACTGTTTTGAGCTTTAGCACCATTATCTGTAAAATGGGGATAAGACTACTTGCCTTACATTACAGTTAACAGATTAAGTGCCTGACTTATTTATAGAGGTTATTGAATACACAATATCATTAAGGTTAAAAGAATCCCGTGGTGAGATTGAAGGCCTTGAGGATTAAGCTCAGGCAACTGCAATTTAACTCCTGCGACTCTCTCCTGGGCTGCCTAACTGCCTAACGTACGTAACTTCTCTTACTTTGCTTTCTGGTTATTTACACTTCTGTACCTTTACCCTGCTAGGACAGTGCTGAACTAAGCACTTAGTAATTAGTAATTCACTTGCCCTTCTGCTTGTTCCAGAAAATCTGTCCTGCCTGGCCTGCATGATAATAAGGGTGAGTTTGTGTTTGCTGGGAGTGGTGGGCTGGACGCTGCAGGGAGGGGAGTTGAAAGTCTTGAAATAAGAATGAGGTTCCCTGGCGTCCATCATCTGGCAAGTTAGCATGGTTCTGTAATCAAACTAAAAATTGGGAAAATCTCATGCAGGCCAAGAATCTTATTTGGCCCCCAAATCTTGGGCCACTATGGCTTTATCCCATGATGGTTCCATAAGAGCTCCTTACCTGACGGACAGCCTTTCAAGATATTTGTGGGGGAAGTGGTCAGAGCTGCCTGGTTCAGAGCCTGCAGTCACCTCCAGGCTGCCAATCCCTCTCAAGATTGGGCCAGGACAAGACTATTCTCTGCGAACAAGTGGATAGAAAGCATTCTTGCCAGAATTCTTCTATGACACATGGCATTTTTTCAGGCCTCACATCAAAATGGTGAAATTTCAATCAGTTGTGTAGAGCATGAGCTCTGGTTAGAAGTCAGTACAGGGTACTTGTAAGCATGTCCCAAACAGTTTTTATTTTTATTTTTTTATTTTTTTTGAGACAGAGTCTCACTCTGTTGCCCTGGCTAGAGTGCCGTGGCGTCATCCTAGCTCACAGCAACCTCAAACTCCTGGGCTCAAGCAATC
>NW_012153285.1:6432142-6495244 GCF_000956105.1 Propithecus coquereli | reverse complement strand
GAACTCCTGAGCTCAAACAATCCGCCCGCCTCGGCCTCCCAGAGAGCTAGGATTACAGGCGTGAGGCACCGCGCCCGGCCCTAAACAGTTTTTAAATTCAGCCTTTTTTGTATGCCAGCATCTCCTAGAAGTCATTTTGTTGTTAAGATCTGTATAACGGTAACAATTTTCTGACAAAAAAGAGTGAAGGTTTGGGCATCTGGCACCTTCGCAGAAATCTCATGAAAGGCTAAAAAAGCTTCATGATGATGATGTTTAAAAGTACAGGTACAAGGAAATAGAAGAGATGGGAAAGAGCATATGTATATTTATGCACTGAGGTTTGTTCTCCAATCTTAGGATAACTGAGATGACCCCGTCGTGGACATCCTGCGGTTCTAGACAGGCACTGGGAAGCACCACGTCACAGGCAGCCCAGGTCACCCTGGAAGTGCAGACAGGAATTAAGGTGGTGCTAGTTGATAAGGACAGGGGAGTCCTCCAGAACAAGATAAACGGGCAGGGAAGGACAAGAATAGCTGAAAGGCAGGAAGCTATGGGAAAACTCTTTGACCCATCCCTACAGAAAGAAAACCAGTGATGACAAAACAAGCCATTTTCAAGGGTCAGATATAAATGCTTTTAAAGTTAACACTAATCAAAGTTTTCTTATTAAAAATTCCAAGGCAGTGGTTCTCAAATTTTGAACAAGCACAAGAATCGCGTGGAGGGCTTGCCAAAACACGGATTGCTAAGGCCCCCATTCCAGAACTACTTCTTCAGTAAGTCTGGGATGAGGCCTGAAAATTTGTATTCCTAGTAAGTTCCCATGTGATGCTAATGCCTCAGTCTGAGAACCAGGCTATGAGAACTGCTGTTCTAATGTATACTACATGAAACTGCTGGCCTGTGAATTTTAGGATCCCAGGTATGTGACTTAAAGAATTGGTTGAAAAACAAAAGTCCTCATCACCCCTCTTTTCCTCCCCAAAATAAATAAACCAACAGAATTAAACCCTGCAACAACAAGTAATACTATACCAAAACTCATCTGCAGAGGTGACTGTTAAAGGTGAATTCATCTGTGAGCAGTGGGGAACTCCTAACGTATTTCCCTGGAGATCAACCTTGACAATAGTATCCATTTCCTGTCAAATTTTTAAACAGAAGCCTAGGCACCAGCATGGTATCATTCCCATATTTTTATCCGTAGTGTTGCCAAGGTGGAACTCCCCAAAGTCCTTATTTTAAGCACAAAAACATACACAAGCTGCTGAAGATTTTGCTGAGGTGAGGTGAGGTGAAGGTTCAATAATTCTACAAATGTTTCCCTTTCCTCCAGTCTTTCAGATCCCTGGAGGCCTTTCCTAGGGCATGGGGTATGGAGAGTTGGACTTGCCCCCACTGTGAGAGACCCAACTTCCAAAGGCTACATCAGACAAGAGGCCCCGGATTACAAACTACAGACTCGTCAGCTGGGTAAGGAGGTAAACAGCAGTCTATTACAAACTCCAGTCCATGTACCTGTGCTAAAAATAAGAGGAGTCTTTAGGATTCAGAGAAGAAAACATTTTTATAAAGAAATTTTATTGTATAATTTCTGTATATAATAAACATAGGAAAAGGGTTTTTAATGAAAATTTCATGTCATTTTTTCAAAAGTTTTGAACTGTCTGGAGAAAAATTATTACAAAGATATCTAAGACAAAAATAATATTTGACCTTCAAAACAAAAGGTAATCCCCCTTTATCATTTTTCATATTTAAAGCAAGACATTTTAAACACAATTAACATGGAGAGGTTTTCAATTGCTACGTCATCTGCATTAAGAATTTAAGTACGTTGAAGAAGTGAAGAGTTTAAACACACAGAAATGTTCTCTAATACGACAGAGACATTGCTGCTTTCTTTAGATCCAATCTGCATGAAGTATCCATCCTGCTATAGTTTTTGCACCCCGTGGAATTCTGCATCTTCTAATGGTACAGCGAGAGCTGGAGTGCAGAGAGGGAAAGTCCCTTGCACTTCCTATGTTAAATGGCATAACTTCCACAGATCACATACACCTCACCATATTGACTCAGTTCATTGCACTCCATATCCTGCAAAAATAAATCTAGTGCTCGACAGCTGACATTATTGCTCACTGACATTTTAGTAATATATTTCTTTAACATAAGACAGAAATATACTGAAATTTGATACCACTTAAACCCAAAAGCAATCTGGAATTAAACCACATGCACGCACCCTACTTTTTTTTTTCAATGTATGTTGCATTTTTCTTAAAGTTGATGCTGGAAAGCATGGTAGAAGAAAAACTGGCTTTCCTTGAAACAAAGACTGAGGATTAGAAAAAGATCTGTACACAGGCCTTTTGAGCAGAATGTTAAGTCCTACAACAAAACGAAGGAGCAATGACAATCCAGTCTCTGAGGAGAAGGAAGAAGTCTCTCATTTATCGTCCCTGTCTACCCTAACACTGTGGCTCATACCCAACGGACCCCAGGGGAGGCTACTGCATATAGCCGGGACCGTCGTGCGCCTCTGAAGGACGGACTGCAGGTGCAACGATGCTCTGGGAGACCCACTTCTTTAGCCACCCCAATGTGGGATCCTTGGGTTGCTGGGAAACATGGGGGCTCCTCTGCGAGGTCAGGAAAGACTTCTGGGATGGTCTGGATGCTGATGGCCTGCCTGGTCTTAAATTGTACACCTCACTGCTAGAGAGCAGTGACGCCTGTGAATTCCGGAGTGACCCCAGGGCCTGGGGTGAAACATCTCAGAGCTGAGGGAGCATGTGGACGCTCAGATAGCAACCTCTTATCTAAGCATCCAGACATCTGGATGACTCATCTGGAATTACAAAGTTGCAGCATACGTGACAATGAAGAGTCACCAGGACGTCAAGGCTTCCCCACAGGTGCTTGTGGAGACACAGAAGAATGTGGACATGGCCACACTGACATTTTGATTTGTCACAACTTTTCATTCTAATTTGTCATTTCTTTAAAATTATCAAGTGTCCCTCTTTCTTATTTTTGTCTTGGTTTACAAGGAAAGATGTCAGTCTTCATAAGCTTTCAAAGATTTACAAAAAGTAATATTTTTTAAAACTACATTTCAGGAATAGCATTCAAAGTTACAAACACGATATGCATTAGTCACACACCATACCTTCTCACCATTGCTCATACCTGTGAAAACCTTACTGTGCACAATGGCACCCATTCCACCGTAATAAATGTTATGAAACAACCGAGCAGAGCTTCTCAAAGTAAAACTAGCCATATTGCTACAAAAAATTTCTGGCTCTTGGCCCAACTGTTTCCATATCAGTCAGCTAAGTCAGCCTTCTCTCTGCTGCTTTCCATTTCAAATGCCCGGGCTTCGGCCTTTGAGGCAATTAGAACCAGATCAGTTTAATTTTGCAACACTGATCTTAATGGTATAGCAATATAGTAAGTTTGCCCTGAGAGTGTCAATACATTTTACAAATATTATCAGCCCCAGTTGATACAGGAAGAAATAGGCACAGAGAGGCTAAATGGCTTGTCCCTTGTCACACAGCAGATTAGTGGCAAGTGTGGAACTTGAGCTTCTGGCTATTTCTATTTTAATCCCCAACATCTTTCCGGAGGTCACCGAAGCTTTGTTTGTTCCGTACAGCATCCTGTCAGCTTATCTGCCCAGCATCGGATTTTTCAGTACCCAAGACTCCATCCTTGGTCTTCTCTGCTCTCTCTCATTTCTGCCGCCTTGATGAAGTGTGTTGTCCCCAATATTTTATTTTACACAGTGGAATTCACCAAAGGCCCTTCCAGCTGCAGCTGGTATTAGGTGTGGAGAGAAGGACTTATAAAAAGGCAATGGGCAGGTGTTCTTCTTTGTGAACTTTGGACAAAATGGGGCTCAACATTTTACAGTTGTCTTACATTCCAATGTTTTCAATGGAAAATAAAATAAAATAAAATAAAGGACTAAAGGTGAGGTAATGTTTACTTCTCTGCCACAACACTCAGTGTTCCCTCTCAGATCTGGCAACAATTTAACATAAGGAAAGACTTTAGACCTTCACACCCTTTTAGTGAGAAAAAAAATGACCTTAGCTCAAACTTTCCACAAAGCTGCGAAGTCTCGTGAGACATCGCTCCATCCTTATCGTGGGTGGATCTGTCCAAAGGCCTCAAGGCCATGTGTCTCACAGGTCTCGCACCCTGCACTTCCCAGCTCTGGTCTCTACGTTACTTCAGAGATCTCTATTTTCACGTTTGAAGACCATGCACCCTCTGCCTCTTAATCAAGGGGGAGAAAACTGCAAAAGCAGCTGTGTGCTCAAAGAAAATAAC
Source organism: Propithecus coquereli (assembly GCF_000956105.1). Lineage (NCBI taxonomy): Eukaryota > Metazoa > Chordata > Mammalia > Primates > Indriidae > Propithecus > Propithecus coquereli. The sequence continues at coordinate 6,490,915 of NW_012153285.1, read as the reverse complement.
GCCAAGGGGTATGCAAGTGGCTTGTGAAGAAGTTTCACAAAGCTATCTCCGATTGCGAAAGCTATAAATAGGTCTTGATCTAGTCAATAGCAAAATACATGGATGGCCAGGGCCTCTGTTTACACAGAAGAAAAAATACCAATAGCACAAAACTGCCCTTATAGTTTTTGAAAAAATATATCTATGAAGATAAACAATTCTGATTGTTTTTTGTTTTTTTTTTCACTAAGCTGTGCATTAAGTACACTTTGTTTCCATCATTCTCCTTCACTCTCTGTCACTCTACAGCTCCGCTTTGTCGGCCTGGGCTGGGCTGCCGAGCCCACTGCCTCCCTCGGCGCAGCTGCTATCTGCAGGTGTGAAAGACAAGGACGCTGAATTTATGCAGTATCGTTTGCCGGTTGGACGAGGCCCATCATCAAAAATGTGCCCAAGGTGAGCACCACACTGAAAGAGAAGAACAAAAGGTAAGGGCAAGCGTGCACAAAGCTTTGTGCTTTGAGGAACTCACGGTGAGCAGTTTAAATGGATGGCCAGCCTGGAGAGGAATGATGCGAACCATCGTGGATGATTCCTAATCCGCCTGTCAATAGCTGCAAAGATGGTTTCTGGCAGGCTTTGTACCACATGCTGAGAATAAAAAACACTAGAATTGTGCATATCAGAAATCATTTCGGAGCCACTGTATTTTCTGATTGTAAAGTCTCTCAGCCAGCTGAAAAATGACTGCAGTAATTTTATGAATTGAGTTGACCCTTGATCTCCCCTTGTAAGAAACATGGCAGAATAAAATCTCTCCCCCAGAATTACTTTTGGCTTTGGACGGGTGGGTTTCAGATATGCAGAAGTCCACTGTAAAAGATACTGTTTAACTGGCCATGACGGAGGTGATGTTTGCTTTCATGGACAGTAAAACTTAACATCAGACAAGCATTGGATGTTCTTGGAACCTAGCGAAGCAATGGCAAGGCTCAATAGATTTATGTCACGGTCACCAGGGCTGCAAGTGTAGCAAATGGAAACGTCTCCAGGCCACACGATTGTTTTTTCCTGGCTTCCAATAGGTGGAGTGTCATGCTGGCTTCTTTACCCAAATGAACTGTAATACGTGGAGAAGGAATAAACTGTTTGGCTAAAATCAATGCTACTGACTATTCAAAAAGCTGGGAAGGAGAAGCCTAGAGTCCAGACAGAGGCAGAAGGAGGGATGGTTGGTTATGATGGTGTTTAAGAGAAATCAAGTCCAGAGAAAGTTTCTCCAAAAAGGTTGGCTCACTGAATACAGCCCTGCACTAACTGCTTGGGTGCTGGGTATAGCTTCAGGAAATGATGTCACGCTTACATATCTCCCATCCTTTTTCAGCAGAGAAGGGTGAAGGAGATTGAGACATTAGTGCACCACATTCCAACAGGCTTTGAAAACACATCGATCATCGTGTAACAAAGAAACCAAAGGCTGGGGTAAATGACTTTCATTCATTGTTTTAACAGATATTTACGGAGTGCCTGCTACATGCCAGGCACTGTCCTAGCCTCTGGAGGTACAGGTATCAATTCCTGTCCTCATAGAGCTTACATTCTGGTGGGAGAGACAGACAATATACAAGACAATAAGTGAACTGTAAAGTATGGTATGTAGAAATCAATGCTAAGGAGGGGGAACAAAGGAAAGTAATATAAGTGTCAGGGTTGGTGGCTGACATTGTAGACAGAGTGGATAGGAGAGGCCTCCCTGGTGGTGACTTTGGAATAAGGACCTGAAGGAAGTACATATCTAGGGGAGAGCATTTCAAGGAGAGGGAAGAGTCAAGACTTAGACAAGAATATGAGAGAAAAGGTATATAGATGATTTATTATATCTCACTGTGCTGCTTCGGTATATAAACACTTACGAACTGCAGGGAAATAGAGTATGAATTGATAAGGACTGGGGCTGAGATACCAAATGGAGATGAGGAGAGAAATGAGGGAGGGTGCTCATTACAATGGAAAGAACTAGAATCTTAGTTTCCCTGTTGAAAGTGCTAGACTCAATTCTCAAGGGTTCCCTGGCTATTAGTAAATAGCACAAATAGCAGCTTTGACTATATGGCACTTCCATGTTAAAAGTGCATTCTTATTTTACTGCCAGCATACTGTGTCAGCTTATTAAAAAAACTAAAAATGAACCCTGAACTGATTTGATCTATTTCCTGGAAAATATGAAACAGGCCTAAAAAACAAATCTTGCATTATTTTACCACATTCTCTGCAGGTTTAGGTAATATCAAGGCTGACAGCTCAGATTGCTTTTCCTTTCTATAAACAAGTGAGGCCAAATTTTCAGGCATCAGCAGCTAAGATGCACCAGTAACATTACATATGCTTGCCCAATGGACACAGGAAAACCCCCATTTCTGCCTGCCAGAACGGGGTGCGGGCCAACAGGAACTAGTGCTCTTGGTGACCAATGTGTGTGCACAATTATTGGTCTCACATGCAGCTCTGGCACTTTGATCACCTGGCATCTGAGAGGCGAAGTTTTCACACACATAAAAGCCTTAGATGGGTGTGTGTGTGTAATGAGACAATACAGCTGTCCAGGCAATATAAATAATTGCCTTCATTAATAACCTCTTGAGCATATTTAGAAAATGGTTCTATTTACATTACTCCAAAAAGAAAGCATAGTAAGGATATACTTGAAGCCATTTAGGAGTAAGATATATGGTCTTAATTTCCCAAATCATATTTTAAAAATCCAAATTACAGTAATTTAATTTGTTGAACTGAGTTTGGTTTTCAGTCTGTAGTTTCATTTGCTAATCTGGATCTAGTCTTCTGGTTAAACAGAAGGAAAAACACTGATTCTAGATGAGGCCCTAATCCAAGGCAAAAGAAAAAGAGAGGTGAGGAGGAGAAAGTATAGTTAGGAAAAGGCAACACAAATCTTTTGCAAACAAGTATATGAGCTGGGGATGAGGGTAGGGAAATCCTCAGAAAAGGTTTGAGCCCCCTATACTTATGGCTTCGTTATGCTTGCCACAAAGTGTTCTGGAAGATTCACACCAGCCTTATATTACTGAGAAAGGAGAAATATTTTTTCAGAACCTAGCAAGGTATTCATTTGTATCCGTGGCACAGCATACATGCCCACTCCATTGCCCACAAAGCCACAAGGCCATTCGTCTGAGGGAAGCCTGACCGTGCAGCGCCTTTTGTGCTTTCTCCCAGGTATACCTAGTCTCCCAGAAAAGACTATTACCCAGTTTCTTTTAAAAGTGCACAAGCCCTGAAGGCTCCTCCCTGCGGGGAACGCACATGGAGCCCATTCTTTCCTGGCCGAAGGCTTGGATGATGAATGGAAGTTGTCAGTGATGCATTGTTTCTTTAGCCGCCTGTGAGCTCTGCCTCCCCCGCCCCAGCCAACTGGCTATGTGTTGGGCTCTCTCAGCACACCTGGTTGTAACTGAAACAAACTGGTTGCCTGGTGAAGAAATCTCTGAAACCTGCTGTTGATGATTTATTTTAGGATAGAATCTTTGGTGTGCATTTTGAACGTGGTTTTTAATGGTTCTGTATTTCTTTATTTTATAGGTAAATACGAACTATACCTGAATATTCTAGTCCTCATTCTAAAGAGAATCAGGTAACTGTTCAAAAGAAAAATTTTAAATTCCCACAGGAATCCTTTACCACCTAAGCCTCCCACTCAGAAAAGTAGGCAACTAAAGAACCTGCAGAGAACCAAGGGAAAAGACCCCCCTAAAATAAGTGATTGAGCATCAAATTTAACACAATTCCTCAAAATCTGACTGCAATTCTCAATCGTGTGCATAAAAAACACAAACAGTATATTCAACACAGTTACATATTTCTGCACTGATGTATTTCCCACTGTCTTAGAGGGGTTTCTCCTACTTATTCCTAGGATGCTTGGCCTTTATTATTGTCATTTTCTCTTAAGTGTTTCATCTATGATATGAAGCACTTTCAAAGCAGGGCTTTTAGGCACATGGGGCAGGATGGGAAAGAGAAAAAACAGTTTTAAGAAGAAAAGCAATTTACTTTCCAGTAGTATTTTGTTTTCTCCCACTGTTATTGAAGACACTTGTGTAAGTAGGGGCTTTTTTCCTCTGTGCCTGTGATATTAATCTTTGCCAAGGAAATGATTGTAAAGTCACCAGTTTAGCACTATGATTTTACTGAAAGATCAAGAAAAAGGGAGATGGGGCTGGGCGTGGTGGCACACGCCTGTAATCCTAGCTCTCTGGGAGGCCAAGGTGGGCGGATTGTTTGAGCTCAGGAGTTCTAAACCAGCCTGAGCAAGAGCGAGACTTCGTCTCTACTAAAATTAAAAAGAACTTAATTGGACAACTAAAAATATATAGAAAAAATTAGCCGGGCATAGTGGCGCATGCCTGTAGTCCCAGCTACTCGGGAGGCTGAGGCAGGAGGATCACTTGAGTCCAGGAGTTTGAGGTTGCTATGAGCTAGGATGACGCCACGGCACTCACTCTAGCCCAGGCAAAAGAGTAAGACTCTGTCTCAAAAAAAAAAAAAAGAAAAGAAAAAGAGAGATGGGCTGCAAGTCTGAAACCCTATTGTAACATGTGGGTATCTTTAATCATCAGCAATATATGAGCTGTCATCTGCAGACGATGAATAAGGTTCGGGGTTTTACCAAAAACTGCTTAACTTTTGAAAAATACTTTGTGTTGGTGCATATTTACCTTTCTGTTGATTTGCTTGACTTAGAACAAATTAATGATCTAAAACAAATTTCAGGGACTCTACCATAGACTCAAGCAGTAATAGCAGCAGTCATAAATAGACTACAACTTGGGTAAACTCAGGGATCTGATGGTTTCCTTAAAGCTTATTACAAAAAGTTAAGTGAATTATTAGTCTCCCATTTGCTCCAGATGTAGAATTTTGATCTCAAGAAGGAAGAATCCCCCAAGTATTTCCAGGAGGAACTTACTTCACTGAACTACAGCTTAAACCATGCAAATCTTACCTCTTTGCACTGAATTTAAACTCCTGACAAAGTGTCGCTTAACAGGCTGGGGTTGGAGGATTAGGGAGAAGCTGTCAAACAATTATTCACTATAGTCAGTGAAACTGGAAGAGAGGCAATGTATTTTATTACTAGCTGAAAATATAAATTAAATAAAATTAAGGAAAATCCTTTATAACTGAAAAGTGTTAGGAAGTGGCTACAGCCTGGGGCAAGATACATAGGCCCACCAGAGCAGGCAAATTTAAGATAAAGATCTTCATTGGGAGAGATAACTGGAATGTAATTCTTCAATTCAATAGGTGAAATAGCAAAAGAAAACAAATACAATTGCACCAAAAATCAGAATACAACAGGGTAACCTGTTACCTCCCTAGACAGCAATCACAATGAAATTAGAGAACAATCTCTCCCACCCTTACTTGTTTTCTGTGCTGTTAACTCAAAGATCCAGCTGTGTGCTAGGTTTCTTACACCATGATTCTTTCAGAAGGACCTGAGTGCGAAACTTCCAGAAAAAGTGGTGCTAGAACTAAACCAATCTCAACTCTCTCAATGATATTTTACTAAAAATATTATTACCTAAGAAGTCACTGGACACATGGAAAAACTACGTACAATGTACTGTGAAGCAGTGGTGGGTTATTGGCTCCCAATGTGTCTACAGTTCCTACTGAAATTTGAGGGCTAATTCACTGCATGCATGGTGTTATCCCCACCATAATTTAAAAAAACAAAAAGGATCCTAAGTACTAAAGCAAGAATTAGGGACGAATAGACCAAAAACATATTGCCATACTTCCAGGCAAACAGGTTGAGTTTATTGGTATCATCCATGGAAAGTCAGTTTATTTGTATAAGTTGGCAGTAAAAGAGTCTTCATATTTCACTATTCCATCTTTACCGCAAGGAAAGAAGTACTCCACATAACATATCCAACTGAGAATGTCTATGACATACTAAAAGCATCTAATAGATTCTTCATAACACAAACCACATTGATGCAATTCAGTCCAGAGAAAAAGCAAGCCATATGAATTCAAAATACAACAAGAATTTTAGAAAGAGGAAAAGCAAACCAGAGAAGTTTCCCATACTGTCTCACCATCAAAAAGAAAAAAAAACCCTTAAAAAATGGGAGAAATTGTGAGCAGGAGAAGAAACTACATATACTGAAAACTTTAAGGTAAAAAAAGATAAACTGATAATGAAAAATTGCACTGAGAATGAGAAACTAGAAAGTAAAACACAGTAGTTGCTCTAGTATGGGAACCAGTAAATCAGTTATTTTTTTCAAGTCAAAATAAAAAAGATACATGAGAAAAGCAAAAAAAAAAAAAACTGAAAAGGACTGTAGAACAAAAGGAAAATAAACACGCATGGAATACGAGACAAAGAAATTGAAATGAAAGATACTCAGCCCACTTTAATTTAAAGAGTCATTATTGTACTTGGTGGCAGGCATACCCCGCTCTGTCCACATGGGGAAAAGTCCAGCAAACGTACCATCCTTCAGTGCTGGAACCTCTTTATCTCCTACATGGAACTTACCATGCAAAGCAGGTATTTTTATATGTGCCTTAGTGGAACCGATTTCTCCCTCTCTTCTCTTTAAATTTAAGACTTTTATTTAAGAAAGGATCAAAGACTTTCTAAATATGAGAAGTGAAGATTGTAGAAAAAGAAGCCAAAAGGAACAGGTCAGGGTAAGTTCTTCACACAAGTGCTAGGAAAGTACCCAAAGAACAGCCAACAGTCACGTTGGGCTTTAACCAAAGGACTAAGGAGCTATGCTTGGTTTAACTTGACTTCTTTTATGAATGTTGCTTAATTTTGGCATTGTTTGTAGGTTTCGTTTCCTTTTGGTCACTGGGATCATCTTCTTAATGGTCTTTCCTTGACTACTACTGATGTTATCTCTGTGGCTGGCACAGAGAAAGGAGAAACCGTATTCCAACAATGAATTATAAGAATTAGTCCCAAAGAAATCAGAGAATACGGCCTTAAGGAAAGTTATCATCTTATGCCTCATTTTCTGTGCCTTTCTGATTTAGTTTTCATAGGACTCAATGTTTAGAAATGGGCTCTAAGTGGAAAGCAGAGCCGTGGTCATATAGTAGCCTTTAGGCAGCTTTAAAAAAAAAGAAAAGAAACAGCTATGAGCCTTAAGAAGAGGTTTACTAAGTACTATGTACATAAGTTACAAATTACTGTGTACCATCCTGCTTATAGTTTACCTTCTTGTCAAATATTTTAGATCCTTGAGTAGAAAATTTCTTTCTGTCACAGTTTTAAAATCATCAGTTAAAATTCAATTGAATTCAAAACTAAATTGCATTAAACCAATTGCTGGAGGATCATGGGATTTATTTTACTTTAATAATTCTTTCCAGTCCGTCTGTCTGTCTGTCGATCTCTCTATCTATTTATTCATCTGGGCACCATAAAGAGCTCTGGAGTGACATTGTCCAAATTCAAGTCTCAGGTCTGCCACTTAAAGCCACACGAATTTACCCAAGTGTAATTACTCTCTTTGTGTCTCAGTTTCCTCATCTATAAAATAAGGGAGAATAACAGTATCTACCTCATAGGGTAACTGTGACCATTAAACCAGAGGAGATTTCTAAAATGCTGCTTCTCAGGCTGTACCCAGTCCAATCAAATTAAAATCTCAGGGTGAAACCAGGGCATTAGAAAATTCCACTATCATGCTCAGAGACTCATTTTTGTGAAACAAGGGGGAACTAAAAATGTGATTTAGATAAAACATAAAGTCTAATTTTCAAAGGAGAGAATAGTCCTCATCCTTGGAAGACAGTAAACTTGCCAGCCTTATTTTTTAAAAAAAACGTGAGAAAAATTCATCAGATGGTTAGGGTCAAACCAATCTCCCTCCCTACTTGGTAGTAAATATGCCACCTACTCCCTAAAAGTCTTTTGCCTGATGAAGGGGGTTAAAGAAAAAGGGATAAAGGGCAGGTAAAGAATGCAGCAGGTGGCCCACGTGGCCATCGCTTTGCTACTACAGCTGCCTGACTGTGTCCCTTTTCCTCTGATACATCCAATAGATCTGCCAACAAAATACTTTGTAGCATCAATGAGTTTCAATGCCACAATACCCAGACTTTACATTTCACTTATTTAAAGCAGATGAGAAAAACAGGACTACTTTCTATCAGCATATGTACTTACTCTGTGTACGAGGAGGTTCTAACTATGTCTCTGGGTTTAAGCATAAAATACCCACAAGTTCATATCTTGACTGGGGATGACAGATTTGCCTCAACACAGGCTCATTTTCTCCTTTAGAGCCGGCATGAATTTGGTTAGGGCAGAACTGAAAGGACTCATTAGAAAATCCTTGGAAATGAGGATAAGTCTACGTATGGAGAGAAGCAGAGGCAGAATTACCTTATCTCCTATTCCCACTCGGCCCTCATATAGCCTACCACTGAACTTCCGCTTCCTATAGCCTCTCTCCAACCAGCCTCCTCACATCCACCCAAGAAAAGCCATTTCTGGGGTCTTCACTGACTGTTTGGATCACTGCCGCGAGAGGCATTACAACTGAACAGTGGGTGCACAGATCTGCAAAGAGAAGGGGATTATCAAAATATCAGGTCATGTAATGCCTTGTAATGAAATCTTCTTTTGCCCCCCGAATAAACTACTCCCTACTACATTGAGTCACCTGAAGATGACTTTCTCCTATCACTGATTTTAATAGTATTGAAGCCAATGACTGACATTTCTCTAGACTTGCTAAACCCCTGGAGACAAATATCGTTCGGACTTTATATAGATTTCATTGTGCTTGTCTGCCCTTCTTGTGTGTGACCAGTCACTTTGCCTTAGTTGCTATATTTAGCACAACCAAGAGTCTTGAAAGTGTTTGCAATGTGAGCAGCATATTGGGTTTTGAGATGGGGTTCACTCACCTGAGAGCAGCTTGTTTCCACCCTGTGCATCCCGTGGGAAAAGTCATCTGTGAATGTGATTGCCTCAGAATTGATCACGTCGTAGAATGAAGGCCAACCTGGGGCAGAGCAGGCACAAAAACCAAAACAGAGAGAAGAGATACATAGCCTTGGTTAGAATACAATTTTAAAGAAACACTAAGCAAATAATGGAAATCCTCAGTATATGCTCAACTTTTCAACCTGAAAAAGTCAATAGCTGAAGAACAATACGTTTTGCAAGAGTACAATTATTTTTTAAGAATAACCCTTTCCTCACATTTCAGATTACAGTTGCATTGGGGTTCTGTGTTTCATGAGATATTCTTAGACCATCCAGTGGTTTTCTAGAGCATTCCCCAACTTAGAAAGCTCTCTCTCACCACTCTTTCTCTTGTCTTCAGAGTCACTGGGCATGCCCTGCAGCACGATGAATCTTCCAGTGTGACCTTTTCCAAAACACAATCAATTGGTCTAGCTGTTAACTTTTCAACTATTCCGTGTCTCCTTAGAAAGCATGCTTTTTCAGTACTTAGTTTCGGTGGTTAAACATGAAAAACCCCAAATATCCTGTTGTCTCTATCTTAATCTGATATCCTGGGACAGGGCATCTGGAAAGCATACTGTCTCTCCATTTCTATAGTCGAGAGGCTTGCTCACTTCGCAGGAGAAATTCATAGAGCACCATTGCTCAGGCATCTCTAGGTAGCACCTGCTCTTAAGTAGCATCTTGTTCCAATTTTCATTTATTCTAATGATTTTTAAAATATATGCGCACTTTAAGAAACTCAGTGGTAAATGGGCCATAAGATTGTACAAATGTTTTGAGTGTACAGTCAGGTTTTATGTTCAGTGCTCATAGGCATGTTTTTACATTTCCCAAAAATGTGTCTGGAGTTACTGAACTGAAGCCTGCATCCCCAAAATGATGAAAGAGGTGTGATGTTGCTGAATTGCTGGTGCAACTTTCTTTTCTTTTCACAAGCCAACTTTATTCCTACAGAAAGGAGGAAGCCATGTAAAAATACGGTGGTTTGTGTTAATATACCTATTGAAAGAAAACAGAATGCAAACTTCAACAATATGATGTCCAGTTTCAAACAAAACAAATTAGCTCAGGCCAAGTTTTTATAAGAAACTCCCCCAAGCTCCCTCATCCTCAACTATGCAAGAATATTGCTTTCATAATCAGTGATAGGTTTAATACCAAGAGTTTAAACACTTTCCACTTCCTTGATTTGAGCTCAAGATTGTTACAAATCACCAGGAAAACCGTAACTTTCCAGACTATAACATTTCATAAATATCAATTATGCAGAGTAGCATTTTAAAGAAAACTCATCTCTCCCTATTTTCTAAATCCTAAAGAGAATTTGGATATATTCTAAGCTGTAATATTTGGTTTATAATAATTACTTGACACATTAAGTTGTTCTTTGTTCAATGACAGAAGTTCCAGTTGATAGTGAACACAGGTGTAATGGAGATACTTTGAGGACATTGAAAAATAAAGTTATTTATCTATGAAAAGAAAGGAAACATTCTGTATTTTCCTTTTTAATCTTCCATGGCATAACTCATTTGATTGTAGTTTAAGGCAGCTAATATTGTGGGGGGGGGGGATACTTGATTCAGTAGTAAACAGGTAAAGAGATTTAGGAGTTTTGTTGTTATTGTCATTTTAAATGTACCATAAAGCTACTTACCCTGGCACACACACATTTTCCTATTTCTAGAATTGAAAGTAGGTATGGAAAAACATATATACATATATTTTCCCTCTATGCTACACTGCATCTTATATTTACTTATCCTGTTCTAGGTGTCACAGTAGATTTACAATTTATTTTCATGCTTTCCTCCCTTACTAGGTGCTAAGCACCTTGAAGGAAGAGTCTAAACTCATTGAACTGAGTATTCTCACTGCCTACTGTTGTGTCTAGCACAAAGGCACAACTCAAATGTTTATTAAATTGATTTCCAGTTAGCTTTAAATAAGCAAGTGGGATGAGTAATTATAGTATATCACAGAGTTCTACAAGAAAGAGAAAGAATATACTCCTTTTTTCACAGACTAGATTAAGAAATATCAATGCTAATTTCTCACTGCAGTATCCGACTTGGCTCAATCATCGCAACGGAGCCTCTCCATGTAGGTGGTGAAGTAGCCTTATTATGTATTTAGGATGGTAGAAACATGAAGTTCATCTAGGTCACTCATTTTACTAGGTTTTGGTGGGGTTGAGGGGGACAGCAGAAGGACAAGTTATTTGCCAGGGTTACACAGGCTGTAAGTAGCAGAGCTAAAACTAGAAGCTGGGTATTTTGACTTTAGTCTAAGAGTCTCTTCTTATGTTCCAATTTCTTCCTCAGTAAAAGGCTGCAAGACCTTTCATTTGAACACTCTGCAGGATGGAGGCCACAGGTTTTAATAAATAAGTTTACTGTCCTGTCTGAATTAGTTGATAGTTTTCACTTTTGCACTTGGCGCCTCTGGGTGGAAGCAGACAATTAATGTGTCCTAAACAACATGGATTCTTTCACCTTGTAATGACCAATGTGTTCAAAGAGAAAGTCCAAGAGTGCTGATATAAACAATGTAATAATCTAGTTTGAGACATAATTTTTCATTCATTTATCTAAAACAACCACGAAAGCTTAGAAACTTACCCTTAAGTAGTAACATTGAAAAAACTGTCAATTATATTTGGAGTTTCTTAATTCTAACTCTTTCCTAATAATTATAAATCATTGCCTACCAAAGCTTTTAAAAGAGAAGAACTGCTTTCAAACGAGCTGTTAAACCATACCCCTATACATTTTGTCTACTTGAATGAAATACTTACAGAATTTTCCAGAAGATTGTATTTAAGAATAGAGGAGAGTGAGGTGGGGTGAAACAGAGTAGGGGTTCTCAAAAGAGTTCAATGTTTCTGGGAAACTGCTGACACTTGAACAATGTATTTGCTGTTTACCATGGCATTATTTAAACATTAGAAGAGACACTTTAAAAAAATAAAAATAAAAATTAGTATTTTAGAAACCTGAAATTCACAGTGTCCCTTTGCATTGTAGAAGAAATGCAGTTTCAGAACGGAATACTCAATATGTCAACCCAAATACTGATTAGTGGAGATCAACAAGAGAAACCATGTTGAAGACGTATAACCCTGTGTGATAGAACACATTTCAAAAGGGAATCATGGCTAACTTCACCGATGAAGTTAACAAAGAAGAATGCTGAGTTGCTTTGCTAGGTCTCTGAAAAAGTGAAGCTCTATCAAATGAGAATCTATCAGAAAGGTAAGTCCTTAATGACAATCAAACTAAGAAGGGCCTTCACCCAAGAATCAACTGTCTTATGGCAGAGAAGCCACAGTGATGACAGCACTTTGAAAGCAGAATTCCCTCATCATGTGAAAGTATTTAAAGGAGGAACTCTTCACTGCTGTAAAAATCCTCAAAGGAAACCCTGCCCCCACTCCTAATAATAAGGAAAGTGCTTCAAAGGGTGATAGGCAAAGACTGAAGCAATCTGCGTCTTGTTGAGAAAATTATCTTGAGCAAAAGGGTGGGGGAAGGGGAGTGTGTTTATGTCAGTTTTGACATTAAAGAAAGATCATCCATCCTCCTTTCTCTAGGATTTTCCTTTTGGTCTTCTCATCCAACAAAACATTATTTGTTTTGGATGCATTCCGTGCACTTTTTAAAAGAAAGGTCATGTGAAAACCTGTATAAACAGAGTCGGCTCACCCCACCCCCAACACTTCCCTTTGTTTCTATTTGATGAGATTGGATTGGGCCTATAATCATTTCATTTCTAAGAATATAAACTGTACTTTTTAGATTTTAGCCCATTATTACCAAGAATATCTTCTTTTCAATAAATAGGCTCACCATTCAAAGAATTCCCATCTCCAGAAAGCAAATAAATATAGCTACTACAACTATAGCAGAAAAGTTGGAATATGGCAGTTCTGCTTCAATTTTATTCAACCATCAGGCCACATTAACCTGCAGATATAACTTAATACTTCTCACATAATGTGCAGCAAATCCAAGATATGCTCATTTACATCTATAATATAAGAACAAGGGATCCAGATTAGTAGGAGTAGCTCTTTGGTGCTTGTTACCATTTACACTAGAATGGATTTTTTTATATTGCAGTAAAAAGAATTATTCCCTCCCAACCCATAACGTAGCTTATAAAAGCTGCTCTGAGTCTACTTGAACCCATAATTGAACAGTGATACAGCTCTCCACAAGTAGTGTTTTGTTGACAAATTTTAAATCTTTCACTCCAATTGCCTCCTGAGAAAAACTTTCTCAGCTCTCTAACCCAAGCCCTTCCTCCTTCTTTTGAAAAATCAGTGAAACAAATTGTTAAAAATAGCAACAGATTATAAACAAGTTGAAGCTAATTCTCTCTGTACCATGTGTAGAAAATGTGGCCCTCATTCTCCTATTCTTATTAATTTAACAAGGATTGCTATACGGTTTCAACTTCCCCTAATTCTCCCCGACCCCCAAATAAACATTAGAAACCTCAGTAAATTAACTACTAACCCATCAGTAGAACACAGGAGAAACTATAATGAACAATAATTTATTGAATTAAAAGGCAATTACAAATATTTTGTTACTTTCAAATGTAAAATAAGTTTGAGCACAATGAATCTTGGTTGGGCTTGGGTGATGATTTATTAAAGATGATATATATTTTGGCACAGGTTTGGTGAGACAAGCTGGAGATCCAGATCCTTGTTTTTGTGCATGTACCAGTTCTCACGGCTCTATAATTCTAGGGCAATGTTGCAAAATTTGAAGCTTTTGGTTTCTCTGCTGCTAAAATCTGTTAACCTCACAGATCACAATTTACTTTATTAGCTACCTCATGATAAATAATAAAACTCTCTATGAAGAACCTCTGCTAACAAGAATTGTTTGAAGCTTAGAGCCCTGCTTCCTTGCCAAATTATTCACTTGAACTGACACTTCAAGTATAACTTTTATCTCATTTTAAAAAGGATGATTCTCTATTCCTCCTCAAAGACCTATTTGGTTGCAATACAGTGTTCCAAAACTTTAAGTGGTAATCAACCAAATACATGCATGTAGTAGAAAATCAGTGCAAGATGGCTCATAATGAAATGTTCTCTTTCAATTCCCCCCTGCCCACAGGTAACCATAATTCATAGGTTTTCTGTTTAACTCTAAAAAATACATGCTTATGCTGCTATCTCTTCACTGTTTCATTTTAAACCTGCACTGTGGCTAGTAGTTACCAGCCACATGTCACCTAGAACAGCAGTCCCCAACCTTTTTGGCACCAGGGACTGGTTTCATAGAAGGCAATTTTTCCATGGGATGGGGAGTGAGGGGGAGGGCTCAGATGGTGATGTGAGCGATGGGGAGGGGAGTGGCCGTAAATACAGATGAAGCTTCGCTCACCTCCTGCTGTGCACCCCCTACCCAAGTTTCATGGAAAACAGTTTTTCCACGGGGTTGGGGGGCGAGGGGGTTTGGGGGTGGGGGCAGAGAGAGCTCTGTGGCCCGGTCCCTAATAGGCCGCAGATCAGTACCGGTCCACAGCCCAGAGGTTGGGGACCAAGAACATTTCCACCATAATTTCCACAGATAAGTAACATTTCCATCACAGGGCAGTGCTGTTTTAGACATTATGAATTTATCTCTTTTTATGAAGGATGAAGATTTAGTATCCATATCTACACTAATCTCCCCGCCCTCTTTCTAATTTTTGAGGCTTACATTGTTTTTAATTCCTTTAAAACTCATTTAGTAATGTCTGCCTCTTGAAATAGAAGTTTGTTTTGTTCACCACTGTATTTCCAACCAATTAAAATAGTGCCTGCCATAATACATAAAAGGTACTCCAAAAAACTATCTGATAAATGAACAAATAAACACATGAACATCCTGTAGCTTAAGACAATACCACTGGACTCTCTACGTCTGCAAGATGGCCTCGGCACCCTCATTCTCCCTCCACCTATCCTTTCCCCCATTCTAATGGCCAACAGTAACGAAGTCTTCTGTGCTTTCTACAGATCCTAAGAGTTGAAGACAAGTAAACAGCATGTGTATTATGCCATATATAATGCTTGTTGCTTACTGCAGAGCTAAAGAGTGCTAGGATTATGCTTCCTTTTCCAGGGTCCAACAGTCATAAACCCAGGCTACCTAAAGTTAAATTTATTTTCCTTTTTACCCTGCATCATCTGTTGAAAGGCATGCCACATTTCCTTTTATTTTTTGTTTGGATCGTGACTTTACTATGCAATTGTACAAACTTTTTCTGCATTTCAAAATTTTAATTTTTGGATATTTAATTACAAGGCACATACAAATATCATACATATAGATACAGAATGATATAATGGATATTAACTACCCAGATTTAACAAATGACATTGTTTTCTATATTTGCTTCAGATTTCTCTCTCCCTCTCTTTCTCTAACAAAGTAAAATGTTACAATTGCAGCCAGATCTGCCTCTAACCTTCTCCCCTACTTTTATACCTCCTGGTGTCCCAAAGATAATTGTTTATGTACCATTTCCACACTTGTTTTGATTCATCTTCTACATATGTCTACATCCAGAAAAAATATATATAATGTTTTAAATGCTTAAATTTTTATATAAAGGCATTACATTGTAAGTATCTTTTGGCAACTTATTTTTTTCACATTATTTTTGAGCTCTGTTGGTTTTTTTAAACAGCATCATCTTACTTTATAAATGAAATATATTTTTAGATATCTCTGAAAATATGAATTAGTAGGTTGTTTTATTTTAGTTTTTCTATGATTTTCTAAAATATCTCTGCTCCTACTGGAGCAATTGTTCTCATTATTTTGATTTTTTTCATTCAAGCTCTTGGTTTCCTTCATATGTCTATGGTGATGTTAGACCAACAGTTCCTATTTAAAAATAGAGGCCTGGGTCAGTCATCCTACCTGTCTATCAGGTATAGTATAGATTTGTTTCCTCAGTAAGTTTTCTCCCTGAATACAAAAGCTGTTCTTTAAAAAAAATAAAAAACTAAAAGCTTCCTGGGAGCTCCAGGGATGTGTCGTCATTGGCTGCTGATGCACAAGGGCTTGTCCTGGGTTCCCTGAACACCTGAATGGGGAACGGTTTACTCTGGCGTATCAATGCTCAATAGCAGCCCCAATTCTCCCAGACAGGCTTTTTAATATCTTAAGAGAGCAGTCCTTCAGACTTTTTTTGCTATTGGTAACTGATCTGTCACTCTAAATATGAAGGTGAGGATGATGTAAAACTGGTCCAGTTGTTCTTTAGACTTTCGATTAAGCACCTGTCAGTCCCCCATTTTACTCTTGCTAACTCTGAGCTCTGAGCCTCTTTGTAATTCCACCAAGTTTCTCTGCAATGACTCTGGTACACATTTTGGGCTGCAGCTTTCTTTAATCAGTCATACCCATTAATGCATTTCCACCCATTTTTTCCTTGGGAAAAATTGTTTAAACTTCCTTTTCTGTTCAAGACTCCCTACCCCATTCAGTTCTCTTTGCAGTGGCTTTCTTCTTTTACGTCTCCTCCTCCTCTTTCTTCTTTTTCTTACTCTCATTTTAAAAGGGTCTCTTGGGAAAGAGGGGAAACAAACATGTATGCTCCGTCTATCATCTTGAACAAGAAGCTGAGATTTTTTAACAAACTGCAGGCTTTAGTCTCTAGATCTAATATTTTATTTGAAGAAGCAACAGATTTTAGGCATCATGATTTTTCTACTAACCGCATTACATTTTTTTACCTTACTGAAAAAAATAATACCAAAATCAATGTAAGGTTTAGCAGCTCTAACTGGCTTAGATTTAACTCTGTGATTAAAAATTGATTATGGGCTAACTATATAAAATTAACGCTTGTTTTTATATATCTGCAGTGCTATCTGAGTTAGAATCAGCAGGTCAGAATGGTCTTCTCTCTGACTGGTCCAGTGGAAAACGGTTTCTTAGACTAGTTTTCATGTTTATATTTGATGTTTAATATGGTTTGAGAATTTATTTTATCTCTGCACTCCTGCCATTGCACATAAAAGGACAAGTGTCCCCTAATATGCTGATTACATGATTTCGATCACTGAAAAAAAGAGTCTAAAGAGGCAAACTTGAGAGTCAAGACAAAGAGTTTAAGAGTAACTATGACAAAAAGAAGACCATCATTTTTGGCAAACATTCTCCCATGCTTCATTTAGCATTATTAAGTGGTCCCTGAAATAAAAATAATAATTAAAATACTTACCTTGAAAAGCAGGGAGTTTAGAATATATATGAAATTAGCATAAATCTATAGACTCTAAAAATTCATGAAGATAAGAAATGGTAATAAAATTTAAATTTAATTCAAGGATTAATTTTATTTTGGTTATCAGTTATCTTGCTTTTTCATCTTGCTGTCAAGTAACCCAGTAGTTCTAAATGGGGTGGCACTGCTGCCAGGGGCATTTTGGATGATGTGATAATTGGGGGCCACCTGAAGGCTTTTAAGCAGCCTAATTACATGATCAGATTTGTGTTTTAGGAAGATGGCTCTGGAAGCAGCCTGAAGGGAGTAGGGATAAGAGGGAGAATGGAAAACAGGTACATCAGATGGAAGACTATATACTGGAACAGAACTGATACAGCTCTAAATGAAGACATTGCAATGGAATTGGAGAGCCGGGGAGAGATTATAGTATGATTAAGAGAGCAGAATTCACTGATTTTAGTGACTGTGGGGCAGCGAAGAAGGACAGGATTGAATTGTCACGAGGTTTACAGCTTGTGTGACTAGCTGGATCATACTAGAAATATATTTTGCAGGGAAAATAATAAAATCAGTTTCTCACAGAACTGTCTAGGAGGCAGAGGGATATGTGGGCTGAGGAATAAGGCCTAAGCTAAAGACACAGATGCAAAAGTCATCAGAACATAAAAGACAATAAGGTCATGTATAAGGATATGTAGGAGGCAAATACAATAGCAGGGGAGAACCAGACAAGCATTTAAAAGTTAAGCAAAGGAATAAGAGTCAGTAAAGGAAAATAAAAGAGAGAATTTCAAGAAACAGGAGGAGGACAAGGGAAGCAGCCCACAGTCTGATAAAGAGAGAAAACTGCTTAAGTTTGTAGGGCAGACGGCAGTGACATAATCTACAGAAAGGACAAGTTATTATAAATAAGATCTGAGAGGACACCGCTGAATTCAACAACTAGTGTTAGGCAGAAGAGCATAGTAAAGTGGAGAGTGTTGGGGTGGAAAGGCTAGTAGGTGCTCATGGTACGGGTGGAGAAAGATTTCTCACACAGAGATTAAGATATATAAAAATAAAATTTATTTTATTCTTTAGAAGGACAGAGAGAATGAGAGAGAGAGAGAGAGAGAAGGTAGGGGAGGAGAGCAGAGAGACTAGGTGGCATCCCAAAGCGAAAGGAGATGCCAGCAGCAAGGCCAAGTGGCTTTGCTGCTTTTACGGGGACAAAGAGAAAAACAGCAATTGTGGAGTAATTAGCAGGCAGTCGCAAGACGTCAAGTTGTCCGTCTTTCTTGTTTCTGCTGTTCCTGGAGACTTGGTTATCTCTGAGATGTAGTCAGGCCTATCATAGGGGATGTAATTTTTGCCTCTGAGATATGGTTTGTGGGCAGGAAGCAAAGGCTTGGAGTTTACCCCCAGCTATCGGGTCTGGGAGCTTCTCAGGAACACATTTAGGGAACAGAAACAAATTCTACAGCTGTGAGCTGGTGAATGTAAAGAGAAAGATTTACACTTCTTTTCTTTTGGCTCTTTTCTGAAGTTTGTGAAAACAGAGTGCCAGCAGGTTGCCTGCTAGTTTGGGAGAGAGATAGCAAAGAGTAGGGAGAACTCAAAATTGGTTTTTAGTTGTCATTAGAAAATTGGGAGATTTAAGACCACCCTAACAGAAAGAGTGAACAAAGACTACTATTTTATTATACAAGGCCTGGCAGGGAAGGAAGGTAAAATAGGCTGATGGTCACAGGGGGAACACAAAGAGGTTTATGTTAAGAAATTTGGAATCAGGGTGTCCCTACCACTCATCCCAACTTTCTGTGTTTTCTAAAGTGTTTAAAATGTTACAATACTACTTTTCTAATGGAATTTTTGCAATAAAATCAGTGATATAAAAATATTTAGACATGTTATAAAATCAAATGCTCCTGAGGATATTGAACAGAAGCTATATTTGAAGGAAGACTAAAAGAATCTTCTTTTTAGTTTATTTATAAGTTGTTTGTTGTTGTCTCTAATATCTTGTGGTCTACCAAACTGAGGTTCATGGGTGTAATACTTTAAATGACCATTAAAATCTGTTTTACTTTTTGACATAAAGTAGGTGCTCAATAAATATGGTTGAAGAAATAATTCCATAACATTAATTCTAGGTCAGGTTCCCACGTCAAACATGTTCACAGCACCCAGTACTTTCTCTTCAAACCATGTAGCATGGTTTGCAATTACTTAGTTATAAGGGTAATTTTTGATTAACATTTGCTTCTTTCACTAAGCACCATGAGACCATGATTGCTTTGTTTACTACTGTATCCTCAACACTGAGCTCATGGAAATATTTCTTGAATGAATTAATTAATAAAGAAAATATTTCATTTTTCATTATTTAACAATATTGGACTTAATTAAAAGACAATAACTTCCCACTTACAGTAGTCAAAATCATAGAAACAGAAAGTCGAATCGTGGTTACTAGGGGCTAGTGGGAAGGTGGAATGGGACATTACTCTTTAATGGATATAGACTTTCAGTTTTACAAGACGAAGTTATGAAGTTGGATGGTGGTGATGGTTGCCCAACAATGCAATTGTATTTCGTACCACTTAACCATATACTTAAAAATGGTTAAGATGGTAAATTTTATATTATGTGTATTTTACCATAATAAAAAAAAATTAGAGGGAAAAAAAAGACGACAGCTGTCTGCAAGGCAGGAGAGAACTCTGACCAGGAACCAAATCAGTCGGCTTCTTGATCTTGGACTTCCCAGACTCTAGAATTATGAGCAATAAATTCGTTTTAAGAAAAAAAAAAAGATAATCACTTAGTCTGGTTATGACTATCACTGGGCCAGCTGAAGAAATTTTTTAAAAACCAGGCAAAAATTTCTACTATTTTGCTTTTGGCAACTTTTTACAATTTTCAAGTTTAATGTGCTTATTTTTCTGGCCTATCAAAAATAGTGCATTTCTTCAAAAATGATTCCTAATAATTTCAGATGTACAAACCATGTAGCCTATCACCCATGATCATTTCAGGCATTTGAATCTATTTAAGAACAATATGACTGAGACTGTCAAGAACACTGGGGTGTCCTTCGGGCAGTGTGAACATCTGGTATCTATTCTCTTTGGAGATTAATAATGTAGCTGTACTGCAGCAGGCTTTACTAATTCCTTTGAGCCCTGCGCAGCATTTTTAAATGGTTCCAAACACACAGGATCTTTAATTGGCATAGATTTCATCCACAGTTTTCTTGCAATCTCAAAATATCTCAGAAACTCCTAAGCAGGAGTTGACAGGGGCAAGCTTCCCTACTTCCCTTTGTGGAGGCAGCTATTAATAATATTTTTTCAAGTTCAATAAAATTACCGAACTCAACCAAAAAACTGGAAAGGAGACTTTTATTTTCCCTGGCCTGAACACTGTCTCTTGCTACTTTAAATCACAGCTAATGTTTTAAAAAATATATCCTACACATAAGTCAGTTGTAGACCGTTAGCATCAAAGGGTCTGACCAACATCGCATGTAACAGCCTGACCTTTAGCTGTAATTTCTAGGTGCCATTAAAAAATGTCTCTCAAAATGGTTTTAAATTTAGGGTTGACCTAGTAACCTTCATCCAAAAACATTCAACTTTAGATGATTATTTTATTTTGCTTCCAAAAGCTCTTCAGTCCAGTGAGGCATCCATTAGGAAGCTTCACGAGGAGTTTGAAGTTCGCTTAGAATTTATTAGCTACATCAGACAGGAAGATGGTGATTTGGGTTACTTGCTAAGCAAAGATTATTTACTATGTTTAACTGAACTTAAGAATATCAGGAGAAATATAAGATGGGGAAATCAAAGAAATACAGATTCTGTTCTCAGCAACATGTAATTCAGACTAAAAATGATTCCATGAAACTGCAGTCCTGAATTAGTTCTATTCACCATAAAGCATTACTTGGGATTGTAAGACTAATTATTACTTATATTTTTGGGTCGGGTACCTATCAAAAATTTTAGCATCATTCCTCTCCTAAACATATGTACCTGATGAAAATTTAAGATTACTTCTAAGAGGCAATTATATCTCAAAACACTTTTACTTATCTAAATATTCTCTTGACATTTTTCACTAACTGAAATTTCTCTCAATTTCTGGATAGGCTTTATATCTTCATTCTATTATATACTTTTAAGTGCTACAATCTGAAATAAAATATTTCCTTGTTTTCATAAATCTTCTATGATCCTTCACTGGTCTACATCACCTTTTTATGACGTGTCAAAACTTAGTTCACCTACTACAATTTAAATTCTGAAAACCTTTTTGAAAAAACATTTTGAAATAGAACAGATCACTCAGAAAAGCTATTAAAACCAAGTATTTTGGGACAAAATAATTGCTCAGAGTTGTTTACGTGATAAAAGATGTTTTGCCTTTATAGCAGACACATGGCAAAATTGAAGCAATTTATCAAACACTGTACATTCCCTAATATATTAAATTCTTAAATAGATTACATCAAAAAGGCATGAAGCAATCTACATCAAACCAAGGCATATTCTGATTAATATCCCTTCTTTTTTAAATCCTTTAGGGAAATCTTTGCCAACACCCAATCCTCCCACTCTGCTCCTTTTTCACATATTTATCACTTTCTAATATACTGTAACTGTTTATTATGTTTTTTTTGTCTCTTG
This sequence comes from Propithecus coquereli, assembly GCF_000956105.1. Classification (NCBI taxonomy): domain Eukaryota; kingdom Metazoa; phylum Chordata; class Mammalia; order Primates; family Indriidae; genus Propithecus; species Propithecus coquereli. Next base: position 6,468,994 of record NW_012153285.1, on the reverse strand, counting down.
TCTTTATTTCTCTAACTGAAATGTAAGCTCCATGAGGGCAGAGATAGTTGTTTTGTTCCTGATGTATTCCAAACTCCTAGAGTAAATTTTGGTTGAATGATTTTTCTATACACCCCTGTTACCTTGGAAATCTGGAATTTAGATTATAATTGCTTTGGTTTAAAAATACACAGATACAAGTCTTTGTAATTTAATTAGTTATAGAATCTCTAGGTCACTTATTAATATTTATTGAAGATTTGGGTACCTGATGACAGTCTTCTCTAAGCCCCAAACTCCTGCCCACATTCTAGGGGACCTCAATGAAGGTAACCCACTTAACATTCCTCATTATCAACAACTCTTTAAGTACCTCAGAGAACTGAAACTAAGCCCATGGAGCCAAGTGATTTGAAAGTTTCCATGGATTTGATGTTGACCACTGATCGGCTTAATGCATTATAAATTAGATTCCATCACATCAAGAGAGCTGAATTTCAGATGGATAAATTCGGCTAGAGTTCTAGAGCACTGCACACACATACTAACATGGCACTGGACCTCTCTGACCAAAAAAATGAAATTTCATAAAAGTCCAAGCACACCTATAATATATTCCATCATCTATGGGTTGACATATCATTTTGTCAGTTGTACAGTAATATTTAATTCCTACCCCACTAAACTGTATATGATTAACAGGTGCAAGATGTGGCCACTTAGTACTGAGACACTAAATAAATAACTTCTTAAATAAGTGAGGCAAACTGGGGCTGAAGAAAATATTAACAAAAATTGTGAAAATGATATTATAATCAATGTATATATTTCAGATATTTTTATAAAGATCACCTCTCAAGTATTTATTGTTTCTTATGTCACTATACCAGAGTAATCCATACCATAGATTACCAACCATCTCCTGGTAGTATGTTGTGGGCACCTATAAAATTTCTCTGATGTTTTCTAGTTTTGGTAGCATAAAATTTTGAAAGCTTTGGTCAGCATCCATAAACAAAGCACTATAGCACTATTATAGCAGTACATAGTTTTTGATATTTGGCTTCCTTTTAGTGTTAAAAAAATTACAAAAGTCTCAGCCGTGTATCATTAAATAGTAGCCAAAGTCATGATCTAATGGGCTAGGTAAAAATTAATTTCAATTACATTTCCCGTATTGGAAAATTCCCTTAGGGGAAATTTTACCAAGGTCTAGTGCTATATAGAAGATTTTTATTAATAAAAATCATCTACTTTGACTTAAGGTGTAAACCAAGAGTCAGTGTAACAGTTCTTTGATCTTTAACAGTTTTTCTTTTTATGCATCTTTATTTGTAATGTCTATTCCACACTAATATTTTCCCTTCTTAATTAATCTCAACTTTTCTCTCAGTTCCCAGTACTGCCCTTGGTTTCTGGCCTTAAGGTATCTTAATGTTATCACTGTTTAAATGCCTTGTTGCTTTTTAAAAATGTCCTATATGCACATTTATTAACCCTATATAAATGCATAAATGTGAATATATCATACATACTTTAATTATAATCTTTTTTCTTGGCCCCTTCCCCATCCACAGGAAACCTACGTTAAATCTAATAAGGATTCTACCACATTTTTATCCATGTTCTTAGAGCCATACAAAATCATAAGTATCCACATATACAAAAATGTAAATGTTCTAGTAGTTGCATAATATTCCACTGTGCAACCATCTCCCAAATTACAGGAATGACTTTGTTTCCAGTTGTTTTTCCTCTATGAAACATATGGCAATAATGTCTTTGCACATACACTCTTACATCTGGTGGAATTTTTCTTCCTATGGGATAGATTCTTAGGAATAGGGTTGCTAGGCCAAAGGGTAAATGTATTTTTGTATTTAACACATATTTCTAAATGGCTTTCCAAAACAAATACAGTAGAATACTCTTTTCTCTATTCCCTCATCAACAACAGGAGTTGAAACTTTTGAAAATTTCCAGTAAATTACTGCTAGTAGTTCATTTAAGCAAAATTTGTATTTCATCAACTGCCTATAAAGTAGAGAGCTCTTAATGTTTGTTGGCTATTTGAATTTGCTCTTCTGGAACTTGTACCTTCATATTCTTTGTCCTTTTTCTATTGGGTTATTTGTTGTTTTCTTCTTAACTGGTAACATTTCTTTGTATTAATATATTATAGATATTATTATTGGCCTCTGCATTGTAATTATTCTTCTATATCTATTGTTTCTGTGTTTGACTTTGTTTATGATTTTTTTACTCAAATATGTCTATCCCTTTCTTTTGCAATTTCTGGGCTATAAGCCTTGGTTAAGAAAAACTCCCTGCACCTGGACTATGCACATGGTATCCTATATTTTCATGCAGGGTTTTTGTTTTGTTTTGCATTTAGATCTTAATTCATCTGAAATTTATTTAAGTATATGGCATAATATTTCAATTTTATTTTCTTTCAAATGGAACAGCAAATGGGCCATCAACAAATTTTAAATTGTCCATTCTTGACTGAGTTGAAATACCATGTTTATAAATTGTCATTTACACTGGCATCTACGAGGGGCCTTCAAAAAGTTCATTAAAATGCATATTATTATAAAACTATGCATGGATTTCAAAATTTTTTGCACCAAAATAAACTCATACGAACTTATAACATGCCTGAACAGAATCCAGTTTTGAGGCACTAAGAAGGATAAGACAATAGTTTGAAAAGAGCCCCTATCAGAGCAACATAAATTCTGCTAAAATTGAAGCAAGAACAAACATCAAATTTATGATGAAGCTTTGGGTGAAAGAATGGTGAACTATTGATGCTTTATGAAAAGATTATGGGGTCAATGCCCACCAAAAATCAGCAGTTTACAACTGGTTAACTCTTTTTAAGAAGGGTTGAGATGATGTTGAAGATGAAGCCTGCAGTGCAGACCACCCACATCAATTTCCAGGAAAAAATTAATCTTGTTCATGCCCTAATTGAAGAGGACCAATGATTAACAGCAGAAACAATAACCAACACCATAGACATCTCAACTGGTTCAGCTTACACAATTCTGATTGAAAAATTAGAGTTGAATAAACTTTCCATTTGATGGGTGCCAAAACTACTGTGTCCAGGTCAGCTGCAGACAAGAGCAGAACTTTCAATGGAAATGTTAAATAAGTAGGATCAAGATCCTCAAGCATTTCTTCAAAGAATTTTAACAGGAGATGAAACATGGCTTTGTACAATCCTGAAGAGAAAACACAATCACAGCAATGGCTACAAAGTGGTCCCGTCAAAACAAAAGCAGACAAGAGCAAAGGTTGTGGCAACAGTTTTTTTGGGTGCTCAAGGCCCTTGGTTTGCTAACTTTCTGGAGGGCCAAAGAATGATAATATCTGCTCATCATGATAGTATTCTGAGAAAGTTAGCCAAAGCTTCAGTAGAAAAATGCTCGGGTAAGCTTACCAGGGAGCCCTTCATTACAACAGTGTTCCTTCTCATCAAACAAGGATAATTTTGCAAGAGTTTCCATGGGAAATCATTAGGCATCCACCTTACCATCCTGATTTGGCTCCTTTTGACATTTTTGTTTCCTAATCTTAAAAAAATCCTTAAAAGGCACCCATTTTTCTTCAGTTGGTAATGTGAAAAAGACTGCATTGATGTGATTACATTCCCAGGACCCTCAGCTTTTTAGGGATGGACTAAATGGCTGGTATTGCTTACAAAAGTGTCTTCAACTTGACGGAGCTTATGTTGAGAAATAAGTTCCTGTTTTTTATTTTTACCTTTTAATTCCAGTTTTCCATGAACTTTTTTAAGTCCCCTTGTATTTATAGATTCTCTAGTTTGTTCTACTGATCTATTTGTTTATTTCTATGCCAATATAATTTTATTATGGTGGCTTCATAAAATGTTCTCCTATCAGGAAAGGCAAGTATCTACTTACTGTTTTTCTTTTTTCGTAAATATTTCTGCTCTAGTTTCTTTTCCTTAATCAGATTTACTATGAATTAACCTGTTCTATTGAAATTTCAAAGAATGAATTTTTTATCCATTTATTTGTTTTACTATTGTTTAATGTTTTGTTTCATTAATTTGAGCTTTTATACTTATTCCATCTTCCTAGCATTTTTATTGTTCTTGTTTAATAAAATCTCTTTATTTTTCATCTTTTTTCCTTAATAATGAAGGTATTCAACATTACAAATTTTCCTCTTAGTGTTCATTGTATCCCATAGAGAAAGATATCTATTTCTGATTTTATTATTATAAAATATGGCCTATAAAAATCTCTACTTTAAAAAAGTTATTAAGATTTTCTTTGTGGCCAAATACATGATATATTTTTTAATGTTCCATGTAAATATAAACTTATATTTGTATTTGAAGGATTTTTTTATTTGAAAGACATTTTATGTATATACATTAAGTCAAGTTGACTGTATTATTTGGTTATTCTACATCCTTACTTAATTTTGACTACTCATATGTCTCAATCAGAAAGAGATATACCAAAGTCATTCACTATAACTATATATTTTTAAATCAAATTTTCTTTCACTTCTAAAATTCTGATTCATATATTTATTATGTTATTTTATACATACAGGTTTATAATTGCTCCATAGTCTTCATAAATAGTTCCTTTTTATTATCACATAATTCCCCTCTTTATCCTTTTGAACGTTTTAGCTTGAATTGCACTCGGTCTGATATTAATATTGCCATTCCTACTTTCTTTTTTGTTTGCCTTGGTCTAGTATCTTTTAATCATCAGTATTTCTTTATACTCTATTTGTTTCTTATAAGTAGCAAATAGAATTTAACCCAGTCTCTGACAATCTCTGTCTTTTAATGGGAGAATTAAGTCCATTTGTATTTGTTTTAACAAATGACATATCTATCTTCCTTTCACCCTATTTTGCATTTATTCATGTTATATTGTGCTTTTCCTTTTGTTTCTGCTGTTTGGATCAAATGCTTATTCATTCTCCCCCCCCCCCCCCTTTTTTTTTTCCTTTTTTTTTTTTTTTTTTCCCCCCCGTTGTTTTTTCTCCCCCCCCCCCCCTTATTAACTCACTTTCCTTTTCTCTGTGCTCACAAACACGGAATTATTCATTATTATTTGAAAATTAGATACCATTTCCTTCATGAAGATCCACTGTTTTCCATATCAAGATGCTATATCTTTCCTTTTCTATTTCCCTTTCTTCCCACTCAGGTAAGATAAAGCCTTTAGAAAACTTTCATTTTCCTCCTCTCTGCTTTCTTCTCCCCATCTACGGATGTTATTCTGCCATCTTCCATCTTCCAGGGTTGCAAATGAGAAATCTAATGTTAATCAGACACTTCTTCTCCTCTAAATTTAGAAATTTGTAAGATTTTCTGTTTATCTTTAAAGTTCAGCAGTATCGTCTTGGTAGGCTTTATGTGCCCATACGCCTTCGTTAACCTACATGGAATTCTGTAGCCTATTCAATCCATAGACTTTAGCCTTTCTTTAGGTCAGCAAACTAAAACATCTATTATTTGCATGTTACATTAAATAACAATCTTTAATGATGGATCTAATAACTACCACAATTTTGAAGTACTTATGAGCGTAAATGTTATTTTGGGATATCTGTGACAATTGTATTTTAATATGAAAATATCTGTGATTTCTATTGGTGACAAAGTCACAGGTACTATTGTGGGCTGTTATCTATAACATATATCATAGTTGAAAGAAACTGTGATTAGCGAAAATAAATATGGAATTTTTTCCCTATACAAATTCATGGACCCTCTAAATTTAATTCAAGGATCCTAGGTTAAGAACTCTTTATCTGAAGCCTATGTCTGAGTATTCCAAGAACACTATTTTGAAACTTCTCAATCTTCCCTGGCTTTCTTACCATGACTTTTCCTAGAATAGAATCATTTTTCACGTTTCCATTTAACTTTCCAAGTACAATGTATTAAGTGGAAAAAGTATGGAATTTGGAGTTTAACTTAAACATACACATACACACACAAAGTTCAAATCCCAGCTCTGTCATGTGCTGTCTGTGAAATCTCTGACAAGTAATTTAACCTCACTGAGCCCCAATTTCCTCTTGCATAATTTGAAATTTTAAAACTCTACTTCTTGGGATTATTTGGGATTATCAAAAAATATATGAAATATCTGAACTCTCCCTAGAAAAAAATTAATCCAAGTACAAAACTTCAGGGTTCACAGACCTTGGGTTATTACCTCCAGCCTTATCTTTTACTGCCACCTTGATAAATTACTTTCCTATTAGAAATGAATGTCAAGACATTTATCTTTCAGAGTAGAAGAAATGTTACCTGTAGGTCCATCAATACTTTCTTAGAAACTTTCACAAAATGTTATCAAAATCTTTCAAAGTGCTTTGTAGGAAGCATAACTTGAATCTGGGTCATCAGTGTAGTGTAACGTTATACTGGTGTGAAGAAGTAGGTATACAAATTTTAAGAAACTTGATATACCATTCTTTGCTTAAAATCAATACTGCTCAAGCTGTAACTATGATAAAGTATTATGAACAAATCTGAACTTAACATCCAGGAAGCTATGTGGAGAAAATGGAAAAGATTCAGAAAATAATCACAAATATAATAAAAGCATTTAAAAACATGGCCTATACAAACAATTAAATAAACTAGTAACTAGGATTATGTAGCTTGGCAAAGAGAAAAACTAAAGAAATAGTCTAGAAGCATATAAAGAACATTTTAAACGATAGATTTGATCTTGGCCAAAAGATAGAGAAGCAATAACAAAATATTTTAAACAGGAAGGTGCAATGAGTCAGAAAGAGTCCATTATCTCTTTAAAAAATTTTTTTATTTTTTAAGAAATGGGGTCTCGCTCTAATGCCTAGGCTGGAATGCACTGGCCCAATCATAGCTTAGTGTAACCTTGAATTCCTGGGCTCAAGTGACCCTCTGCCTCAGCCTCCCTAGTAGCTGGGATTGTAGGTGCCAGCCACAGTGCCCACCATTTACCACCACTTACAAAACAAAAGTAACTGGATTCAATTACAAATCAGAGACCTGATTTATATATATTTTCCTGCCTCTAATGATGGTATCACCATTCTTTTAATTACCAATATTCAAAACTCATTTGTTGTACTCCCATGTCCACTTAGTCATTAAGTACTGTGGAGCCTATGTCAATTTCCCATCCCTTCTCCATTCCACAGCCACCATCAATATTTGAAGCCTCACTATTTTCTATCTAGATACATCTAATTGGCCCCCCGTATACGAGACTCTCCCTACCCAAATCACTCCTGGTTCTACCATGTATTAGCTATGAAACTTCTGACAAGATACTTAGGATTTGATTTCCTCATCTGTTATTTCACAAGGCTGTTATTAGGAACAAATGATATAATTATATGAGTGCATTTAAAATAGCTAATCATCACACAAATATAAGGAATTTATTATTATTGTGGCCTCCAGATAAAAAAAGTCTTCAACAGCCTCCTATATTTGGTATCTCACTTATGGAAAGAAGATGGAGTATTTTGAGAAGGATCTTCATGGTTGCAAATGCCAAGCTCCTTCCCATTTTCTTCCTTCATTCATGCTCCTTCATTTGACTGGAATTTAGACATCTCCAAATCCCAGCCATTCATTATACCCTGTTCAAATCCTATCTGTTCCCTGAAGCTTTCCGTAACCATTCTTCACTATTTCTGAATGTCTACGACACTTGTTGACTCTATTATACAACCTAAAACTCACTTGGTGATACTTTACATTATTGTCTGTTGTCTTATTATGTTAGACTTATCTTTCCAACTAGATATTAATCTGCCTGCATCCTGGGCTGACAAGTTAATCTAAAGGATATACCACAGCAGAGTCAGAAGGGCACATCCAAGCCAAATCCTACAGGAAATACCAGAGTTGAGGCAGAATGATCATAGGAAGAATGCCAATTCCAGAGGAGCAGGACTGAAATCAGAGGGCAGAGCCAACACTGGAAATCAGATGTAGACATGGATGTATAGGTCTAGCTCCAGGTATAGACAGGTACAAAGCAGACAGTAAGATTCTGTTTGCCTAATTTTCAAAGGAGGAAAAAGGATGAACCACAAACACCGTAAATAAGCAGCCTGTAAGCCAAAGAAGATTACACAAAAGACTGCTGCAAGGATAATTCAGGTATACTTAGAGAAGAAAACACCTCAAAGGCAAAGATTCTCCACTACTGAGGATTTTCAAAAGAATATGCCAAAGTCTTTGAAAAGAATCCAGGGAAGTGATCAAGTGTCTTCCTGCAGATCAGGCAGCCCAGAAAGCCTGGCATGCCACAACTCACTAGGCACCAGGACTATACAAGCTGAGTGGGTCATTTGTTGTTGGGCTGTAGGGTATGGAGCCAAGAGAGAATCTTGGAGACAAGCAAAATTAAAAGCCAAAATAGGAAACTATGGGGAAGGAAGCAGTGTTAATGCAAACTTAAACTATCTCCCTTGGCAGAAATCAAATGAGTTTTTGAAAATGGAAAGAATATTTTTTCAGTCCCCAAAACCAGGAAAATTATCATCATACAACAGCCTTTGAGAAGTGACATCAATAAAGGAGAAGGGTGATAAAATTCAAAATATCAGAGTGACGGGGCCCAGGTCTGTGGGCTATGGAGTGAGGGAGGGGTGTGCAGTGGGGCCTCATTCTGCACACGATAGGTAGAGAGGAGACTGAACTTGGAAGAACTACTGAAATGTGATGCCAAAAAATTCTGGTGAGGGGAAGAGGAACTTGGAGAAAAATTTGGAGGTGTTAATTGTTCTCACTGACAAAGGCAGGGCTGAAAGTAGAGAGAAGGAGTAAGAGAGAATCACTCTCCCCAGACATGAAAAACAACAGACCACATTAAATTTATATTCCAGGCCTGTGGGGGGGCCTCTGTATCAAAGCACCCAAAGGGTCCACTCCACAGTAGGAGAACAATTTAAAATTCAAAGGTGCTCTCAGGGTTAGTAAACTCGGAAGGCAGGAGCTTCTAAAATGGATGCTGAAGACCAAACTCAAACTTTAGTCCCTGCAGCTAGCCAGGCCCCAGCCTTGTTCCCCCTCAGTTCTATTAAACTGCTGCTGGGCTAATAATCCATGCTCCTCACGCTAAGGCAGGAAGGGAGACTAAAGCCAGGTAAAGAGGGAGGAGATTCAAAGAGAAATCACCTACCTTTCTTTTTATATTGACAAAAAACTTCAGAACTGCCTTTCATAAATGAGTAAGGTAAAAAAAAGAAAAAAGTCTCTAATGAAAGAAGTCTTAGTACATAAAGTTTTTTTTCTGGAAGTTTTATCCCGGAAAACAGAAACAAATTAAACCACAAACATGTCACACTCTAAAGGAAAATAAAGAGAATATGAACTCCCCAAGAAATTTTAAAAGGAGATAGACAGATAACAGAATGACTTAAAAAGTAGTTTGCAGAGTCAAGGGGAAAAAACCCATTATTTCAGAAATAAGAAATGCATTAGAAATATTAAAAAACAGAATTGACATAGAAGAAAATCAAACCTTTTATAAGAAGTAGATCAAGAAAATGAAATATAAAAGAAAATAGACAAATGAAAGCAACTTTTTAAAGATGATGTACTTTAAAAGCATACAACAAAAGATAGAGACCCTGAAGCAGAAAGCAAAATAAATAAAAGGCAAAAACAGAATTTCACAAGTTATAAGGAATATTTCCTAAAATGAAGAACTAAATCTGTAGACCACAAGGGCTCAAGGTGCTTCAGAAAAATTTAATACACACCATCAAAATAGAATTATACTGAGGAAATTACTTAACATTAAAGATATAAACTCCTCTGAGCATCCAGACAGAAAAATGAGTTGCCCACAAGAAAATAAATTATGTAATCGTAGTTTTGTTTGCTTATTTCATTCACGCGTCATTCAAAATGTTTTATTTTTTAAAAGTAGTTGGGATTTTTGCTTCTCCTTTATTGTTAACTTCTATTCTCCTATTTTTCACTCAGAGATTGTGATCTGCACAATTTTTTGGACTAATTTATTATGGTTTTATAACTTATACTATATGGCTTATATCTTCTTAACTCTTCTTTGGATACCTGACAAGAAGCTGTACCCTCTGTAAGGTACAAAATTCTGTGTACATCTACTTAATCAACCTTTGGATTGCAATTTCTTAAAAATTCTCTTTGAAATGTTTGATGTTTTTTGTCTTCAATTTCATTTTGATAGTCAAATATGACTCATAGTTTTATTTAGTTTGATATATCTCTGCCATCTTTCTATTTTTAACTTTTCTGTGTCATTTCGCTTTGAGTATCCTTTTTAGATAGAGTACCCCTTTTAGACAGTTTGATTCTTTAGACTAAACATCAGGATATCTATTTCTCAAAGGGAAAGTTTATTCTAGTAAATTTATACAAAAACATATACTTTATCTTCATTCTTTTATTTTTAACCTTTCTGTGTCATTTTGCTTTGAGTATCTCTTTCAGACAGAGTACCCCCTTCACGAAGTTTGGTTCCTTAAACCTGATATATATCTATCTCTTTTTTTTTTTTTTTTTTGAGACAGAGTCTCACTCTTTTGCCTGGGCTAGAGTGCCGTGGCGTCAGCCTAGCTCACAGCAACCTCAAACTCCTGGGCTCAAGCAATCCTTCTGCCTCAGCCTCCCAAGTAGCTGGGACTACAGGCATGTGCCACCATGCCCGGCTAATTTTTTATATATATATTTTTAGTTGTCCAGATCATTTCTTTCTATTTTTTTAGTAGAGACGGGGTCTCGCTCTTGCTCAGGCTGGTCTCGAATTCCTGACCTTGAGTGATCTACCCGCCTTGGCCTCCCAGAGTGCTAGGATTATAAGTGTGAGCCACCGCGCCCGGCCTATCTCTTAAAGGGAAAGTTTATCCCATTTAAATTTATATAAAAACAGATATAATTCATCTCAACTTCTGTCATCATATTTTCTGATTTTATATGTCACTGTGATTTCCCTTTTCCCTAAATTAAGTGTTTCCTTAATTTAGAAATCCATTAGACTTTTTCTATAGTAGGTTGGAAGATATATATACTGTTGTTATTTTTAGAATGAATTACCTTCAATATTTCAAATATATTGTAAATTCACTTGTACTAAATATATTCAATGAAATAGTAAATATTGAAAACCTTGTGTGTAAGATGAGGAAATCAGCACACAGTTACTTTCCCTCACAGCATTCTTTCCTTATTGTACTTTTTTGGTTGACATAATCAGGGATTTTTGACCCAAGTTATTATTTGTGAGACTATCCATTTCAACCTGTTGTATCTGTGACTCCAAAAATCATTTTTGACTTTGTACTTTGTTGGGATACTATATTTAAAACAATGAGTTAAACTTAATTCTATATTTATTGTTTCCAATGCTCACAAAAGTCCTTATATGCTATAATTTCCCCATAATGAAGTTCTTTATTTTGGCTCATTTCTCAGCTGTCTGGAATACTCCATGAAGTAATTTTTTCAAGAAAGGTATGTGAACAATATGCTTCCTATATCATTGTACGTCTGAGAATATCTTACTGTTTCTTTCAGAAAGGAATAACAGTTTGACTGGATATAGAAATTAGGAATTACAATCTTTTCTTTCTCAAGATGAAAGCCAATTTGTTTCATTGTCTTTTGGTGGATAAGGCTGAAAAGATGTCTGAAACATGATTTTTACTCTTTCAGAGATTTTTTTGTGTTTAGATGCTTAAAACATATTTTTGTTAGTTTTGCTTTTTGAAATTCAAAAATTTCACCAAAGTATGTCTAGACACTGGTATTTTTCACTAATTGTATCAGGCACATAGTAAATGTGGTCTTTGAAACTTGAAATTCGTATCTTTCTTCATGTATCTCTTATTGTTGCTTTCTTTATTGTTCTGTTTTCTTTCTGAAGGACCCCAATTATCCACTTAGTTGGATTGCTGTTTTCTACAGTTCACATATATGTATCTTATTGCTGATAATTTTCCAATCATTTTCCTTTTCCTCTACATAGGACAGTTTTTCAAGCTAAATTATATATTTAGCAAGTTCAACTTGGTTCTTCACTACTTCTAACGAAGTTTCTAATTATGTTATAGGATTATTAGTATTTCTATAGGATTTTCTTGATTCTACCAGCTCTGTTATATCTTAGTCTATGATCACATTCCATATTTCATCTCTTTTATAGGATTTTCAAAAATCTTTTATTGAAAGTGCAAATATTTTTCAATAATAAATATTTTTAACATGTATGTTTTCCACCAGAAGTTCGTTATTTTCATTTGCTTACAATGCAGAATATTTTATAAGTCCCAAGTTTGTTCATTTTTTCCTTCCCACATCAGTGGAAAGAAGTTTAGGCCTGCTATTTATTTTTATTTTTTATTTTTTTTAGGCCTGCTATTGACCCCAAGTTAATATGAGCATATTCCCCTTCTATACTTTATTGTCCACCTGTAATATTACCAGCTCAGTGATCTGGTACAATTAAGGAAATAGTTGGGAGTAGGTACTATAGTTTGTCCTCACTGGGGACATTTGTCTCTGTATGTCTTTCACTGTGTTTGGCAAATCTTTTATGCCAAGGATCACTTTTCCACATCCAATTCACTCTTTGTTCTGGCATCCTTTCCACATACAAGATGGGACCACGTCTGGCGTCCATTTGGCTGCTAGCTACTTTCTGGCCCAGCAGGGAAAGTTCCAAGTACTTACCTCTTCCTACGTTGTATAACATAGTTGCTTCTTGATGTAGTTGTTCCACAGTGGTGAAAGGATTTCCAAAATAGAAAGTTCCCCACCTGTCCCATGGACCAACATGGCCTCTAGCTGTCAACTCTCCAACTTCAGAAGCGTTATTTGCATTCTGACAGGATCACCCTAACTTACGACTATACCACTTTCTTATGAAGGAAAGGGGTAAATCTTTTCTTAGTACCTTCTTAATCATATCCTAGTCTACCTTATCTTGCAGAAATTCTCAAAGTTTAAAAAAATGTTTTACATTCCTTTGATTATTTTAATTGGGAAATAGGAGAGTAGGGAAGAAAGAGATGTTTTTTCATCTTGCTATGTATCTCAAAGTCTAACTTGCCTCCTTTTAATTTCTAGTTATGATGATTTTAAGAAATCCTTACATAAAACTTTAAAAAATAGCTACTATTAAATAAAAATGAAGACAAATAATGTTAGATAACATATATAAATATATATGTATTATTGTGCTAAAATATGCATAACATAAAATTTACCAGTGTAGCCATTTTTAGGTACACAGTTCAATGGCATTAAGTACATTCACATTGTTGTGCAACCATTACTACCATGCATTTCCAGATTGTTTTCATCTTCTCAAACTGGTAATCAGTACGCATTAAGCAATAACTCCCAGACTTCCTCCCTCCAGTCCCTGGTAATCGCTATTCTGCTTTCTGTCTAACAATTTGACCATTCCAGGTAACTCATATAAGTAGAATTATACAATATTTGTACTATTGTGTTTGGCTTACTTTTCCTGGCATAACATTTTCAAAGTTTATCCATACTGTGGCATGTATCAGAATTTCATTCCTTTTTAAGACTGAATATATTCCATTGTATGCATATGCCAAATTTTGTTTATCCATTTGCCCATCAATGGACATTTGAATTGTTTCACTTTTTGGCTGTTGTGAATAAGGCTGCTATGAACAATGAAGTAAAGCACCTATTCGAGTCCCTACTTTGAATTCTTTTGAGTATATACCTACAAGTGGAATTGCTGGATCACATGGTAATTCTCTGTTTAATTTTTTGAGGAACTGCCACACTATTTTTCATATTGGATGCACCATTTTACATTCCCACCAGTAATATACAAAGATTTCAATTTTTCCACATCCTCTCCAATACTTATTATTTTCTGTGTTTTTTAAAATAATAGCTATCTTAATAGACCCAGAATATGTTTTTAATGAGTCATTCCCACAGTCACAAATCCCTTTATCTCAAATTCATATAAAAAAAAAACCAAAGGAGCAATATGTGTCTGGAGAATGACCTTTTCCACTGTATGAAAATACACTGGTAATCCAACATGTGGCCATAGCATCATTAGCAACATGCTCATAGCAATTAAGTCATCACCAACTGACACATATCTGCCTCTAACTGCTCTACGAACTAACTGCTCTAACTATTAGGAAAAACAACTATTAAAGAAGGGCTACACAAGGGGATTGTAGGGGACAAGGGAAGAAATTGGGGACAGGTTGCAATGGCAGACATCTTTGTTCCTATCTTCACCTGCTAAAAAGGCGAGTCAATTCATTTACCTTAGTCAGGATTAGAATAGATAGAGGAGGATACAGATAAAGAAGGGAATTAACTGCTTTAAATGTCAGCTTGTGTTAACATTTATATTTCTAAATCCCCAATTCAACTCTCTTATTTTATTGTGGAACCATCAAGCTTTTTTTCCTCCTTTTCTTATTTTGGAATTCATTCACCTTTCCTTACCACGAAACTGTCCTGTGCCAGAATTTGGTTCTTTTCTCAAGGGTTTAACCTTTCAGCTTGTTATAAACAGCATATGGATATAGATCATGCAATAATAATGTGTGCTACATTACAAGGACTTACATTTTCTGAATATGTGTGAATAGCAAGTAATTATTGCATTGGTTTTTTTCTATTCTCAAAATAAATAATATACTAATCAACCAACTAAAGCACTAACTTGGTACATATATTCTTTAGTGATTTATAGACAGAATCTCTTATTAATTTAAAATTATTAAAAAGTTCTGTGCTAAAGCCATAAAACAAACATCATATAAGTACCTACCTTTTGGGGTAGAATTTTAGATTTGTTTTAAAGACACCAAACGTACTGAAATCTAGTAAAAGATTTCCTAGTAATCAACTTCTGCATAATTTGTTAGTGTCGATGTTCTACTAGCCTTACAACTTTTTTGTCCCAGGCTAGAAGAATCTCGGCAAACAGCGTATCTAGACCTAGACTTCAGTCTCCTCTGTGAACGCTCAGCTGCCATTTATGATCAGAACACAGTTAGGCATTATCTTTTAAAACACACAAAGAAATGCACATGCAGATGAAGCACTTCACTTAAGTGAAGTGTGTATTATAATAATCACTAGGAATTTCTGACACTTGCATGTCCAAAAATATCATCTTCACTTCCCTGGACCTTTCAAACAGGAACACACAGGGTTCTGGCAGCTTTCTACTACAACCTGATTTTCACCTTCTTCGAAAAGACCTCAAAAAAAAAAAGAAGAAGAAGAAGAACTGAAGAAGAAGGAGGAGGAGGAGGAGGAGGAAGAGGAGAAGGGAAAAGGATATCCAAAGGCCTTTCTCATCAATAGCTAAATGGTCCAATATATTTGTAACTCTATCTCCTTTGCCTTTACACCAAGAGAGTGATGAAAACCTGATGGGACAGGCGAACAACATACTAACATCAAATCACTGGAGTTACTCGCAGAAACAGACAAAAACAGGCTTAAGTAGGCACAAAGAGATTAATACTGAGAACTGCATAGGCAGCAAGTGAAAACATCTCCATCATAAGAGGAAGAGGTTAAAAAGTTTAAGAAAATTTCTGAATAAAATTACTAGGACTAAAGCAGTGAAAGGGATTAATTTTTCAATTTTCTTGAAAAACAGGAGTCAACCTGTGACCCAGCTCCCCAGGTATTACATGCAGGCCTCAAGAATATAGTCATTTAGGAAGTAACTGCTTCAAGGAGTCCAGCTAAAACTACAAAGACGTGAAATTCCATTCAGACACAGGAAATTCTTTGGGGAATAAAAGAATTTTATGACTCACAAGATGAAAATCTCCTGAATACTCACTAAAGTAATCTAATGAAGCACTGTCACCAGGAAAGGAGTTTGATGAATTTATGTGTTATGCAGGAAAATTTTAAGCAAAACAGGAAATTGAACAAACTGGAACCTGTATTCATTTGTAATTTTTTCTCTCAGAGTAAAACTAACTTTAAGGACACCAGACTTTCCTGCATAATATGGCATTCTATACAATGTCACATTTTTAACTTCTAGAATTTTAAGTAAAATTTCATATCCATAAAAAAAAAAAAAAAAATAGAACAGGTCAGCCCAGGAGTATGTCCAGGATTCAAATGTGGGTCATTTTGCAAGTTCTTAGTCTTCAACTTTAACACAATTTGAAAGAAGCAATAAGAGTTGAAAGCAAAGGCTTGAGACAGATACCAACATAAAGAGAAAGAAGATGATCAAGATTTTTCTGGGAAATTAACAAACAACAAAAATTAGAGATGGCATTGTTTTCTTAACTTTTAGACAATGCTTAAGCATAGGAGAAATTCAATACCAAGGAGTCTACCCTAACCTTAAAATTTTTTCCATTTCTCTCTAATTTAATTCTAATTAAAAAATTTTGCCTATTCTACATGAAACTCCCTTCTGGTAACACGTTGTAAAAATAGAGCAAGCGATGAAAGCACTCTGTTTAATCTTTCCCAGGGACAAACACGGTGTAATATACAATATGTAACTATGAGTTAGATTGCAAATTGCTTTTATTTAATTTAGTCTAGTGCTGAGCTTCACCTCTGAAATATCAGTCTGCATCCTTCTATTTTGGTTTCATTCTATAGTCCACTTAAAACAGTAAATGTTTACGTTAAAAGGACAAGAGAATGTGTGATGTATTTTAACTGTCAAAAGTGTTGTGAACAGCAGCAGCTGGAAGAATGTGTAGTCCACTTCCCTGTTATCCTGAAGCCTTTTAGATTCTTCAAATTAGCAGTTATAACCTTCAGTCTTCAGAAAGGAGGGAAGAAAGGGAGGGAAGGAGGGAGCAAGTGAGGGAGAAAGAAAGAAAAGAAAGCAGAAAGAAAGGCAACTCAATTGCCATCTCTGAAAAATATAGTAAAATTTCCAGAATTCATGTGTGGTCTTTGCATTGCATTCTATACTAACTTTCTCCTAGTGTAAGGACTGAACTGATTACTGGAAATGGAGATTTTTCTTTCACTTCTTAAGGTCCCTGATCATATGGAGAGAAAAACTAGGAGCAAATGAAAGGAGTTGCATCCTGGGCATTACATAGAGGTCTGTATGAACTGTGCTTAGCTAATTCTTCTGCAATCATCTTTCACATCATCCTGAATTCATTATGCTATGGCTGTTTTTAGAGGACTACTCAGAAGACCAAACGCTGAAAATAAGTTGCTTCCTTTAATGTTTCCAGATCTGGTGAAATTTCACTAATAAAACTGATGAGAGAAATGTATAATACTTTTACTGTTACTGCAGCGATTTCAGGCCCAGTGGAAACATGGCTGCAGAGAAATGGAGCCTAAGGGTATGTTAAAGGATAAAGATGATATATGCATAATTAGACTTCAGGTTTGACATACTCAATTCAAGAAATATTTGAAGGTGGACAAAAGCCTACATGATCCAACTCTTGCCTATCTCTCCAAACACATCTCAAAACACTCTGTCCCGTTGTGCTTCAACCATATTGGTCTTCTTTCAGTTCCTCCAACATATCAAGTACTTGCTTTCTCTTCTGCTTTGAACACTCCCCCAAGCTCTTTGTATGGTTGTTTTCTCATACTTTAGACCTTAGCTCAAATATCACCTCCTCAGTGAGGCTTTCCCTGAAATCCTTATCTAAATTAGCGCCTCCTCCCACTCACCCACCACCACCATTCCCTATCATGTGATCCTATTTCTTCCAAAGCTCCTATCAGATGTCATCCTGTTTATTTTTTACTAGTTCAACATGTACTCCAGTTTCCCTAAACTCTCTTGTAAGACCAATAGAAGTCTCAATCTTGTGCCTCAGGGCATGCGCAGCCTGAAATTGCTGATCAGGACCTTGAACCAGGTCTTATCTATGGGATATATGAATGTATCCTTCCTACAGGTTGTCAGCAAGAAACATCAAGTGTTCCATGGCTCTCTATCAAACATCTCTTAAAACTCCAGAGAGCCAGATAAGGCTATCAGAAAAGGCAAGAGAGGTTCTATCCCAGCTCTCACATGGTTCATAGAAAGAAATTCCCCTCTTGAGAAATAAACATTTCAGCAAAATTGCAATGGCCTCATTTGAAGGCAGAGGGCTTTGGTCAAATTATAAAGCATCCCACACAAGAGAGTAGGCAGACATTTTATTTCTTTTGCATGGAGGATACTGCCTTCTTCTTGAGTTTCCTCCTACCTCACAGCCATTTGTTCCCTAACTCCTTCGCTGGTTCCTCCACTTATCCCAACTTCTAAATGGGGCAGTGTCCCCAGGCTCAGACCATGTTCCTGATCAATAACTAAATCCACTCCTAATGGTTATCTTAGTCACTCTCACAGCTTTATATATCATCTGCTTACCTTATTATTCTCAAATTTTCATCTCTAGTCTAGCTTTCTCTTCTAAACTCCAACTAGCCTATTCAACATTTCATCTAATGTCTCATAGACACTTTAAACTTATCATGTCCAAAACTGAATTACTGATTTCTACTACCTCTCCCCTAGACCCCCTCCTGAACTTATTATATGTGCAATCTCCCTCATTTTAATTGATGCAAATTTATCTTCCTGGTTGCTCAGGACAGAAACGGGGTCATCCTTGACTCCTTTCTCACACAACTCATATCCTATCAGGAAATGCTATTGGCTCCATGTTTAAATTACAGGAATGTGTTGCTTAGCAATTGGGATACATTCTGAAAAATGTGTCATGAGGTGATTTGTTCATTGTATGAACATCATAGATTATAATTACACAACCCTAGATGGTATAGCCTACTACAAACCTAGGTTATATGGTATTGGTTATTAAGTATGGAATGTCTGATTTCCTTAAGTACTAAGTTTGACAGTTGATGTCTCTGACATTTCACTTTGACACTTCTTGTTTTGTTTTCTTTTGTTGTGGTGGTTGTTTTATTGTGAAGGTACATCCTCGTTCTTTCAAATGCACAGTTTGGCTCGTGATTATCTTTCAAATGTTTCTTTAGAACAAATTTTGTGAAACCATGGATAAGTCAAAAATTAATGTTATTTTTGAATATGAGTTCCATCGTGGAACCAATGCAGCATAGACAGCTCGAAATATCAACGAAGTGTTTGGGAAGGATGTGGCTAATGAACACATAGTATGTCAGTGGTTTGAGAAGTTTCATTCTGGTGATTTTAATCTTGAAAATGAGCCATGTGGGTGACCTGAGACCAAGGTGGATAATGATGAGCTGAAAGCTACAGTGGAAGCGAATCCATCTCAACCTATGCATGAATTAGCAGCAAAGTTTGACATTACTATTCCAACGGTATTGGACCATTTGAAACAAATGGGCAAGGTAAAGAAGCTGGATAGATGGGTAGTGCATGAATTAAACGAGCATCAGATGAGAAATCACCTCGAAGCTTGCCTTTCTTTGCTGTCACGACATAAAGCTTAACCATTTCTACACCGTATTGTTATGTGTGATGAAAAATGGATTCTTTTTGACAATCACAAGCATTCGGCACAATAGATGGATAAAGATGAAGTGCCGAAACACAGTCCAAAACTGAATATTCATCAAAAAAAGCTAATGGTGTCTGTCTGGTGGTCCAGCGCTGGCATTATCCACTACAGCTTCATGAAACCTGGTCAATCGATTACAGTGGATGACTGCTGCAACCAATTGCACAAAATGATGAGGATGCTTGTGATTAAGCAGCCAAGACTGGTCAATGGAGATAGGCCAATCCTCTTGCAAGACCACACGTCGCACAAACAACACTGCTCAAACTACAGACGTTGGATTTGGAAACAGAGTCTCTGTCATCCACCATATTCACCAGACCTTGCACCAACTGACTACCACTTCTTCCAGGCTTTGGACCACTTCTTGCAAGGAAAAATATTCAATTCTCAACAAGCTGTGGGAAACGCTTTTAAGGATTTCATTGCCACTTACTCTCCAGGTTACTTCATTGCTGGCATAAGCAAGGTACCATTAAGATGACAAAATTGTGTTGATAGTTTAGGCGCATACTTTGATTAATTGTACTGCTTCTTGTTTGAGATACAATAAACTACACTTTTGACTTGAAATTGACATTTCACATTTAATGACCTAATATTACCTATTGCTCCTAGACTACAAACCTGTACAGCATGTTACTATACTGATACTGTAGGCAATCGTAACACAATGGTAAGTATTTGTGTTTAAACATAACTAAACAGAGAAAAGGTAGAGTAAAAATACAGTATTATAAACTTATGGGACCACCATTGCATATGTGATCGGGTCGTTGACCAAAACATCATTATGTAGCACATGGCTATATATCAAAAAATCTATCATATCTGATCCCTCATAGGAGCTCAGGCAACCAAGCAAAGAAGGATGCTGACAGCAAGAGTACTTATGATAAAGCACCTACTATCTGCTAGATATTCATAGAGTTGGCATAAAGATGATGTAGGAAAATATACTGGCCTTCCCACCTAAGATATACACTACTAAACACTGGAAATGCTTAAGCCTGCCTTTTATCTCAGTCAGAAAAAGATTTTATGCTAATATCTTATATGCATTTTGACAGTTTAGCAATTTAAAGAGACACTGTTAATTCATGGTAAACCCTACTTACAGAGAGATCAGCGCAGGGTCTCTCAAGCACTACTTACCATGGAGATCGCCACACTGTATGCCTCACAAGGAGTAGGGTAGGAAAATGAGTATTATCCAGGGGTACCAGAGCTAGCTGTATTTTTGATATGTTGTTTAATGAAAATGACACAGCCATTAAAATACCATTTTCAATCTTAACTATGAAGCCCACCAAGTTAATTATGATAGACTTGAATTGCTTAGAAACATTTGGATACAGCACACAATTTCAAAGCCCACAACATGCACAATGTGTCATAACACCTCTTGAAGTGCACAGGTGAAGGCAAAATAAAGTATTTATTCTTCTATTAGGGCTTCAAGATGGGAATATATATAACAAATTGCAAGCACTAGGGTAGTTATTTTTGAGCGTTTCAATGAAAGTAACCTTACTATTTTTTTCAATAGCTTCAGTGCCTAATAAGATAGCTCTTGTTTAAAGGAAATCTGCCAAGTTATTGAACAGGAAAATCTTGAACAGGCTTAGCCTCGTAAAAAAAGAGCTGTGATGTTAAAAATAAAGTTAAATAAAATATATTGGGTTTGAGTGAAAATATGACCATAGTCATAGGTAGTGTGGTATCATGAACACAACCCTGAATTCTTGACTGCATTTTCCCATGTGAGACCTTAGGTAAGCCATGTGCTGCCTTTCTAAGCTTATTGTTTGTAAAACGAGAGTGTTTACATGATCTTTAATGTTCCCCTTTCAAGCACTAACATTCTGTTCCTGTAAAATGAAATCATAAAAAAGTCCTCTCTTGTGTATATATATGAAATAAACTTATATATAATAAATCTATATATAATATATGTAATATAAATATATTATGTAAATTTATATTTATATTACATGTTCAGTATATATTAAATTTAAATTCACATATATAAATATAAATAATCTAGCTTATTTCTGCATTAATAGATTGAGTATTAATAGCAATACAATGATTCAATCTATATTCCTTTTAATTAATAACCAGGTTTTTTTTTGCCTTTCTATAAGGCATGAGTGATTAAATACCTGAAAACTAAAAATAGTTTATAAAAAGAATTTCATGAGAACTTAAGCATTTGCTAATCTAATGATCAAAAAGATACAATGATCATTACAAAGTTTTCAAAGGTAAAAGAATACAAATTTTACATTCATGTGACCTTTTAGGAATGAGAACTCAGAATAATGGGTAGCATATGTACAAGAGTTGCACTGGTGGCCATAGTGAGGACATATTAATATTTTATTCAACCACAGAATAGACACATATGTAAAACTTACATAAAAAGTAACACCACCAGTATGACTTCCCCATGGAAAGCTCACATTCCCATTCTTCCAAGCTTTTGGAGGAGAAAAATGTCACTAATCAAAAAAAGAAGTCAAGTCTCCATGGCAAATCCAGAGCGAGGAACACCCTTTTGTTCACTCAATATATCTTCTACTTGTACAACTGCCACTATTATATAAATAGGAAAAACAGATTTAATATTAAGTATACATTGTACCTTAAAACAGCCCTCTATTTACTGAGCTTTATTTATAGTATTTAAAAAGTACACTTCATTGAAAACCTACATAGAAAGTACTCAACAAATTTCCAAGTTGTTGAAACAAAATGAGAACAAGATTATATATCAAATATGCTACCCCATAAAAGGGAAGGGAATGGGGGGGGCAGTCACTGGCAATACTTCTGATAAATAGGATCCAAATGCGTTAGTATAAAAGGTTTCCAGCAAGGTTCACCTAGGGGAAAGGTGAAGAAGCCAGAGAGGGCAGCAAATATAACTCTTACATTTACTGATTCTGTATCATTCTCTTTATCTTTGCTTAGCTCATCTGTTTAAAAAAAACACAAATAATAACAATCAGAAATGATTGAGTCTTCACTACATTATGATAGATATTATACTAAACCTTTTAAGTCATTTAATCTCCTCAACAACTCCATGAAGTTGGTACTATTGTTTTATATCAGTTTTACAGGAGCTAAAAGTGATTAAGCAATTTCCCAAGATCATATAATGATCAAGTGGCTGAGCTGGGATTTGAATACAGAGTCCATGCTCTTAACCATTTCCCTAATGAAATCCCAACAAGTCTTGATCTGGTGCCAAACAGAAAACAGCATAAATAAATCTAAAAACGTATCAACCAGGTAAAATAAGATGATCTAATAGCTTTCATATATAAAGAGATTTTACAAAACAATAAAGCATAAAAATCCCCCAACAGAAAAACAGACAAATGATATAAACTGGCAATATATGAAAGAAAAAAATGTTGAATAATTACATTAAAAATTGAAATTCATTAATAATCGAGGAATTCAATGAAAAAATTAATGATATACTAGGTTTCAAATATGACATACCAGGTATTAAAAAGAATGAAAATAAAGCTACATAATTGTTGATAATACAGTTTTGAAGTATAATGTAGCATTTAGAATGGATTTTATCAAGGGATGAAGCATTTTGTTAAGAAAAAAATTACTAATAATCTAGAATAAAATTCTCAATTCTTTTAAAGAACCTGAAAAGATGAAAGAGAGAAAAAGGATAAATTATACAGTCATGCACCACATAATGACGTTTTGGTCAATGACCAAACCACATATACATTGTTGGTCCCATAAGATCATAGTGCTATATTTTTACTGTATCTTTTTTATATTTAGATATGCAAATACCCATTGTAACTACAAATGTCTACACTATTCAGAACAGTAACATATTGTGCAGATTTGTAGCCTAGGAGCAACAGACTAGATCATATAGTCTAGGTGTATATTAGGCTATACCATCAAGGTTTGTGTAAATATACTCTATATGTTCGTACAATGACAAAATTGCCTAATAATACATTTCTTAGAACGTATCCCTGTCGTTAAGTGACTGATAATTGTGTATGTTAATATATATCTGTACACATTAGCAGCCACTATAATTAACAAATTGCTGGAGGTTCAGTGTGGACAAGTGTAAGAGTTAGAAGCTCCAGGGAGGCCCAGTCTTGGAAAAAGGAGGTGCACACTTGCACATGTTTTAACTCTAGGGGCCCTACCAGGTTGTCACAGTGAAGATCAGAGAAAAGTCCCTTTATGTTTCCAGCAGGGGGGAAGGAAAAATAGCCATTTTTAAATACACCGAGATTTTTGTTATATTTAACAAGGTCTGCCCTCAAGAAAAACTATTTTACCGGAGTCTAACCAATTGGGCATTTACTAGAACCTGGGAGAAGAAAACACTCAACTCTAGCCTTGTTATCTTACCAAAGAGGGAAGGGTGAGACTGAGAAGTCACAGCCCAAGGGAATAGACTCACTAAAAGTCTGGGACCTAATCACAGGTCTATACCCACTCTCCATATCTTACATGACATCAGTAGAGCTCCACATAATAACAAGAGATTACAACTGGAAGAACCACACATCACAGACCATATTTAAGAAGTTGCTATCCACAGAAAATGGTAAACACAGTCTAACTCCTGGCCAGATCAACATAAAATCTCACACTAAGGCCTATTTACCTCATTTCCTTTTACCCAGTATATCATATTTGGCTTTCCACAAAAAATAATAAGACATACTAAAAGATAAAAACACATTTCGAAGAGATAAAGAAAGCATCAGAATCAGACTCAGATATAGCAGAGATTTTAGAATTATCAGATCAGGAATTTAAAACAACTATAATTAACATTCTCTAATGAAAAAAATGAGCAACATGCAAGAACAGATGGGTAATGTAAGCAGAGAAATGGAAACTCTAAGAAAGAACCAAAGAAAATTGCTAGACATCAAAATACTATAACAAATAAAGGATTCCTTTGATGGACTACTCAACAGACTAGACTCAATTGAGGAAAGAATCAGTGAGCTTAAAGAAATGTCCACAGAAACTTCCAAAACAGAAATGCAAAGGGAAAAAAGAATTTAAAGAGACAGAACAGAATATCTAAGAACTGTGGGATAATTTTAAAAGGTTATAATGTTTGTTTAATGAGAATATGAGAAAGAGAAGAAAGAGAGAAAGGAACAGAGAAAATGGTTAAAGTAATAATGGCTGAGAATTTTCCAAAATTAATGACAGACACCAAACCATATATCTATCCAGGAAACTCACAGAGAACACCAAGCAGGATAAATATCAAAATATCTACACCTAGCCATATCATATTCAAAGTGTAGAAATCAAAGAGAGAAATCTTTAAAAGAAGAAGGGGAAAAAACACTTTATCTGCAGAAGAATAAGGATAAAAATTATGTCAGACTTCTGCTCAGAAACAATATAGTGAAGAAGAGAGTGAGGCAAAATATTTAAAGTGTTGAAAGAAAAAAATTGCCAACAGAGAATGCTATATCCTACAAAATTTTAAATTAAGAAGAAAAAAAGTAAAAAAGAAATAAAGGCTTTCTCAGACAAAAAAAAAAAGAAAAAAAGAAAAAAAATGGACATTTGGCCAAGCATGGTAGCTCACACCTGTACTCCTAGCATTCTGCATTCTGGGAGGCTGAGGTAGAAGGGTCACTTGAGCCCAGAAGTTCGAGACCAGCCTGAGCAACACAGAGAGACCCTGTCTCTACAAGAAATAAAAACATTAGGTGGGGGCGGTGGCACATGTCTGTAGTCTCAGCTACTCAAGCGGCTAAGGCAGGAGGATCACTTGAGCCTGGGAATTTGAGGCTATGATGATGCCACTGCACTCTAACCTCTAACCTGGGCAACAAAGCAAGACTCTTTTCCCCCTAATCCCCCCACCAAAAATTGCAGTTTTCCTAAATCATTTATTGAAGAGACTGTCCTTTCCCCCATAATGTGTTCTTGGCATCTTTATTTAAAATCAATTGAACATAAATGTGTGGATTCATTTCTGGGCTCTCTATTCTGCTCTGGTCTATGTGCCTCTTTTTAGCCAGTGCCATGCTGTTTCAATTACTATAATGTTTTAGACCATTCCTGCTGCCATAGCAAAATATCTTAGACTGGATAATTTATAAAGAACAGAAATTTATTTCTCACAGTTCTGGAAGCTGGGAAGTCCACGATCAAGGCACCGTGAGATTCAGCTTCTCCTTGCAGTTCTATCCATTTTTGCCTTCCATATTTTGATGCTCTCTTGTTAGGTGCACACACATTAAGGATTGTTATGTCCTCTTGGAAAACTGACCCCTTTATCATTAATTCATCAGTAATTCACCCTTTATTCCCCTTAATTTTCTTTGCTCTGAAGTCTGCTCTGTCCAGCTACTCCAGCTTTGTTTCCATTGGTGTCAGTATGGTATCATCCTTCTCCATTCCTTTAATTTTAACCTGTATGTGTCATTACATTTAAAGCAGATTTCCTGTAGACAAATATACTTGGGTCTGTTTTGTGATCCATTCTGACAGTCTCTGCCTTTTTTTTTTTTTTTTTTTTTTTTTTTGAGACAGAGTCTCACTCTGTTGCCCAGGCTGGAGTGAAGTGGCATAATCATAGCTCACTGCAGCCTCAAACTCCTGGCCTCAGGGATCCTCCTGCCTCAGCCTCCTGAGTAGCTGAGACTACAGATGTAAGCCACCATGCCCGGCTAACTTTTGTACTTTTTGTAGAAACAATATTTCACTATGTTGCTCAGGCTGGTCTCAAACTCGTGGTCACAAATGATCCTCCCACCTTGCCCTCCCAAAGTGCTAGGATTATAGGCATAAGCCATCACCTCTGCCCAGAATCTGTTTTTTAAATGGTATGTTTAGACCATTGAAATTTAAACTGATTACTGACATAGTTAGATTAACATCTACCATATCTGTTACTGTATTCTATCCATTGCCATTGTTTTTATTTCTTTTTTGTCTTCTATCCTTTTTCTGCTTTTCTTGGTTTTAACTGAGCATTCGATATGATCCCATTTCATTGCACTCTTACCATATCATTTGACAAAGTGCATTTATTCATTTTTTTGTTAACTTTCTTTTTTTAAAGACCAGTCTTGCTATGTTGCCTAGGCTGGAGTGCAGTGGCTATTCATAGAAACAATCATAGTGCACTCCTGGGCTCAAGCAATCCTCCTGCCTCAGCCTTCTGAACAACTGGGACTAAAGGCACACCACCATACCCAGCTCTTGTTAACTTTTTTTAGTCATTGCCCTGGAGTTGGCAATATACATTTATAACTAATCCAAGCCCACTTTCAATTAACACCTCACTACTTTGTGAGTAGCAAAGTACCTTATAGCAGAGTGTTCCCAAATATTTCCTCCCAAATGACATTGCTGTCATTTATTTCACTTATTCATGTACTGCAAGCACTGCATACAAGATTGCTATTACCATTTTGAACAAACTGTTATCCATTAGATCAAGCAAGAATAAGAAAAGTAAAAAATTTTATTTTACCTTCATTTATGCCTCCTAATGCTCTTTTTTTATGTAGATTTGAGTTCCTAATCTGTATAATTTTCCTTCCCTCTGAAGAACTTCTTTTAACAGATTTTGGAAGTCAGGTTAGTGGCAACAAATTACTTCAATTAAAAATTTTTAATTGGACATATTTATGGTATATATAACATGATGTTTGGAAATATGGGTACAGTGTGGAATGCCTAAATCAAACAATTCATCATACACATTACCTGATATACTTATCATTTCTTTGTTGTGAGAATACTTAAAATCTGATCTTTTAACAATTTTCAAGAATATAATACAATATTGTTAACGACACTCACCACGTTGTATTTAAAAACCATAAAAAGATATTATAGATAAATACGTAGTGGCATGCAAAATGTTCACGATATCGCTCTAGTCAGTGGATAAACCAGATTACAAAACAGTATATTCGTGATAAATTCATTTTTCTTTAAAAAAATAAAAGGAAGACTCAGGAAGTACACACACACACACGTCAATAATAAGACCACATAATAGAATTATGGGAGATTTTTATTATCTTGTGATTTCTGTATTTTAAAATATCTGTATTGTATGTATGTATATATATGTGTGTATGTATGTCCTTTATAACCAGGTAAATACATACATATATACAAAATAACAATAGCAAACAGATACCATAAAATAGGTAGGTATTGATATTTTTAAAAGTATCTCCCTCATCATAATAAAAGTCAAAAGTTTAAATTCTTCAATTTAAGAATAAAGATTCTCATACTGGTTAAAAAATAAAGAGCAAAATTCAGCTGTATTATGTTTATAAAAGGCACACATAAATTAAAATGATAAAAAGAAGGTTAAATATATGGGAATGGCTAAGATATACCAGCTAAATACATATAATACGAGGAAAGCAGGGACAATGCAATTACTGTCAGACAAAAAATAACCAATTCCTAAAACACTGACTAGGATAAAAAGGGATATTTTTCATAGAAAGTAATAATTTACAAAGATATAACACCGATGAACTTTTATGCACTACAGAGCAGTGAACTATATAAAACAAAGCCTATTAGCACTACAAAGAAACTTGGTAACCCTCAATCATTGTGGCACATCTTTCAAAACAAAAAATAAGGAAGAAGTAAATGATATGAATACTATAATTAATAAGCCTTACTCAAAAAAAATTATTTCTATGTATTTACAAACTACAGTTAGTTCTAGAGCAACAAGTCAACAAGAGGAAGTTTGAAATGAAAGAAACAGAGCACACTGTTGGGGAATCTCAGAGAAAGTAGTTCTAAAGAAGTCAAAATGTCAGCCAAATTTACAGGCCTTCGGCTAGTTGGGTGAGACTCAGGGGCAACATTCTGCGTCTCAAAAAGTGAGCCTGACTTGAGAGGATCACAGTTCTTGACAGGTTCCTGATATCAACGACTGAGAAACAGGGATCAAGGAAGAAGACATGAATTGGGGTACCAAAGGTGGTTTCTTAGGAATCAGACAGAAGTCCAGTTGTCTCAATTGAGACAAGGTCAGAAAAAGACTAGCTACAAATATGACCTAATGCTGAACTATAACATGCAGGATTAGGGCTAATTAAATCCATTCATTTCTCATTCCTTGATTCATTTTTTCATTCCAGCAAATATTCACTGAATTCCTATTAATAGTCAAGCATTATGCTGGATGCAGAAGTAAAATGGAGACTAAAACAGACACTCACTATTTCTACCCTTATGTAATTTACTTTTGACTCTGACCAGCAGTTCACCTCTCTAGATGCACATTAGAATCACCTGGGGAGCTTCTGAAACAATGCCAATGTCAGGGCTCCAATTGCACAGACTTTGAGTTGCTTGGTCTAGGATGGGCCCAGGCACCTATACTTTTTAAAAGTTCCTCCAGTAATTCTCATGTGTGGCTAGGATTGAGAAAAACTGCTCTAAATAAAATTTGACCTGGTAACTAGGGCTCACACTGGGCTTAAAGTCAATGTAAATACTAACTCCAGGTGCAGGTAACAAGACTATTGTGGCTGGAAAATCAGGCCCTTTAGAGATTCATCACTCAAGGAATTCTACTTTTGAAGTCTTCGATTATCCTCTTCTCCCCTCCATCTGTGGATTCCTGGAATACTCTCCCATTTTCTTTTAGCAGTTGGCTCAAATTTTTTCTAATTCAACTTTTCATGATCCTCCATAACTTCCACAATCAGGTTGCTAAGTCTTCCAGCACGCTGGCTTCATGCTCCGGCTATCTCCGCAACTCCACCTGCAACGTTCATTTTCATTCCTCTGTTGTTATTGACCAGCTTGGGCAAACCTCGTACCTAATCATTTTTTAAAACTGCTTCAAACTCCTGAGGGAGCTTAGAGCTGAGGGAATATTTTGGTTTTTTTAAACCTTAAAATAGGGGAATGAGAAGGTGATTGTTGGCATCCCAACCTGAAATTCTGAATAAATTTTCCACTGAAACTGTTAAGTACTGTCAAGTACATTGTAAGTTAAACATGTTTGATGAACTGGCCTTGAGTTCTAATTTTTCTATTATGTTGTTTCTATAGTAAAATGCATTCTAAGTTCAAAACAATCAACCTACAAAGTAACTTTTGAAAAACAACCTATTCACCTCTTTGAGAATATTCTGTATATCATATACTGGCCAGTGTTTGATATAACAGTATTACTTGTATGAATATGAATTACAAACAAAGGACAGAGCCAGAGGACCCACACAGTAAGTTTTAGTCTCCATTTGTAAAGTCAGAAGTAAATAACTACCATTAACATTTTGTTGTATTTTCTTTTGGACTTTTTCCATGCAGACAAAGTGTGGCAACCTGCCTCTATTATTGGAAATTTAGGCTGTTTATTTTATATTTTTGCTACAATAAATAATGTTTCGTGAACATTATTTCACATTTACCTCTCATTATTTTTGTTATGAAGTCTCCCAAAGTGAAATTATTGGGTTAAGTAATTACCAAATTGCTTTTGGGAAAGATTGCATCAATTTATATTCCTACTAGTAATATTCGACAGTAAATATCTTCCCACACTCTTGAAGCCCTAATTTTTTTGGTAAGTATTTTTATAGTTGATATAATTTGCATCGCTATGATTAAAAGTGAGGTTGAACTTTTGAAAATACTTATTGGCCTTTAGTAGTTCTTCAATTCTCCTTTGTCCTTTTTTACTAGGGTGTTCTTATGAATAAGAGAAAGTAGAAACAGTTAGTATACTGTACTGAAAACCTTAATCCCAACATAAAGAAGAGAGATGAGTGTCAGAAGAGAATAAAGTCGAAGGAGTTGTGTTTTGGTTTTAGTTTGATTTTTTTTTAAAGACAGGATAACTTGAGTTCATCTTCAGGCTGTGAGGAACAAGTAAGCAGAATCAAAGAGCTTCAAAATCTAGGAATTCAGGGTAAATAATTGATGGAGTAACATCCTGTAGGAGAGAGTTAATGAGATTACTTTGGACTGGAAATAAGGACAGCTCTTCCTCCAAGCATATAGAAAGGGATGTCAGTGTGTATATAGATGTTTGTAGTTTCAGGACAGAAAAGCTCAAGCTTCATAGCCTAAAATTTCTCTATGAAATAGGGACCAAGATTCTTGCTTAGAAAGAAAAGGGAATTTGAGAAAAATGATAAAGACATAGAAGGACTGCAGAATAGTGCCAAGAGGCAACTTGAAATTGAATGGTCATAAATCTCTAGTGGCAATTATCCCATAATTATATTCTTTCCTCTAGCACAGCCATGCAGCCTGAGTGAAAGAACTACAACTGAAAGCAGATGGTTGGGGATTTTTCCAGGGGATTCTAATAAACAAATCCAGGACCCATAGGACACTGGAAAAAGTGACAAAATGGTCACCATAGAGTCTAGGATAGATGGGGTGGAAAATAAAATGATGAAGTACACAAAAGATGGGAAAGAAAAGGAAGGGGCCAGGACATGGAGACTGAAGAAACTCGATTGCTGTTGGACTGTCCACATGGTCACTGAAATCACTGATGAGGATGGCAAGTAGTAGGGTGGAAGACTAGAATCCTCAATAAATGAAGGGCATTACCAGGGAGCTAATAAATCACAGCTATGATGACAGGCAATAAGTGGTTGTATAAGGAGTTCTTACACGAGAAAGTAAAAGTGAGGTTCTGAAGGAGGTAATGAAGAATTATTGCCTCTACTCTTGCAGTTGCAGGAGGAACCTTGGGAGAGAGACAAATCTCAATTAAAGCAGAGAAATGAAGGAAACATTTTGTGAAGAGATTTGAAGATAAAAAAATAATATGTTTACAATGGAATCGGAGTTCCAAGAAACCCAGTAGAAATGGCCGTGAGGCTAGTTAGAAAGAACCATGGATAAGGAGCTACAGAGTAATACAGGGGTAAGAGAGTAGGAGCACCCTAGGATAGTTAAGCACGGTTGGAGAGTGAGACTTCTGCAGAGCACATTTTCCTGGAGCCTCAACACAATACTGATCAATCTTCCCATAACAATAACAACACACAAAACGACATGGCCCCAGGTGTGTCATTAACATCACATCTACTAGGAGGAAGAAGCCAAGCCTTAGGAGCACATGGATTAATACCCAAGGTAGAAGAATAGAGGGCTGCATGATTGGTACCAATGCTCTCTTATTTTTTGCCCACAATATTCAAATAAAAAGCTTTTCTTTTCTTTTATAAAATATAAAAGGCTACTCAATTCAGTTAAATCATGCAAGCGAATTTAGACAAACTAATTATTAATTTCTCAAACTGTTTCAAAAGCCATTTTGTGATAACACTGAAACATAAGGCCACCTCAAAAAGTGGTGCCACCTGGGCAGTACAAAAGGAACGTGGAGGAAGGGACAAGTGGGGGGCCGAGCTCCAGCTCCTGTTCCCCTCACTCGCAGGCCTGTGTACACGCATTGACTCACAGGAGTCATTTAGCTGCAGTGTGAGTGGCGGTGTGGTGGCAGCAGGGGGGACCCTTTCTCTAATTCAAGGTCCAAGGACAACACCGTTTTCTAGTGGACACAAATGCACTGTACAGAATAGCGGAGCCCCTTCCTAAATATACAAATAATCCAGGGGAATGTATTTTCAAAGTCTTAAAACGTTTTTTTAAAAACTTGTTAAATATGTGACCTAATGTTTCTGAATTTTTTCAACGAGAGTGAATGCTAATATTTTTCTAAAGAAAATATAAAGATTATAGAATTATTAGTCTTCTTTCTTAGTCTGAGTCACTAAAATTAATGATTTCATTTACAGCTTCGTCACATTCAAAATTACTTCCATCATATTTTTATACTCTTGGGTGTGAAGAACAATTTTTTTAGTATAACCCTGAAGTAAATGTTATAAAAGAAAAAAAAAGACTGACATATGCCACTAACAAAAATTTAAGTTTCAAGCAACCAACTGGGAGAAATATTTCAAGCTTCATCCTTTTTTATCAGCAGCAGCAATAGCACCATTAATGTATGCCAAGCACTTTGCTAAGTGCTTTCACTACATGTTATTTAATCCTCACAACATTGAGGTATCAATGGATATTGTAATTATAAATATAGCTTTACAAACAAGGAAACTGAGGTTCAGAGAGTTTATATTACTTGCCACAAATTACACAGTGCTTAAAAGATAGAGCCATGATCCAAATGATGGTCTGACTCAAGTCCTGCTCTAATTTCTGGCCTCACCAAAAAGAAAAAAAAAAGTTAATAAGCAATTTACAAAAGAAGAATTATAAATGATCAATATACATTAGAAGAAAAATGTTCGACCTCCCTATTCATTAAAACGCAAATTAAAATAATGAGATTCTACTTTGTACCTATCAGATTGGCAAAGAAAATAAGGATAGAAATATTCAGAGTTGGAAAGAAAAAAGAGAATAGTAATACTCAGAGTTGGGCAGTGTGTCCAGGAAAAAAGAAAAAAAACTATACACAGCTGGTGAGAATATAAATTGGCACAATTTTTCTGGAAGGCTATCTCAAGGTAAACCTTACAAGTCTTAAAAATGTGCAGACTCTATAACCCTTATTTTCATTTCATTTATTTATTCATATTGTTAAATTTTTCTTTTATTTCCCTTTGTTCATTGTCCTTCATTCTCAAACTATGTTCTTTATTGTATCAAATTTACTCCCTGAATGCTTTTAAAACGATATTGCTGTTGTACTATAACCCTGTCATACACTGGTTCTACAACAGCCTTACATAAATAAACTCAGAATTGAAATAATGAGATAAGACCAAGAAATATCAGGAAATATAGTCCATATTAAAGGTACATGTATCTGTAAAACAGATAATCCTGTTCCTTCACTTACGACAAAACTGACAAAAAAGGTCTTGGCTATATTTATCTTTGTGAACTAGAAAAACAAAGTGAAATCCTGCCATCTCTTGAATTGCTCTAACATGTTACTTTAACTAAGTATCCAAAAATGGACAATGACATTTAAAAATTAGTGCATTTGTATTCTGATTTGATCAAAGATAATATTTCTTTATAATTTAATTTTATATGTTTAATTTAAAAACATTACTCTTAAAGCAAAACTCAAGAATTATCAAGGCCAAACTTAAGCTATAACATAAAAAAATTCATATCTTAATGCATGGAACCAGATATTGTATTTAATATGGTCCTCCTCAATACCTGCTGCATAGAAAAGATACTTGTTAAGGATTTGTTGAAGTGCCTTTTTTTTTTCAACTGTATGATACCTAAGAAACTCCTTTTTTTCCTCCAAGAGAAAAATTTTAGCAAATGAGCTATAATCATACCTATGAAAAAGTTTATCATTCAAAAGGAAAAAAAAAATCTACCTTTAATGAAAGCACATGCAAAGATCCTGGAATCATGTCAGTTCTCTTCACCAACTTCTACACTTGAAGAATAACTGTGTAATATGTGTCTTCTGCTTGAATCCTTTTTGGTACCATGAGATGTACAAATAAATAATTTATATATAAAATAACTCAGATAGTTTGCCATCTAGAACCATTTCTGAAACAATATCCAAAGAAGTACTAAAGCAAAATGAAAAATAAATCTAAGAAAAATAAAAACACAGCACACAAGAAACAGTAATGAGTAAATAAATAGGCAATATTATATAGTTAAGTTTAAATTATAGTTAACAATGTGGCTTAATTCTATGATATGATTTTTAAAAGAATTCTTAAGAAATGATATTTTGAGAAAGTAGAGGCATAATGGGAAACGTGCAAGGCTCAGTGACAAAGAACACTAAAGTTCTTATATTGGGAGAAGGGGAAGGAAGTTATAGATTATTTCCCAAAATTAACAAAAAAATATAAAGTCAAATGTTTGTTAAAATTAAATGGTAAACAATAAATAGAAACAGTATATTTAACTTACAACTAGAAGTTTTTACCAAAGGGCAAACAGATAATCAATACAACTAAAGGAAAGGAAAGGACCACAGGGAGGCATAATAACAAGAAAACAAGATGTTAGGAACAATACCAAATATATTAGTTTTCCCAATAAATGTAAGTAAGCAAATGTAAGCAATTAAAGATTAATTCATTCAGCACTGACTTAAACCATTTGGTTACTACTTGTGACCTAATTGCACTTAGTGCTGGGAATAAATAAAATAGATGAATTAAATGGGGTCTCTGTCCCCAAAGAATTCACAGTATAGGAAGCTAAAGAAAGTTACTTTATCTAATTTTGTGGGATTTTAAAATTAGAAATAATCAAAAGGCAACATATTCTTTTTCCCATACTGGAATTATAAATGCATATATATGGCTTTCTGTAAAATTATGGTGTAAGGTATCTGATTAAAGATTAGCTTCAGATTTCTGTCAGAAATTATTAATAATACAAATTTTCATAAAAATGCTATGCCAGCACTAATGAAAATTAAGAAGTGCTAAAACAATGTAGGAGTGGGGGTGGAGTGATTCCCCTAAGCAGACACAATCAGAAAAACATATCCAATTTTTAAAGGGGTTTAACACCAGTTCATACAATTTGCAACACATTTTTGCTTTGGTCTTATCCATCCTCCTCCTTCTCCCACCAAATAAAATCCGTATAATTATCCTTCCAGAGACAGGCTGATGTGTTTGTTTAAGATGAATGGTATCTTTAGACAAAACAGACTTCCTTCCATTTGCCATTTTATGTAGTATTTACACACAACCTCAGTGAAGGAGAAAAATGAGGGATTAAAAAGACTTCCTCTAGGTAAATATGACAGAGACTGAACACACACCATTATCTCTGGATAAAAAAGACAGAGCAACTGGAATCAATGGGCAAAATGCCAACATTAATAATCATACTTGCCACCTATTTATGCACATAGAAAACATTTATAGTTAAACTTTCTAAAGTGGCCTAGTTTCAAATGATGAAGATCTACCAAGTTGTAATGACAAATTTTTAAAAGTTACATACTGAATGAAGTGCTACCCTGTCTAATTGAAAACATAATCTTAGATCTTTTATACTAAACCTAGTAAATATTAACATTTTAATGAATGTATTTAAGAATAGCATGGAAGCTATATTTTAGTTAAAATTTGTTTTAAATTTACGCTGTTTTTGGCTAAAAAGCAGGCACAATTTGATAAAGTAAAACACAACTTCAAGTGGATTATGAATGATATATTTTTCCTGTAATATTTTACTAGTTATAAATTTTAGGGTAGAAACTTAAGATAGCAGTCATTAAAAACAGAATGTAAAAATATTTTAATCTCCTTCAGTCATTAATCATGTCATTTTTACCAGATTGCCCTGAAAAGTTATTTGAAACAGATTAAAACATTTTCTAAACCATAGCTTTCCTGTTTCTGATCATCCTATATAAAGCCATCCTACTGACTCTTAGTGACAAATGTAGATAACAGATAAATATAGAACTTTTCATCTTTTTGTTACATACATACATTTTTGTTACTTGTATGGTGACACATCATATATATCAAAACTCATATGAATTGGAGAAACATCTTTAGGAAAAATCATGCCAAAAGAGAAAAATTACTACATCCAGGAGCTATAAAGAATAAAAAAGAAAGATCCTACCAATCATTTTATGTAAGTAAGACATCATGTCCTTTGGATTTCTACAAAAGAAATTGAAGTACTTCGAAAACCCGTAAAAGATTATTTTCTTAAAAACTGGTTAGATTAGAATTAACCACATTTAAGAATATAATTTGTCTTTAAATATTTTCCCCCAAATCTATATAGTCAGGTATAGTAAATAATAAAACTTGCTATCGAGCTGCATATCTTTACATTTAAAATAATTCTACTAACAATGCATCTTTATTCATTTATATGATTTCCTACTTCAGGTAAAAATATTCATTTATCATTACTTTATTGTCACCCACACCACCAAGAAGTTTACAAATACAAAAATATTATGAATAGTAACTAGCTGCTTATTCAATAATTAAATTATTAATTTAAATAATAATTGAAATAATAATTAAAGTGACACTGGGATCTGTGATTATTTTTTCCTTAGATATGTGTAGACACACAAGCACAAAATAATGAAAAGCCTCCCTTCGCCTTGTTAACTACAAAATAAACAGATAGGTTGCAGAGAGAGGCTACCTTCCTTCATGCTTATCACAATTACATAAGAATATCCTGCCAGTAGTATATTTCTATGCCAAGAGTTATTTCTGCTAGATATTAAGTTATTCTAAAATGATTTACAACTAGCTTGCTCAAGGCAATATGCAAAGCTTGATCAGAGTGAGTGATCAACAAATGTTT
>NW_012153285.1:6411464-6431587 GCF_000956105.1 Propithecus coquereli | reverse complement strand
ATAAATTTCTATACAGTATAATGGAAAAAGCAGATGTGTAAATAAAAATTGATATCAAACAAATCACAAAATACAATAAATTTAAACACATTCCTACAGAGATAACGTTAATATATTACATTTGAATGAATTTTAATGCCACTTTCATTCATACTGTAAAAGTATATTTTACTGATTATTAGTATACAATGACACAGGGAAAAAATTAATTTTAATAGACTGTTATCACACAGAAACAAATTTAAATCTAAAATGTTAGAATAAAACTCCTAACTCTATAGTTTTGGGGTTAGATTAGTGATCTAAGTATGTGATGTTCCAATGTAGCAGATTCAGTTATTGGCTCCTATTCTTCTCCTTCCTGTATCCACACCCTTTACCCTATGACTCAGCTATTCTTCCCACTCCAGGGAAGAAAGAATACCTATATCTGCTTGATCAGTAGAAAGAACAAAGAGTTTGTTCCCACTCCTTTACGTTGAGCTTGTGCATATGACTTGCTTGGCAAATATCACTAGATGTTTGTTGGTAAAATAATCGAATGTATGGCTAGAGAATTGGCTTTACTGGCTTGGCCAACAGGATGTTAGCGAACCTGATACAGAGGCTTGTTTGTAATGTGCTTGCCTAGCTGGGCTTGCCCTCTCATTGTCTATCACAAATGACAAGACACGTGGTTTTGTCATTGTAGGACCCAACCTGCAACGTGCCTAGGCCAGCCAACTCCCAACCAACCCATAGACATGTGAGCATGAATAAGTGATTATTGTTTTAAGTCATTGCTTTTTGAGGTGACCTATTATACTGCATTATTCTGATCATTGCTAACTGATAGGCTTTGTGACTATACGGAACATAGTATTTCTGCATGATTCTCAGTTTAAAGGATCATCTTCAGGTTAGATAATATAATCCCTAGCCATTTGTTCAATTATTTATCCAATAAATATCTAGTGATATTTCCCACTAGATAACAACTACAGGCAAATAACTATTTGCCAAGGAGTGTTCCAGGCACTAGGCTAGTCGGGTTAAGTAACGCTAGCTGCCATAATAAATAATAGCAAAATCTCAGTGGCTTAACATAATAAAAGTTTATTTCTCACTACGTAAAGTCCTTGGATGAAGATATTCTTGGTGAACGGCTGTCCTGAATGGATCTCCTACAAGTATAATGTAGGGATCCAGACTTCTTCCATATTGTGATGCCATCATGTTCAACTTGTACCTCTGAATTAATCTCAGAAGAGGAAAAGAGATGTGGGAAAGACTACCGGTTACTTAACCCCCTTAACCCAGGAATGACATACATGGTACTGCAAGCTTTAGTTATATGTCTCCACATAGATGCAAAGGGTCTGGAACCCGTAATCTCTGGCCCAGGAGCCACTTTCCAGTGACAACTCAACACTATTAAAGGGTAGAATGAATCTTTTGTTGTAGTTAAATATTTCTACTACAATTAGAGAATAAAACAAAGATTTCCAACCTCATGGAATTTTTATTTATTGAGTAATTATTTCACATATCAGGGCTATAAAGATGAATGAGACATGGGTCTTGCCTTCAAGAAACTCGTAGACTTGGAGAGAAAGAAAAGATCTACACAGATAATTAGAGCAGATGATAAATGCTCTAATAAATGTTATGTACAAGATCCAATGTTTGCATACAGAAAGAGGTAACTGCTGGGAAGGTGTCAAGGAAGATTACATTTAATTAAGGTGGCAATGCTTGAGGCGAGCATTAAATAGGATCTTGACAGATGGAGGAGGGAGGATCTTAGGGGGAGAAAACAAAGATTTACATCATGTAAAGGCTCAGAGCCTCTTTTCTTATAAGGCTATGGGGTGAGGGTTGGGGGTATGAGGGAAAAGAAGAGCCCTGGTATATACAGGTGGTAAGACAACTTTGTGTTTCATAAGAATTTTGAATAATATAAGTTTCCTATTTGTAGCAGTCTTCATTTCCATGAGCACTGCTTTGGAATAATGTTCTCTAAGGAGATAAGAATAATGCATGACCCAAGCAAGTTGGCGACCACCAGAACATATGAATTATGTGGAACTGACAACACAGGGATGGTGATATCTAAAAATGGTGAATTCAGGTAAAAAAACATCAAATGACAATCTCTCCTTTCAAAGTCCTTGTCAGGTAAAATAGAAACCAAATAAATAATGATATAAAGGATATATTATCAAGAATCAGGTTGATCTAATAAATGTGTGTCAAACTCTTTACACTGCAGAGAGTATAGTTTTCAAATCACCCACAGAAGAATCACAAAAATTACATACATATTAGGCCCCCCAGTAAAACTTCAATAAGTACTGAATAATAGACTTACAAAAAAGTAGTAAGGTCATATTCTGTGACTACCAACCGATGAAACTAAAAAATATTAATAAAAGTAGAAAGTAAAAAATTTGGAAATTTAAAAATACTTTCCCAAAGAATTACTGTGTCCAAAAGAAAACTAAAACTGCAACTATTTAAAAAATATAATATAAAAACCTGTAGGATTCAGCTAAAGCTTCAATGAAGGAAATTCATAGTTTTAAACGCCCTAATTCTAAGAAAAAAAAATAAAACAAAATTTAAGTATGTGATATAATGGTACACATGAAATCTAAGAAAGCCAATTGAAAATTGTTAGAAGTAAAGAGAGACTTCACTTAGATCTATATGATCCAAACCTCAGCACTTAGCCACTATGCCTTGCTGCTTCCTGGTCTTTCAATTACTTTATAAAAAGAAATGAAGGTCTATGTCCCTTCTACATGTTTCCATGCAATCAAGTAAGATAGAGAAGGTTGCCTAATTTTTCAGGCTAACCTTGAATAGGATCCTGTAAAAGAAAAAAATAAAAGTGAAGAAGACAGTTGTATTCACAGCCGTTTGTCATTGTGTTCTCAGAATTCTAAGTTAATTTCTTTTAATCGTAATCAAATATGAAATGTTCCTCCTTACTGAAAGCTACAGAAAAACTAGAGCCTAACCATTAGCATTATTAGGCTGTTCTGTTAAGCGTCAAAGTGGAAAACAAAGTGATATTGTTTGAATAAAATAAAAGTGAATTTGTCTAAACCTAAAATATATCAGCTTATGTTTAAATATCAAGAGCTCTTTAACTCACCATCTAGAATTTAAGTTTAGCCTTGTTAGGCCTCCTCAGTTAAATATGCAGAGAAATCCACGTGAATTTGTATAATGGACCAATCAACTATTAACAGAATTAAGATTCCATGAGAGAAGGAATTGTATCCACCCTGTTCACAGCTATAACCTCAACATCTGGCATATAGTATGCCCAATAAATATATGTTAAATGAATATAGATGAATAGTCAATATTTTTCTTATTTTTCCTAATGAATGATGCCTATATACAGAATTTGATATTCTTATATAAAAAATATATTTTATTTCCTTGTTTTTCATTATTATGAGATTTTTCAAAACAGAAGTTTAAAACGATGAATTGTACAACTAGAAACTATTGTCAACATATTCTCACTCTTACAGGAACTGAAAATATTTTCCTTATTAGTATTTCTTGAGAAGGGCTTACTGTGTTAGGCAAATTGTCTCAAATTTTAGTAAACTTTCAAAACTCTGTAGTTCTACTACATTCAAATTCCCTTCAACTTAGCGACTACCATAGCAGTCCACTCTATTTTTCACTGTCCTTATGTTTTTGCCTCAAGCTTTAACTGATTATATTCTTTGATTTCCTTATCCTGGTGTAGATTCCTTTTTAACTACAGATCCCAAAAGCGACACTAGCTGCTTTTTGTTCCTTGGACGGTTTTTCCCCCTCTTGGAGGGTTTTTTTTTTCCCCCTTCAGCATAATTATATTCTGTTGTACCTTTTATAATCATGTCTTTTAGGATCTCCTAACCTTCTACAGTTTTGGGCTTTATTTAATAGTGAGCTCCCTCCTCAATTCTCCACACTAAACCATGCTCATTAGG
Source organism: Propithecus coquereli (assembly GCF_000956105.1). Lineage (NCBI taxonomy): Eukaryota > Metazoa > Chordata > Mammalia > Primates > Indriidae > Propithecus > Propithecus coquereli. The sequence continues at coordinate 6,427,610 of NW_012153285.1, read as the reverse complement.
TTTCTTAATCCTCCATAATTTGCTTTCATGAAATCCTATACCTTTGAGTTGCTGTGTTCTATGAGCCCATTTCCTTAGTATAGCTATTCCAAGCAGCCCAGAATCAACAAGCACTAAACATAAGCTTATTCACTTTCTCAGCCAACATGACTCTATAGAAAAAAAATCTTTGTTTTGAATGTTTATGGACCATGAAACTATACCATTTAACTTGGTATTTCATTTTCTCACCCAAACATTGCCTGAGAAGGTTAGAACCACAGAATTAGAGTGTAGGCAGTCTTTAACATACAGTTATTAACCTATAAACATCAGGTTCTTGTTGGTCAGAAAGCTATTCTATTTTAATAGAACAGAAATAACCATATCCTGTAGTTATATTAGTGACTTACTAATATTCCAAGTATATTCCAACTATATCTTTGCCTTACACCCAGCATTCAGAAGAGAAAAACATCTTTTTTCAGTTATTCTGCAAGAACTCTGCTTTTTCAAATGGGTTGTATTTGAAAGACATGCATGTTCTTGAAATTTGACTTCAGAGCCAACTCTGGGTCTTTTCAGCAGCTCATCCTTTGCTTTTTCTTCCATTTTACGCATTAGCTCATTACTCTTTGTTGATGGGTATATACAGAAGGGCCAAGAGAGCATATATTTTGGATTTTTTTTTAACTTCCTAGGGACCTTGGTTAAAAAAAAAAAATCTTAGTAGTGGATTGAAAGGGTTAATGAAGTTTCCAAAGGTGCCTAGCTTATTTAAGCAAAGTTTACGCTTCAACCCTGTGCCATGTTAACTTGTGATCCTCCCCATCCAGATGATAGAAAGCAAAGCCAGTAAGTTCTTTATTTAATTGGTTTGCATCCATACACTGACCTCCAGGGCTCTGTTTATATAGCCTATCATGCAATATGCTCCACAGTTCTCTGCCTCTTTCAAAAGCATGTTTCTCCTGAGATTTGATATATGGCTTTCATGTTTAATCACTACATTAAACTCAATGCTCTGCTTCCTCCAGCATCAACTAACTTCCCTTCTTGGGAGGTGGGAGAAGAGTACAGCTTCTTGCTACTTTTGAACATAAAAGGAAGTCTGTTTTACTCTATTAGTAAAATCACCAACTCCACACGATCCTAGGCAAGCAACATTAGTACATCAACTAGGAAAAGGTGTTAAAATGGAAACCTTAAAACTCCTTTAGAAAGAAGGTGGGCTGACTGTTCTCAATTGGCAAAGCCAAAAACTTTAGGTGATTGAGTTATAAATCAACAGAAAAGTTTTTTAATCAGTATATAACTCAGTACATAGAGACCACAGCTAAATGGCAGCTAAAGTTTTAACCAAATTAATCTTGACGACAGAACTTTCCTGGGGTTCTCAGATCAGAATTAATTCAGCGCCTCTGCCTACTGGTTGAAAGTTTTCTTAACCACACAATTCACCATAAGCAGAACTTTCAAAGAGTCTTTAACTGGATGTGGAGATGTAAATGCCACGATCCTTTACATAATAATTTGTCTGTGATCCAAATTTCTGAGATAGATGAAAACCTCAAAAAATTAATTGGCTCCTTTTATTAAGTTAAGACAATCTGTAATTTTCAGATTTTAAAAATCACATGAAATATATTTTACTTTAAAATAGTTCAAGTAAAAAAAGAAAACTGAAACAAATATGGCAAATTATTAATAATAATAAAATTTAAATGATGATTAGGTGGGTACTCATCATACTATACTCTCTGTTTTCATATATGGTTGAAATTTTTCATTATAAAATTTTTTAACTTTAAAAAAACACAGGGAGGCTGTGAATTTGCTTTTATAGAAAAAAACGATACCATTCTAATAAGAAAAAAATCAAATCTGTTTCTAGGTTAATCATTTGGTAAATAGTCAACAACTGAAAATTTTTAACATGTGCTGGCAATGAAAACTTTCCTTCCTTCCTCCTGAATCTCACTCCACAGCCTAAAACTCATTTATACAAACTATAAATGTTGTGCAGTAAGCTGTGCTTAAGTTGGGTACTTTCCTTGAAAAAAAAATTTGTGTATATATACACACACACAAATATATATGTAAACACACACACATATATATGTGTATATGTACACACACACACACACACACACACACATATATTTTGACTTTGAAATCCTTTCCTTTATGGCTAGTCATTGACCATAGCATTTATTTTTTAAGATTTTTTTTTCTTAGTAAGATTGGCAACTTCCTTCATTTAAAAATCTTACTTTGTCACAGCTATATACAACATTAAACAGAGCTAGTTTACTTTCTGTATTTGATGAACAATAGAGAATTTGAACCTATTAAAGTCATACATTTAATTGTTCCAATATGTTACCTTATTTCTAACCAAAATTTGCATGATACAGAATGACAAAGAATAAATTTCTAGCTTCCTTTGTCATGATTCCTTCATTCAATAATAAGCAAAAAAAGCTAATAAGAAAAAATAATTACCTATTTCTTAATTTGAAACCATCTGAATTCTTTCCACAACATATTTAAGTTAAAAATTAAAAGAATAAATAAACTTTTAATCAGTATTCCCCATAAGACTTTCAGAGTAGAGAACTTTGTAGTTTTCAAAGACATGCAGATGTTGTCCTTGATAGACATTTTTAAAAAAATTAGGACTTGAAAAAAATAAGAGTCATGGACAAAATCTTCAGTTACAAGAGTGAAAGATGTGTGCCCGTACAGATGTTATAACTATTTTCATGATAAATACTAACCTTCAGTGCAGGAATTTAGCAGCACACTTTAATTCGTATTTGAAAGTTTAACATAAATTATCTGACTTTGACAATAGCTGCCTAATATTTCAGTTTTGTACACTATTTCCAGATTTTAGCTTCAAAATGAACCTAGTGGACTTTTTCATTTTTAAAAGCTATATTCCAGATCCTGTACCTAAAACTAGTTTCTGACTTGATGTTTAGGGAATTATATCAGATCAAAATAAGATGAGTTCTTAATAAACATTTGGTGACTGGCAGAGGTAAAAAAAAAAAAAAAAAGACATGATTTTTATGTAAAAATTCATTCTCTAATTTTTTCATTTATTTTTATTATACATAAATATTTTTAACTACTAAAAAATGAGAAAGACTTTTCACTTTATTTTGAGCCACCTGTGAATCAATAAAAGAGTCAGTTCTTCTCAGTCTTTTGGCTGAGATCAAGTGCAATAAAAGAATCAAAGAGTTGATACAGTGCCATCCCACCTTTAGTCTCCATGTAGTCAACGCTGTAAACCAAAAATGTTTATCTTATACTATAATTGGCACAAATGATTCAGAAGCCCCAGAACACACAGAATAGAAAGATTACTGGAATCTTGGTTCTCAAAGTAAATGAATTTGTTAACTAAAATGTACAGATTTCATAAATTAGACTTCTCACTAAATTAATAAAGCTAGACAATAAAAGAAAGATAAAGCTTATGAAGAAGAAAAACTGTGTTGGCTCCTTAACATCACTATCAAAAAGAATATACAGCACTTGTTCCTTTGTAACCATAACAAGTATAAACATTTTTTAAGCTGAAATATAGTGAACCTCAAACCAGAGTAAAAATGTCACTTTTAAATTCAAGTTACATATTTTTCTGTAAATTATTTTCCCCTGGAATTAAAAACTAATGTTTATTTATCTATTAACAGTCCACCAAAGAGCCCAGTTCCTTTGCACCAAACATCAGGCAATTTTTGTACTTTAATTGTAAACACCATCATAAACCCTGAAGCACATAAATCTCAGCAAGTGACATAAGGACATAGTCAAACCTGAGGATTATGCGGCTACATTCATGCTTAACGAGAAGAAAACACCTATTAAGGCTGATATGCCGCTGTGAGAATGTAAATTTTGTCGTAATAGATACAAAATAATGACTTAAAGTGACCTTAATTTTCTGTCACCCCCCCCCATAAAACATTTTTTTAAAAAACAAATAAGTCATAGACAAATTTCAATTTCTATTGGCTGAGACTCTTTATGGTTTGCTGGATTAAATACATCCATCCCCTACATTTGGTGACAAATCACTTGCAGAGAATCTTCAAATTATTCAGGATGCTTTATCCACTGAGAAAATTATATTCCATTTTGAGCAATAAGTATGTACCACCCCATTTCCACTTTTCAAATGAAACTCTGCATATGTAGGGCATTTAATGCTTATCGTAGAACTCTGCAGAATCCCAAAGTGAACATCTCAAGTCATGATGTGAAGCAGTCAATAGACTGGCTTTCAGGTGAGACTCATGTTTTGAAAAGAGACTAGCCAGTCTGTTTAAAATCAAAATGGTTCTTGATCTGATGAATTACTCCTCAGAGAATAATGTAAATAAAATATACTCAGAATAGCATTATTAATGTAAACATACCTGAACTGGAATCAAATTTGGTTTCTGACCTGCAAAGTGAAAAAAATTTTTTACAATATAAAAACTGTTTGTAAAAGAACACTTACTTTATGGGGGAGGGGCTTTAATAGTTACAGATTTCAATATATTGGTCAAGAAGTAAAATAGCTTTCTAAAATATAAATAAATATTTATTTTAATCATTTTAAATGCATGCATTAGCCTAGGCCCCCTACACGTGCATGTATCAGTACAGATAACAGAGTATGGAAAAGATATTAACTATTTAAACTTATTTTTGAGAGAAAGAGAATAAATTATATTTTCAAAAAGCACGTGATCTTTACAGATTGTTTCAGTAATATAATAAAGCAATACAAAACCAAATTTATAACTATCTTCTTTATTATTAAAGATCCTAAATTACTCAACACTAAGTAATTTTCACCAAGTTCTTAGCACACAGCAAATGAACCTAGTAACCCCATACATTTAATAAGAAGGAGAAAAAAATCTGAGCCCTTGTGGGAACATTATGTTTCAGATATAGGTTAACACTGGTTATAAATTCAGAAGCCTTTGAAGCTCTCAGTTCAGCTGTGGGAAAACTTCTGTTGAGTAATTACTCTCAAGATGCTGCTGATGTGCTGTCAAGCAGAATTAACCCTATGACTAGGCCTATCTACACAAGCTACTATAAGACAGCATTGTCTATATCTAGCTCTCAAACCAATTAGTGGGCATGCTCCAGTTGGATTTATATCACACGTTAACAATCAATAGTATATATGTTCACAGCTGCCACAGCAAGATACAAGAACCTACCAGCAGGAGTCCTGTTAAAGGATGTTACATTGACAGAGAAGATTTTTTTTTTCCTGGGGAAATGTAGTTAACTAAGTGGGAAAGAAGATTTCTTTGAAATTATGCCAGGGTACCAAAGCACTTTTGGAAGCGGTGGCTTTCTTTACCTAAATTAGCTTCAAGAAAAGTCATCAAAGGGGGAGGGGGACGGATAAACAAGTAGCAGCTTCCTTAGTTATAAAAATTCATTTTCTCAAGTACTCCCAAATAAAGTTTCACCTGATGCTTTAACAACATCAATAAATGTGTCTGTGTGTGTGTGTGTGTGTGTGTGTGTATGTGTATAAATATGTATATATTTTTGCACCCATGGTTATCAACAAGCACCACTATAACCCAGGCTCACATTTTCCCCAAACCCTGGCCCCACCACAGTCCTCATCTCAATCCTTCTCGTACATGTCTCTGCCTCCAATTTCGGGTTCCAACCCATTTGCACATTTTTCCCTCCAATTCTGGAAAGCCTTGCCTCATAACCTTCTCTACATTTCCACATTCCCGGAGCACAACTCTAATGACAATTACCACACGTGATCCTACCGGGTTCCTCATCTATCTCCCCCATCAGACTACAGCCATGCCTCGTTAACCTTTGTGGCCACAGCACCTAAATAATGCCTGGGGCTGGTGTCCAAATGTCTGTTAAGGAAAGTTTCTGCATCTGTACATACCCTCTCTCCTTCTTAGCTGTATACCAGCCACAGGTATACAGCTTCTTCCTTCTGTCTAACGTTCCCTCCACCTGGGTCCTAAAATGCATCTCTCATTCCCCTGAAACCAGGCTGTATCAATAACTCCTTCTCTCTGCCCTATCTTTAATATCTGGCTCCCCACAGGTTCCTCCTCCCTTAAGCATGTAAGTGCTCCAGAATTCTTTAAAAAGCTCTCCTTCAAATATGTGCCTTGCTTTGTTATCCCTCTTTCTTCTGGTTTTACAGTTAAGGTCACTGAAAGGACAGACTACACCCTATATCATACATCTTCCTTTCCTGATCTCCCAACATATTCACCACTTAAACCACTGCCACTGCCCTTGCTATGGTTTATTGGAAACTTCCCAATGTTAAATGCAAAAACGCTGTTACATACCTTACTTTACTAAACCCCTCTCCTTCATTGGACACACTGCCCACTTATTTCCAGTGTCTGCTTATTACTTCCCTTCCTCCTCCTGTCCTTAAGTTCAATCCTCATTCCACTTAAAATCCTCTTTTCACTCTCTAGGGTCTGGATGTGTCTCTAAGTCACCTCAGGAGCTTGCTAACATCCAGATTTCCAGACACCACCCAGTGATTCTGCTTCAGTAGATGGGACCTAGACATTTGCATTTTAACAAACATCCAAATGATTAGAAATCAAATGATTCTCTCAGCAACCATGCATTAGAAAACATTTCTTTAACGACCTCCTAACCCATATATCCAACTAACAAACAATACGACCTGAATGTTATACCATGACTTCAAATGCCGCACATCAGAAATCATTGGCATTATTCTAGATTTCTTCTGCACCCAAATATCTCATTAATCATCAAGATTTGTTGATTCTATTAATACTTCCCCTCCACTCTATCCTCACTATTACCATCTTGAGGCCTATCTTTGGCTTAGTTACCTCATAACCTCCTCTCTCCCTTCAGATTCACTAATGAGTACCAGGGTCCCCACTATTCTCCACCCAAATGGCCCTGAGCCATTTTTCTGGCCTACGTGAGCCCCCTCCTCATGTCCGACAGTGCTACTAGTGTGTGTGGGTGTGTGTGTGCCTCCAGTCCAAGGGCTGGTCAAAGGCTGTTAATTGAAGGAGGCAGCTTGGACCTAAGGGCGGCAGGGCCCCTTCAGCCCCTGGAGGTGTGGAACGAAGGTGGGGCAAAGAGGGCAGGAACCAGCTGCTCTCACTAGTCCTCTTGTGGTTTCCTACTCAGAGAGTTCTAAATGCAAACCTTCCTGGAAGGGTGGAGGACGGGGAGTACCTGGGGGAAGGAGGGTGCCCTTGCACTGGATTGGCATGGACTAGATGGCCCTGGAACTCAATGCCTAGCTGTTTGGGGTAGAGAAGGGGCAATGGGTTGATGGACAGAGTCCCTGGCAGAAATGAAAGAGCCACTCTCCCAATAAAGAGAAAGGAGGTGTTTAGTTTACGGATTCCACAGCCATTGGAAGAGAAGGCTGAGTGAGCCTTCCCCTCTTCTCCTCCCACTTGGCCCAGCTGCGATTGCCCTGGCATTTCCTTGGGTAAATTAATAGTCTTTTGTGGAATACAAAATTAATTTTAAATCTGCACTATTCTCGGTTATTTGGTATCAATGGATTTACACACAGTTTTCATTTTTCATTATAAGGTATATCTGTCAAGGTAGGTTGGTGTATCCTTTCCTAACAGTTTGTTGCCTTGATATATAACTTTTAAATATTTAGCTATATTGTATATATGCTCTCATTTGTTCTCTTGTCCTAGGCCCTGCAAATATTAGGGCCAGGCCTAGTAATAAGTCATCATGTAAAAACACACGCCTTACTATGAGTCATGAACAAAAACATTTGAAAGCTACTAATCTGAAGACACTAAGTGCACAATCCCCTGCATAGTGTATAAGGGACCCTCCATGATCCAGTGCTCCAGCTCCATCCGCACTTTGTATCCTTGACTCCTACCAAATCGAACTATCGCCATATTATTTCTCAACTAACCAGACTCACCTCAATCACATCCGCATCCCGCCTGCCCCCTCGCCTCGCAAGCTCCTAGCTCCCTCCCACCCTCACCCCCGTTGCTCCACAGTGTGGGACCAACACAGCACTCCCCACGCTGTGTGACACCAACACCAAGCTCAGGGAGGTGCGGCCTGGGCCCCACACATCTTCACAGTCCCCACACTGAGTGCAGCACCTGGCACTTAAGAGTTATTAAAAAGGTGTGGTAGAAATTAATACAGGAACAAATGAGCGTAAATTATAATATCTGAAGGCCAAAAACAAGATATAATGACCAAAATCTCTATAAAATGCCTATTTTGAGACATAAAAAATCATGTCAGAAAACTTCTTTTCCTCAGATCATCTTTTCTTCTTCAGAGATAGCTGGTCAATATGTAAAATATACACACAAAGTGCAGAGGAAACATCTTCACAAACCAATTAGTGACCCACAGTATTATTAGTTAAAAAAAAAATTCAGAATTCTCAGACATAGTGCCGAACATTCAAAAGAATACAGCCACTCTATTAATAATTAAAACATGATAACAGAAAGTAAAACTGTCAGTTTGCGGGGTAGGAAAAATTGGTCCTATGGTGTAAGTTAATTCAGATTTCTATGAAATGTTACATACACCCATGGAGACACAAAGTACTCCTCCATCAAACTATGCGCTGTCATCATTTCTATTCTTAAGTCTTCTTGGAGAAATATTAATAAAATACAGATAGGAACAAGTAAGTGATGCCTATAAAAATAAAGAATACATACATAACACAGATTATATAAGAAAGGCAAAGAAGGCTGTTCATCCATTCATTCCAAATACATTTCTTATGTGCTTATTTTAAGTAGTACACTATGCTAGATAGGAGGAATACAAAAATGCATAAAATAGGGTATAACATGCATAAATACAATTGTGTCTCCACAGACACCCGTTTTACCTCTGGATTACAAACTCACATCTAAGCTTAAAACTATTCAATCAGTTCTTTTCACAGTTACCAGAAGATGGTGATTATAGCACAGTTAATGCCCTCCAATAGCCATCCTCTCCTTATTTATTTTAGAAATAGAATCTCTCAGTTTTAAGTGAGCATATCGACAATATTTCCACAATATTTCCCAACTCTCTTGTAGCTAGTTCTGACCATATGACCAAATTCTTGCCAAAAAGATGCAAGTATTATAGCAGCGATGTGCATTAATAACTAAGTTATGCCCATAAAGGGAAGGACTGCACCCCTTCCCCTCTTCCTGTCTCCTTCTCACTGGCTGGAATGTGAATGTGATTCCAGGAGGTGAAGCAGACATTTTTAGATCATGAGAGAAAAACTGATATTAGAACAGTAGAGCAGTAAGACAGAAGGAGCCTATGGACCTGCCATATCAATCCCAACTGTTATTTTGTTTAAGCCACTATTATTTTGGAGTCTTGTCAGAGCAGTTGAGCCTGTATTCTATCTACAATAGCAATATTGTCATATTTCAAAAGGATTAAACTAAAAAATTCCAAAATTTTGAGCCTGAAAATAAAGTTTTTATGAATTGCAAACTGGAAAGTGTAGATAGGAGAATTCAAGTTATCATTAACACTTTCAAAATAATTAAGATATGTAATATATACATTCTTTTGATAACAGAGTTGCAGAGTTTCAAAAGAGGGCAGTTTCAGTCATTGATTAGTTGTATACACCAGACAAATTTATAAAATGACTGTTTTCTACTTACAGAGGACAGCCAGGTGTCCATGAAAGTTCTATATGTACTGAGGTCAAAAGATATTTTATTTTACCTTATTTTATTGTCTCTCTTGGGGAATCCACAAAGTCTCAAAGAACATTGTTTTCTGTTCAATTTCCAACTCTATCAAAAATTTAAAAATGGGTATCATGTAAGTATCAACTACAGGTCAATGAAATTAATGTTCCAAAAGGTGTCATACAACAGGTAGAAAAGTGACAGTGCTGTTCACATTGTTTTTAACTGATGTCAACTAAAGATTCTATCAAAAGCTACAGGAAATTATTAAAAGGAAGGAGCAGGAGAGGCAAACTGATATTTGCCTATAAGTGCATTATATATGGCAACTCCATAGCAAGGATTTTGTAGGACAAGCCAAGGCAAATAATCTGTCCTGTTGTCCCCTTAAAGCATGGAAAATTTTCAGAAATTCCAATATTTCAGGTCCCACCTATAAATCTAAGAATTTCTTCCTACCCCCAAAGTAATTCAAAGGCCTTAATAAGACTAGAGACTAATAATAACAGTAGTGAATATTTATGTGCCTTTGTACATAAACACAATATGCTTCCTCTGCTTGGAGTGCTCCCTCCTCCTCCCCCCACCCACTCTACCTTAACCCCTTTGCCTACCTAACTTCTCAAACTCTCTAAACTTTCTTTCTAAAACATATTACCTTAATTATCAATTCTTTAAAGAAGAGTTACTAGACTTGATTAAATCCCTTTAGTTTCATTAACACCAGTCACTCCTTTGCACTTACCAGAGTTGTAATTCTATATTTGTTCATATGGTTATTTGATCATTCTAAGAATTCAGTAATAGTGGCGGACACTACTAATTGCCTACAAAATAGCTAGACTCCCTTTTCCTCAATAACAGAATTCCAGTTTTTGAAGAGTGCTAAAAATGTGCCCACCCCAGGGATGAGTCATGATTGGGCTGAATCATTCACAGTAGTCCCATTCTTGGTCAGTGACCAGTATGAGGATAAGCCCCGTCCTGAGCAGTGAGAGGAAAGGTGAAGTCTGCTGGTGATACTTCTTAGAAAGGTTCTTCTCCATGAAAAGGAGAGGGATGATTTCTACTCTCTCCCTCTTTCCTGCCTTCTAAGTTACCACCTAAGAATATGCCATTTAGAACTGCTGTTGCAATCTTGCAACCCTGAGGGAAAGGCCAAGAGAATCACAGAAAAGCCAGCACAGAACCCTAGTATCATTTCAATTTCAGACCAGCCTTTTTCTAGAGTTCTTACTGAGTTAGTCAGGCCAACTTTACTTAAGTATTTCTGTTCTTTTAACTCAACATATTCTAACTGATATTGTTATGGCAGTAGTAGGTTATGAGCTACCTGCTGTGTTTAAAACTTAGGTTTCTGTCTTATATTTTAATAATAATGATGCTATAAATATAAAAGACAAAAAAATACAAAGAAAGAAAATACAATGAATTTAAATGTTGAAAGACACATTAGCTATCACAACTAAAATATGAGAAAACGACACAAAGAAAAGATGCCCATGAACTCCACAGTTAATTCTTTTAACTGAAAAATATAAATTAAAAAACCCAGAAATTTAGAATTCAGAATAGTCATGAGCAAAAGAACAGCAAGAATTCAGTCAAGCCGAGCCACTTTGAAAACATGATACAATTACAACTACTATGATGAAGCATGAGGTCTAACAAAATATTGTATTATACATCTTTTTATTTTCATGTGAAAATAAGATTGATGGTTACTTGGTTAAGAAATATCACTAAATTAAAGTATGCCAAAGTCTCAAAATTTGCCAATATTAAAAAAGAATAAATCATGTTCAAAGGAGAAGTCTAAATTCATTACAAAATATTAACACCTGAGAGAAAAAATTGAGAAATTAAAAATAATTCAAAGAAACTAAAGAGCAAAAGCTATATAAAAATATATTTAGAAACCAAGTACCAGATCCATTTTTCAAAAAATACTTATTGGGTTCTTAGGAGCCAGGTTTTATGTTGGGCACTAGAGGTATACATGGTCAGCAAATATGGAGGTAACAATTGTGGGAAAGGCAGCCAATAAGGATAGACAGACCAGAGCCAAGTCCCAGCTCTTCCACTGTCTGCCCTATGTGACTTTAGAGTTAATTACCACTCTAAGTCTCAATTTTACCATCTAGAGAATACGTAAAACTTTTGTGTGGATTAAATGAGATGATACTATAAAGTACCTAGGTCAAGTCCTGATACATATTAAAAGTTGACTAAAAGGTAGGTTTTATTGAAACAATGACACTAGGTAAAGTTTACTTATGGTTATAAGAACAATTAGTAATATTTTAGCTAAGTAAAAAATAGCATTATATTATAAAAAGAAAGAATTATTTCTCTGAGATCTTACATGAGGTTCAACTTTAGGTGTCAAAATGATGTAGGAAAAAATGAGAGAACTGTAATAAAAATAACTGAAGAAACTGGAAATGTTTGAGAGGGAAGGCTAATGGAAAATAATTTAAATAAGCTGATCACACAATATGGAAAGAGAATCTTATTTGTTCTTAAAACATCATTTATAATGATGTGTTCTTAAAACACAAATAAAACATCCTCCTACTAAAATCGTGGCACAATGCACTTGAGAACATATTAGAGTAAGAATCAGGAGACCTGGATTCTAGCTCAGAAACCTGACAAATCATTTAACTTGTGAGCCCCACTTTTCTCATTCGTGAAATGAGGTTACTGAAGTAAATTAATATTGCCCCCCATAAACTATCCCATAACTAGTAAGCTACTTAGCTTTTTTTTTTCCTTGCAGCTCCCAAGAATAAAGAAAGGGAGAAACCGAGAGAAGAGAAGAGAGGAAAAAAGTGAGTGTGAGGCGACAAAAATTTGCGTCTATAGAACTGAAACCTACAGATGAATAATGCTGAAAAAATATACAATTCTTAAGGCTATTTTCAGCTTTCAGGTTCTACAATTCTTTTCTAGACCCTGTTTATATTTGCCTTCTCTGAATTCCAATATCACTTCCCATCTGTATGATTTATATTTCATTTAAAATAATTTAATTGTTACTTGTATATATTTATATCTCCAGAGAGCCTAGGCTTTTAAAGTTAAAACCCTTTATCTATTGAGAATAAATTCAAAATGCTAAAGAAAATAATGTTAAAAAGAACAGAGTATAGCTTCATGTTAAAGGCTGGATTGTGTCCTCCCAAATTCACGTGTCAACATTCCAACCTCTGCTATCTCAGAATACGATTGTATTTAGAAAAAGGTTTCTAAAGAGGTAATCAAGTTAAAATGCCATTCAGGAGGACCTTAATCCAACATCACTCGTATCCTTATAGGAAGAGGAAGAGGACAGAGACACACAGAGAGGAAGGACCATATGAAGACACAGGGAGAAGATGAACATTTATAAGCCAAAGAGAAGAGACCCACATTTTAACCCATTTTAGGTACAAAGCATGTTTCACTTCTCTATTTTTCATCACTATTTTCAGCTATATTCTGCCAATGTGCTTCACCTGCATTTTGGCCATTGGGTAGCCGCTTCTGCGCATTACTAGAGACCACCAGTAGCATGCCATAAGGGATTTCTTTGTCTCTTCATATCACTTTGTGATATTGTTGTTGTTATTATATTTTTTGGCCTGGTCTTCAAGATTGGTGCTGTGTACACACTTGTCATGTGCTCTCCAGGGGATGAGGCAGACTTAGGAGGTTGGTAAAATTTACTACATCAGTTTTACACATAATATTTATTTTCCTATTTTCCTTGGAAATTGTCATCTCTGCCCTAGCTTGTCATCAGAAATTTATTTCTAGACATAATTATTGGAGGATTCTAAAAGTTTAGAGACTGTAAAAGAAACTCAGACAAGAGAAATACAGAGTTGACTAGTGCTCTAGACACTTCACTGGCCCCTGAAGATGTCAGTGCAGATGAGAAGATATAAGAGGAGCATCCTCTGTACTCTACAGAACTCTGTAGGAATTATTTAGAGGGGCAGGAGAGTCCTGTGTAGTTCATTAGAGCCTACCTGCACCATTGTTTTAAAACACAATTTAATATTCATAATGATAACTATAAGTCATAAAATTAATCATTAAATTAGGCCTTTTAGTAAGACAAATATTAAATTGTAGATAGGATTAAATTAAAAATCATTAGTTAATAATTAGTTAAAACTTTCAGGGTTAAAATTAGGGAAGGGGGAGGGGAGGAGAATGAGAAGAAGAGGAAAAAAAAAGAAAGGAGGGTGAGAAAAAAAGGCCAATGTGTCCAGAAAGAAGTGAATGAGAGAGAGAATAGTACGAAATGAATTCACAGGAGTAGGCAAGGGCAGATCACAAGTTTAAAAGCCATTGTAAGGAGTGTGACTTTGAAAGATACAAGATAACTCATTATAGGTTTTAAAGAACAAATTATAATCTAATTTAAGTGTATTTAAATCTTTACTCTGCTATGTGAAGAATGAACTACAGTGAGATAAAAGCCAAAGCAGAGAGCCCACCTAGCAACCAGCTCTTGGCTTCTAATACTATTCGTTAATAAAAAGAACCAGGCTCCTTGGAGAAATGGCTGATTCTAGGACTATGGCAGGACATATACAAGATGAGCCTGAAGCAACAAGTAGTGTCAGAATGTAGGAAGTGCTCAAAAACAAAACAAAACAAAAAACACACACTACATTGATGGGGATATATTAAAGGGACACAGGAGCCAAACGGAAAGAGCCCCCAATGGCCAAACCCAGAGCAATGTGAGCAACAAAACAAATAAAGTAGTATTAGATGATAACCCAAAGTATAAAATAAATATCCAGAGTCAATACTGATATAAATAAATGATTGATTAAATAAATAAATGAGAGAAAGGAGACAATTCTCCCTTGCAGAAGAATTCCAAATAATTTATGTAGATACTCTGTCCTCAAGGATAGGGAGCATAAATCTCTACTCTATAAGTGTGCACTGTACACAGTGACTTCCTTCCAAAGAGTACAGTAGGGAAAGGAGTGAAAAAAAATAAGTTTACAGTGGAGAAACCCAACAAATACTAATGTGATCAAGGTCAATATCAAAAGTGATGGCATGTTGTTAGTAGGTACCCTTGAGATGATATGATGAAAATTGTACTTTATCTCTGTGATTTCCTCCCAAGAATCCATTACCCCAGTCTAATTATGAGAAAAACACCAGACAAATCCCAATAGAGGGCATCCTGCAAAATACCTGACCACTTCTCCTAAAACTGCCAAGGTCATCAAAAATAAGAAAAGCCTGAGAAACTGTCATAGCCAAGAGAAGCCTAAGGAGATGACAGTATGACTAAATGTAATATGGTATCCTAGAGAGGATCCTGGAACAGAAAAAAGACATTGGATAAAAACTAAGGAAATCTGAATAAAGTACAGATCTTAATTAACAATAATATGTCGATATTAGCTTACAAATTGTAACAAATACACCAAATTAATGTAAGATGTTAATAATAGGGGAAACTAGATGAGAGAATACCTGGGAACTCTCTGAACTATCCCCTCAATTTTTTTGTAAATCTATAACTATAACAAAAAACAGGTCTATTTTTTAAAAAGCCAAAGAAGAGATACTCAGTAGTTCAGGTCAAAGATGATAAAGATGATGGTGGCTTAGACTAGCACATCGGCAATTGATATGGTGAGAAGTCAGATTTAGAATATATTTTGAAGGTGCACAGAGCAAAAAGATACATTGGTAGATTAGATACAGGGTATGAGGGAAAGAATAATTAAGGATAACTCCTAGGTTTTTTGCTCAAGTATCTGGGTGGATAACGAATAGTACCTTTATTTAGTAAATGGGTGAAAAATGAAGGAACCGTAAGTTTTGTTGCTCTGGAGTCATTTGCCACCTCTATTTAATGCTATTAATAATTCCTGATTTGTTCTTGTGAGCTGATAGGACCAATAAGAAAACTTAAAGCTCAATGGGCCCACAAAGGATCTCATATTAATATAAATTTCTTGGTTTTTTTAATCATAAAGATACCAAAAGCCCACTTTATAATAGATTAGTATATAACTTCCTTGAAAAGAGGTGGTATAAAATGTTTCTTGACCTAATTTGGGGACAAAAAAATCAGTACTTAATTACTCGTTCCCAAAAGCCAAATCAATGATTCTAGATGTATGATTACCTGAATTACATTAAACTTTGGAAAAGCAGAGATTAAAGAGTTTGGAAATCTTTTAAGTTCTCTAGTTAATCCTGAGAATCACTGACCCCACAGCATTCCTTTAAAACAAAGAAAACGTCTTATTTAAAATAACAAAGCATCCCATCTTTCTAATTACCACAATTTGTTTGTATTAGGAATTTCCAAACTTTTTGCACAATAGGGAATTGAAAAATGTTCCTTTACACTGTATAAACTTCCACATTGAAAAGTTTTTAAGCATCATCA
>NW_012153285.1:6407439-6409429 GCF_000956105.1 Propithecus coquereli | reverse complement strand
TAGAACACACTTTGGGGAACACTGATATATATACCTAAAATTTTACATTACAGCCTCAAATCCATCAGGCTTCCAAAAGTCAGTTCATCATCTTTCCTCCCAAGCTAGGTTTTTCACGTAACATTAATCTTCAGTTCACCAATCTCACATTCAGACAGTTGATATATCTTCTCAGCTCTTACCACCTGTTGTATAGTGTTTACTACATGACTATTGACATAAAGCAGGTCTTCCTCAACTTCATCTAGACTCATGGCAAGCAAGCATAAGTATTATGGGGGAGCTTTAAAAAACAAAAACCAATTCTGGACTCCACTACAATCTTAGTAAATCAGAACTCTGTGGGGAGAGGCTTGGAATTTGTGGTTTTATTGGAAAGCTAGATTTGCAAACTACTGAAGTAGTCCCTGACAGCTCCAAGACTCTTCTCCTTAAGCTAAGTATTTTCCGTTCTCTTCGATCATCTCTTTCAAGTAACATGGTTTTGAGTCTCCCAACCATCAGTTGTTCCTCTCTGAATGTGGTGCATTATATCCATGAACCTTCTAAAGTGAGGGTCGCATAGTAAACCACAGATCACTCCGGATATAGGCTGGCCAATTCATGAGAGATTAGAACTATCAGTTATCCATTGTCTCCTGGGTTTCTCTAGATCTCTCTTTAGGCTGGATGAGCAAAATCACTCTCCTCACCATCCCACTCCTTGTGGAAAATTACTACTAGTTATCATCAACATCAATTTGCAACAACCACCAGAATATAAACCACCCAGAAAACGGACAAAACTTCCCAGAAATTTAAAGCAGTACTTATCTAATTCATCACTGTTATCTATTCTAAATAAATGGCATGCATCCCTTTGGCTGCTGAAGTTTTGTCTGAAAGCTGCTATTTATACCTATCCTCACACTGTTTTAGCACCAATGCTTCACATTTTATAGTGTTGTGGGTTTTTTACATACAAAACATTTCAACATTATTTACTTAATCCTCTCAAAAGTTCTTGTGATATGGGTATTATCCTCATCTTACAAATGAGGAAATTAAGGCTCATAGAGGTTAAGTAGCTTATTCAAAGTCACATGCAGTATAATAGGGAAAGATGTATTACACCTTAATCATAGCTTTCTCCACTTTAAAATCCAAGTATAGTCATTGGCCATCATCAGAAAATTAGCACCAATTAACACCAGAGTGTGATAGCTACCAGATGGTGAATTGCTCAGCATAAAGAAGAATCAGCCTAAATGCAGGGAAATATTATACCATAATATAGGAGCTGGGGAAGGGTGCCTTAGGGACCAAACAGACCTGAATCTGTATCCCAGCTCCATTTCTTACTGCCAGCATTACTTTAGTAAATTATATACCCTTTATGAGCTTTGATTTTCTATTTAAATTATAAAGAATAACGGAGATAATTTTCTAGCAAGCCCAGTAAGCCCTCAATCAATGGTTGCTTTAAAATATCCCCAGTTCAAACATGATAAACAGTTAATAAAATGAGTCTGTTTGGAAATAAATACAAATCTTCTGACCTTGGTGCCCCACCATTCATCAGTTACCTCCAGGTTTCTCAGAATAGGACCATATGAGTACTACAGGAAGATGGAAGGTAGTTATGAGGAGGGAGAAAATTTGAATGGTGCCTGAAGTGGAGGCCAAGAGAAGGTAAGTAAATAGAAGCCCTGAGCAGTCTAAACTCCCTGCCGCCATGCCATCGCCATTACCAGTCACTTGGGGATAAGAGAGAAAAGAAAGAAGAAGCAACAACTTAGAAGAGAAGGCAGTGCATAAAGTATCTACTACAGGCCTGAGTAGATAGATGAGCAAGAGAGATTTTGGCCCTCAAAAATAAATTTGATATTATATTCCATTTCATTCTTTCAAGCCAATGGGAAAAGGTAAATTTTGGAATAGAGAGATTATGTTTTTAAAGTAAGTTTTTAAAATAAATTGTTCAGTGTTTGCAACACATCGAGGAAAAGTA
>NW_012153285.1:6403995-6406059 GCF_000956105.1 Propithecus coquereli | reverse complement strand
TTCCACCTAGCTGTTCCTCTACAGTTATCCTTTATAATAAACCAGTAAATGTAAGTAAAGTGTTTCCCTGAGTTCTGTGAGCCACTCTAGCAAATTAATCAAACCCAAGGAGGGGGTTATAGGACCTCCAACTTATAGCCGGTCAGAAGCACAGGTAAAACACCTAGGGCTTGCAATGGCCATCCAAAGTGGAGGGCACTCTGTGGACAAAGCCCCCAACCTGTGGCATCTGACACTATCTCCAGGTAGATAGTGTCAGAATTGAATTAAATTCGAGGTCAGCCAGCTGGTGTCTGCTGGAAAATTGTTTGGTGTGTGGGGAAAACCCACACATCTGATCACAGAAATGTTCTTTGTTGTGTGCTGTACTGAGTGCACAAGAATAGGAAAAACCATTTTGGTTTGATTTCTTACATTTGGTGTTGAGTAGTAAGAAAGAATAGAAAAATCAGGTTACAAATGACTTCCTTAGATTTGATGAAACACAGTATTTACTTCTAATAATTCATTAAGAATTTTTTAAATTAAAAAATGCATTTTGAATTCTTATAAAATCTCTTCTAAGCATATATTAAATGATCACGTTTTCCCTAAGATGTCCCAGTATTAACCATTTGTACATCCCTGAAATAAACTTTACTTTGTCATGATATGTTACTCATTCAACATATTGCTATATTCCTTTCACTAATATTTTATTTAAGATTCTCACATTTATTTTCGTAAATCAGATTGGTCTATAGTTTTTCTTTGGTTGTAATGTCTTTTCTCAGATCTTGGCTATAGAGGTGGGGTATTTTACACTTGTCAAACAAGTTTATAAAATTTCATCTATTTTGTATGATTAACACAGTTTATAATGCCACAGGAATAATTTTTGTGATAGCTTGGTTTCTTCCAGGTTAATGGTCTACCAGGTCTTACAACTCTTCCTTAGTGAAATTTTGTTTTTTATTTTAATTTTAGAAAATTACTCACTTGTTTCACTGAGATTTTTAATTTATTAGAATAGGGATATACATAATATCCACTTATATTAAATTAATTTTCCATATCTTTGGTTTAATCCTAGTCTCATTCCTAGTGTTTTGAACTTTATGTTCTTTTCTTCCTCCCTTTCTTTCTTGATTACCCTTAACAGAAATGGTCAACTTTACTGGTCTTTTCGAAGATCAGTCTCTTAAATTTATTTAGTCAGTTCTATATTTTTTCTTTTTCAAGTTCATTTGTGGGAGTGGTTTTAAGATTTTTCTCCTTGCCTTTGATTTTCAGTACTTCTGCTAAGTTATGCCTAGATATGGTTTTCTTTGTATTCAGCCTGTTTCAGATTTGCAGCACTTTTTTATTCTGTGGCTTGATGTTTTTTCTCATTTTGGGAAAATTTTTGGCAATTACCTCTTCAAATACTGCTTCTTTCCCATTATCTCTTCCTTTTCTTTCTTAGCTCTAATTATACATAACATTATACCTAAAACTGTGTAACATATTTCTTACATTTTCTATATATATTTTTTTATCTCTTAGCTTCAGTTGGTATATTTTCTACTGCCCTGTTTTTTAGTTCATTAATGCTACCTTCTTGTTTGTCTAATACGCTGCTAAATTCATGTTTTGTTCATAATTTCAGTTATTGCATTTTCCAGCCCTAAAACTCTTTTATTCTTTACAATAGATTCTAGTTCTCTGATGAAATTCTCCCATCTTGTCATCTATTTTCTTGGATATATTAATCCCACTTATTTTAGAGTCTGTCTTATAACTTAAATATCTGGATATCTGGACCATCTAGAGACCTGTTTCTTTTGTGAATTTACTTCCCTCGATCATTTACTTTGGTGTGCCTGGCAATTTTTCTATGAATGTCAGACATTCCGTATGAAAAATTACACTATGGATGATGTAGTCTTCTTCCAGAGAGGGTTCATCCTATTCTCCGACAGGCAACTAGATTGGGGAAGGGAGGCAGAAGGCCACCTTACTCTAATCAGAGACTGAGCTGACTTAAGCCTGGGATGTAGTATTTGTTAAGCTTGGTCTATCCTGGTTTTGTCTCCATTACGGTAA
>NW_012153285.1:6402879-6403945 GCF_000956105.1 Propithecus coquereli | reverse complement strand
TCAGACTGGGCCAACAGACCACCTAAAGTGATTCATCACTAAAAAGATAAATTTCATGTGGTCAGTAAAATTACACTCTATTAAACCCCCAAGCCCAACTAATATGAAAGGCAAAGATTCCCTATCAAGAAACCTTCCCTCAATCTGGAAACTCTGAAAAGAAGTTCACTGGGAAGCCCAAACATTTGTTAAGTCATAGTCAGTCAAGAGCATTTATGGAGTGCTCACTATGTGCAAAGCACTCTATTTGAAGGAAGAGGTCTTGTTTAAAGTAGCCATAATTCAGCCCATAAAGCCCTTTATAGTTTAAGATCAACAATTTGAACCTCAATCAAGAGCAAATGGGTAGTTGGTGCATACTGAAGGACGCAGGTGTAATTGGTCAATCAGTGCTGCTTGGTTTCTAAAGTTGAATAGGTCTTTGCAATCTGTGTAAATTCCGACTTCTGGGTGGTCTTCCAGAGCCATCTCAAAGAGGGCATACCACAGAGGTACTGGAGTTAATTTATACTTAGGCAGACTATGAGTCATGCGACTGCCATTAACACTATATACTTAAGTGAGTACATAGAAGTAAAATGTGCAAATCTCCAGCAGCATAAAGCCAACTTTCCTTAGAGCAGAAAAACTGGAAATAGAATGACCACTGAAAAACGAATCAAGACATGAATGAACAAAAGTGTAGCTTGTTCCAAGTACAGTGCAAGATAATAAAGAAAAAATATAAATGGCAGAATGAATCATGGACTACAGCTAGCTAATTTATGATCATGAAATATAGCATTGATAAGCCAAATAGTTATCTGGTTTAACATTAATTGACTCTCCTTTCCTTTGTCTACTCATTGGTGGTGGTAAGAAGCAGTAATTCAAATAGTGACAACAACAGCAACATTAATATAAAAGCTGCCATGTATTGAACTCCTCCTCTATGGCAAGCATAGTGATTCTTGTACTCAAGCAAAGAAACTAGCTAATCCAAAAAACTGAATATTGAAAACTCCACTCATGGATAGAAAATTATTAATCTAAAAAATTCTCTAGTATCTATCCCTCAGTGGAGAAA
>NW_012153285.1:6402185-6402650 GCF_000956105.1 Propithecus coquereli | reverse complement strand
TTCCTAGAAATGTAATTGCTAAATCAATGGCATATAGAATTCTGAGACTTTTACATAACTTATTAAATTGCTATCCAGAAATGTATCAATTCACACGCTACCCAGCAGTATTTTGAAAGTTGTAATTTCCCATACTCTGATCAACACTGAATTTGATGATATTGGAAATCTTCACTAATTTGGTAGGTAAAAAATTATTCCGTTTATCTCATTTTTAAAATTATTAACAGCTTGATTTTTTCCATAGGATCATATATATTTATTTTGAAAAGTATCTGCTTATGTTTTCTGCCCATTTTTCTGATGTTTGTCTTTCTCAATTGATTTGGATATTAATCTTTCATCTGTCACATGGGTTGCATATATTTTCCCTGGTTTGTTTATTTTCCTGTAAGTTTTTTTCAATATACTGTACAGTGTTTTTGAGCTATAGGAATGTAAAATATTTAGTAGTCTAGTCAAATA
>NW_012153285.1:6385884-6389085 GCF_000956105.1 Propithecus coquereli | reverse complement strand
ATTTATGCTTTTTATCCTATCTTTTTTTCCTGGTGGTTTAATAAGTCATGCTTTAACAGTGTTATTTGCTCCCTATCTTTGCCAGTAGCTCAAGGAACTCCTTTTCTTCCAATCTAGCTGTGGTCTTGCCCCAAGCTTTCAGATGAGTTGAAGATGGAAAATTGGCTCTATTACAAATACTTTTCCTGTAAATCACTGTATGTGGGGACAAGACAGGAAGGGTCAGTGGGATGAGAAAAGTCAATGTTATATTCTCTTCAAAATAATATATTACTTATTCAGACATAACAAAACTTTAAGTAAGCCACCACTCAGAACTCTACTTCATTTTGGAGCAGTTTCATTACAGTTTCTTAAAGGATTTAGAATGAGGTAAAGGGCAATTCAAATCTTCTAAAATTCAAGTTAAATGTACTTTGGTAAAGGTTAAGAAACATTCTCTGGAATTCTGAGCAATTTGCAGCTAGAGTTACATAAAAAGAAAGCTTGAAGTTCAGTTCATGTTATTCTCCCTAGTAGAATTCCATAGTGACTGACATGGTTTATCAGTAAATATCATATGGACAGAATTTAAAAGGGTTGAGAAGATGGGATTTGAGTAGAGAGGAAGAATGGAAAATTTTATCTTCTTACTCTGCTCTTACATCCTCCCTCACTGCACACACACACACACGCACACACACACACACACACACACACACGGAACTGTATTAGAGAGGGAAAAGTTCATGTTGAAAGTCTCCTTTGGTGTGGAATAGCGTACATGGAGTAGCGTAGTTGAATGAATTGTGTGTGGCAATGGACTGGAATTTCCTCAGTGAAAGGGTTTATGTTCTTAAAAAGCTGAAAAATGGCTTAAATTTTCTGGTAGCCTAGAATAAAATTGCACAGGAGGCTCATGTGAAATGCAGCATGTGTGAACAGTTTTGTAGTAGAGTCCCATTTGCAATGCAGCAACACAGCTGGAGCCACGACTTATCACGCTAATATCTACTGTTAACAGACAGACTCTAATAAAGCCCGTACTTTCTCACATTATAAGGAGTTCGTTAGGCTCTTGTGACAGTATTATATGTTTCCAAAAACTAGTCAGCCCATTTGTATTTAACATTTGAATACCCGGCATATACTAGGCATTTCTCTGCATTTAGTTTTTTCACTTGTTTGGTTCTATTTTTCCCATTTTACATGTGATGAATCTGAGGCCACATATCTGGGATGGTATTCAACAGGCCCCATCAGTTGCTTTTAGCCAGTGCCTGTTATGATTCTTTGATAAAGATGAAGATATGAAGAAATTTCTAGATAGAAGGAAAGACATTTAGGATAACTCATGTCAGTTGACCTCAATTTCTAAAAAATATAGGGAGAGAATTTTTTTTAAAATGGTGAAAATTTGGAATATAGCTACTTGAGAAAATGTGATGGAGAATCAATAAGTGAAAATAAAATGACCTCCAAGTTTCAATTACTAACATCCTGCCCATAAATCCAGCTGTTGCCCTACTTCCCAGATGTTAAATGGCCTGACGACTTCTGAACATTGGCTGCATCTTCCTGTCAGGGCTCCAAAGGACTTCCCTAAGGATAACAACCAGCCCAAACCGAGTTCTTCTTGATGACCTATTATAATGGATCTAGTTACTCTTGGTTTAGGCCTTCCTACATTGAGATGGTCTTCAATTTTCTACTTAAGTACGGTGACAAACAGATTTTTCAAACAATTGGGATGTGTATGTGTGTGTGTGTGTGTTTCATTTATTCGAATGATGCTAAACAAAATAACTAGACTAGGATAACCAAAATAAAATATTAAAACTTCATTCCACTACAATTCTTTAACTTTCTTCTCTTTTTAAATGTTTGAGTGTTACTCTTCTAAATCCATTTGTATACTGGCTCTGTGATCTTCACAAGTTACTTATCCTCTCTCAGTTTCCTGATCTGTAAAATGTGTCATCATGAAGATTAAATGAGTTAACATATAAAGCACTTAGAACCATGCCTGGCATACGATAAGTGCTATATAAATGTTAGCCATTGTTCTGGTATTATTATCATTATCATTATTCAACCTATATAAAATAAGCTATTCAATGAAAGGCCTGTTGAATAAATGAATACAGAATATAAAATATTTTATGTGGTTTTTCAAAGTCTCAAACAAAATTATCAGGAGCTGATTGCACATGAATAATTTTGAGGTTATCACCTAACAAGAAAAAAAGAGTTCCCGTTGAGGCTGTTACATCTCCATTTCCTTCTCTTTTCGCTCCCAGAAATCTATCTTGTGCACTGTTATGGTTTACTTCACATTTTCATCTTGCTGTTACTAAAAATTTCTCCACGGTCTTTCCAACAAAGTTCAGACACGCATGTGATCGACAAATAAATATTTAATGATTATTTTATGTCAGGGGCTAAAGATATAAATATGACTAAGGTATATCCTTGCCATGGTGAAATTCACTTCCTAGAGGGCAGGTAAGTACGTAAACAGATAATTACAAAACAAAGTAGGAATTGCAATGATGCAAGTGTATACAAGGTGCTATGGAGCAGAGTTGAGGGACACCAAAGTTCACTCTGGAAGGATCAGATAGGGCTTCCTGGAGGAAAAGATTCCAAGGCCTAAAGGATTTCAAGTAAGAATTTAGATGTCTTCTCTGGTATCCAAGTACTTCCTTAATTGGTCCCCTATAACCCCTCCAACCATATCTCCCAGTACTCCCAACATAACCCACCTCCCCGCTCCTATTGGACCAGTCTCCTAACTATTTCCTTGAAAAATTCATTTTTTAGCCCATCTCTAATTCCTCTTCTCATATGGCATTCTCTACCAGGCATCCTCCACCTGGGAAAAACTGAACGCTTCTCTCCACCTGGTAAAGTGTGGTCTCACCTCCTCCACGAAACCTTGCCTGACTTTGAGATAGGCATAATCCTTCCTATTACACATAAAAGCATTTCAAACAGGCACATTCAGATAGTTGCTAACAATATTTTGTCATATTTTATAATTATTTGTTATGTTTTTCTTATGCCAACAAAACCATATGTACCTTAAGGAAAAAATATTTCATAAATTTATTTTGTTTGTTCCACAACACCTAGCAAAGTACTAGCCAGAGCAAAATATAAATAGTCAAAATACTTTCTGAATTAAATCATTTTGCCAGTGCCTCCTCTGGCTTATCTGAT
>NW_012153285.1:6384226-6385664 GCF_000956105.1 Propithecus coquereli | reverse complement strand
TACTTAATTATAAAAATGCTTAACTATGAATTTATCTTTTAATATAGCTTTAGATGGCTGACGCTTTGCTCTATTCAATGTTTCTTTGTAAAAGGTCCTAGCCATAGACTTTGTCATCTCTGTCTTAGCTGAGATAGGTACAACTTCGCAAGCAATGCTATTGTTGAAATAACCATCCACTGAAAGTAAGTTCCATAGGTAGTTTACAGAAAACACTCTGGAAAATGTGGTAGGGGATAATAATGAAGGAAATCCGTAACCAAGTATCTATTTATACCCACAATTCTAGTGTCAACTTCAACCATTTAATTTTGCTGTTATTCTTAACTTATCAGAATTAAACTACTTTATTTATTTAACAAACAGTTAAGTATCTAGAACATGCAAAATCTTATGCCCTTGCACTGGATGGGGATGGGGTTACAAAAATTCTAAATCATGGCCTATTCTCTCAAGAAGTTTACAGTTCTGTTGGGGTGAGAGATTTGTAAATGACTAATGTATTAGAACTCTTAGTTACTCATCAAACTCATATTATTTGAGGAATTTAGAATCCACACTAAAGCACTTTTAAATTATTCAACAGAAATTGAAAATATTTTGGATGAGATGGATCATTGGGTCAAATAATATATTATAAAACATGCAGGAACGGCGAAATAAAAAACCAACTACACTGACTTAATTTTGAGAAATTTAAATTTGCATGCTGTTCATAGTTTACCATGTAAATTTATTTAAAGCTTTTTTTTACAAAATTCACTTTATACTTAACATCTTTATATCTTTCCTAGCATGTTTTTGTAATTCTTTCATTTGATACAGAAGTCTCATGGGTTAGAAAGAGGTGATGTTATTCTCAACATTTTCTCAAGAGATGAGAAAAAGGAGATAGAACACTCAACTCTGGTCATGCAGCAAATTTGTGCAGGAACTTTATGATGCTACATTTCCAACGGGAGCTCTCCATGGCTTCTGCACCTTTCTTTGACAATGCCATGTGATGAATCCTTTATCCACGTTTAAGACACATCGAAGACATGTATGTATCTGAATTAAAATTTATTCAACTCTCACTAACCACTTTCCAAAAAAGGAATTGTCCATTTACAAAAAGAGAAGCTCGGTGAATTACCTCAGAAGTACTTGCTAAAACTTATACATTATTTTTAGGAAACTGCCTTTAAATAATTTCAAAGTCTGTGAACTAGAATAATAATTATTAATTTTCTGATTCATGTTTACTCAAATAAGATAAATTGACATGAATTAGAGTTAAAACTTTTGCCTATTACATTTCCCAGTTTATTCTAACTATCCATTCTAATTTACTGAAATAAATGTAATCCATTTCCATCTACGTTTGAAAAATTAATGAAACTAAGAATTGTGATTTAGGTAATAAAAGGCAAGATTGCTCTTCCCTCACTTCTCACTC
>NW_012153285.1:6367784-6380961 GCF_000956105.1 Propithecus coquereli | reverse complement strand
AGGAGAGAACATTCTTGCTTCTGTCATTTAATTTACTAACTGAAAGTCAGTAGTACTACATGAGAAATAAACTAGCTTGGTAAAATTTGTGAATGTGAAGAAAATGTGAACCATGGAATAAATTACACATTTGGTTTATAAGAAGACTGTGAATGAGGTTCTTGTACTTGGTAAGCAGTAAGAAAGCACTATATTGTTCAGAGAGGGAATGTATTTAGAGTAGAGCACAAGTTTGAAAATGAAATGAGAATAATCAAATAGCCTTTATGTAAGGAATTAAAACACACACACGTTAGTCAAGTAAATGAAGAGGATTATGTACATATGTGCACACACACACATATAATATAACTGTGAATAACAGAAATATTAATAGAAGTTGGGGAAACAACTTTTCACACCACTAATGATTAGATATTTTCAGATTCAGAACGTTCCTTATTTTTCTTTCTTATCTATTTCCTTCCCGTTGTTATTTCTCATACTGCACTTCTATTTAATCTGTTCTGCATAAACTTTCTCCCCTAACTCCCTTCTCTCTAACAGACACTATAGACACACGTACACATGCCCCTCAACTGGTTCCTACACTTTGTGTTCAAAGCATAAAACCAACTATCTACAGGGCCCCGATAGTGACACCACTAATTCATCAGACTTGGGAGTGGTTTTCAAACTTTTGCTCATGAACCCCTAAAAGAATTTTGAAAAGAAAATAGATTTTGTGCCAGTTATCAAGTTGTTGCCTTTCACCTCTAAATCCATCTTCCTTGTCTGCTCTGCCAAATTGAAGCTGGGCCCTTTAAATATTTCATCAGTTAGCATGATGCTAAATTTTGCCAGTAGTGGGCACAAGAGAAACTGCAGGGGGAAAAGGTCTTTCCTTTCTGGTTTCAGAATGCTTGCTTAATAAGCTTCTCTAGAGCATGTGGCTTCTTTCCCTTCTGGATCCTGCAGCACACACAGCTTCTCCACTTCCAGGCTCTTGCAGCTTGGGAGGCTTCTCCAGTGCCAGGCTTCTGTAGTGTGAATGGATTCTCCTGCACCCAGCAACTTCTGTACAAGCAGCCTCTCCAGCACTCGGTTCCTGCAGAGCAGCTTCTCCTGTATCCAGCTTTCGAAGCGTACACTGTTCGCCAAACACCCAGCTGCTGCCCCACAAGCGTTTCTCCAGTGCAGGTGCTGCTTTCAGTGCGCAGCAATGAGCAGCGCCTAGCAGCCAGCAGCTTCCCCTAGCACTCTTCTCAGGTGATTTGGTAGTAGAGTGTCTCCACGGAGACACCTTCCTGCAAACAGCTTTCCCCAGCACACCAGAGGGTAAATTTCCAGCAGATTCCAGAAGGCGGATGACTGGAAAGTTTCAGAGGCTGAATTTCCAGCAAGTTGCACTATCATGGCACTATAATGAATTCTCTGCTATTTAGTAGCTACAGTCTGTGGTCCCCAACCACCTCCCCACCCCCACTGTGCAAAAACTGTCTTCCATGAAACCGGTCCCTGGTGCCAAAAAGGTTGGGGACCACCAATTACAGCCATGCCCTCTCCAACAGGTCTAGATCTCAGCCCTGGAGAAAAGGCAGGGGCGGTTTCCTTGTGCTCTTCATCTCAGCCCCAGGGGTCATGATTGCTTCTCATATCTGCTATTCCTGTATTCTTTAAAATTTTTCTTTATTTCTTAGTAGCCAGTCTCTCGTTACCACAATCCTCCGTTACAGTTCATAATTCTTTATATTAAACTTTCCTATTCAAATTACTGTGTGGTTTCTGTATCTTGATTGGATGCTGACTAATACATACTTCCTCATATATTTGAAATTCACAGCTAAAATTTCTTATCAGAAATTTAAATAATTGCAAAATATTAATTTTCTGGTATTCTGTACATTGTATATATCCTTAAAATGTATACTTTCAAAACCTTAGAGCTACATATTTAGATTATTTAATGAATGAAGTCTACCATATAAAGTATCAAGTAATTTGCAAAGCCAGTCCGCGTTGTGGAATCAATCAACCAAATCAGACTTATTCTCTGTCCAAAATAAAAGACTTTTATTTATTTCATCTTTTTCATTTGAATAACATGTTGATACAGGTTCTCATGGCCCCTCTCTCACTTAAGGAGGCTGGCAGAAAATGGAAGGCCAGGCAGCAGATGGAGAGAGAGATAAGCAGACAGACCAGGAGGTGGACTGAGCCGTGCCAGGAGCCTTGCCACGATGAAATATTATTTCAATATTCAATATGCTTTTTTGCCTTGCTTTCAAGGGTCTCTCTAGAAGTAATGCATTCCTGAACTGTCAGTTTGCTTGATGCCCTGGAAACTGTAACCCAGGGCAATGAATCACAGTTAGGATTTGGGCTGAATGAAAGGTATGACACCTTTTGTGAAGTGGGAGAAGGGTGATCATGATAGAAGAGATGGGAAGGAAGACATGGTAGACCACAGACCCTCTCAGATGCACTAGTTTCAGGAAAATGTACACGCAAAAGTTGAGGATCAGAAAATTGATTCCTTTAAAACTGCCCATACCCTGTGGCCCCAGGAAAGTCTTCGTGGACTCCCAGGGCTCACATTCTCCAGCACGAAGACAGCTGCGCTAGACCAATGAGCTACTACATTCTCCAGCGAAGGACAGAGCAGGGAATTGTTTCCCAAAATAGATAAGAAACCAAGTAAAAAGAGGCAAACAATTAAAAAAAGACAAAGTATAATAATACAATAATGGTATAATAAAATATTAAACCAGGCCGGGCGCGGTGGCTCACGCCTGTAATCCTAGCACTCCGGGAGGCCGAGGCGGGCAGATTGTTTGAGCTCAGGAGTTCGAGACCAGCCTGAGCAAGAGCAAGACCTCCCCATCTCTACTAAAAAATTAGAAAGAAATTAATCGGACAACTAAAAATATATAGAAAAAATTAGCCGGGCATGGTGGCGCATGCCTGTAGTCCCAGCTACTTGGGAGGCTGAGGCAAGAGGATCACTTGAGCCGAGGAGTTTGAGGTTGCTGTGAGCTAAGTTGACGCCACGGCACTCTAGCCCAGGCAAAAGAGTGAGACTCTGTCTCAAAAAAAAAAAAAATATTAAACCATATTCCTTAAAAATTTAGAAAACAAAAGCTTTCCTTACAAGAATGCTAAAGGAAACAGAGGCAATATAACATCAAATGTGAAACCTGACTCCCACCAGTACCTATGTTTGGATAAGAGTCTTGCTTTTAGGATTTGTGACTCAAAATCTCACATGGGTTAAATCCTTCATTTGCAGGGGTTCTGTTTCTTATTTAAAACAGTAAGTTTTCCTTAGATGTCATACTTTAATGAATCACATGATAGGGAAAGAGATGGAGAATCTATAACAAAAAGCAAAGGGGATGTGGCCAATTTTTACCATTTGGGATATTAAGTTTAACATGGCTCAGCAACTATCTTAAGTGTTATATCAACTATTATGACACAAGCTGAAGGTGTTGAAATATAAGGACATGTGTTTTCTAAGAGGAAATGAGTGACAATTTGAAGGTCGGTTTTTTAACATGAAGAATAAATACATAAGAATTCAGAACAGATTCTCAACCAACATTAATGTGCAATAAAGTTTGTGCAATTTTAGAAGGTTTCAAACTTTTTAAAAATTTTTCAAGGAAACTACTCCTTCCTGTTATTCCTGGAAAATCTGTAAATGCTAGTGTTTTAAAAGAGAAACATTTATGGAGAGATATTAATTGTGTTTTACATGCTACAAGCATCAGATTCTTATTTATTCATTTCATCTAAGAAACTTTGTAATTCTATTTTAAATAAATGACATTTACTCTCAGTTAAGGTTTCTATCTTTTTATTCCCCCAAATCAGCAACCCATGGGAAGTACAGGACTTCTAGGATTTTTCTCCATCTAGATAAATAAATTTCGGTAAAGATTCTCCCTTTTTGAGTAAGATCCACAATCCCCAGAATATACTGTCTGAATTAACTAATTATGGTCAAAAAGTCTATGTACCTCCTGTTTTATGGCAAACTGTTGGGATCTTTAAAATAAGGACTTTGGATCAATGCAAAAACTGTTAACTTAATATTACTTAACTTTGTTACTTTCAATACAGGTATTTCCCTTCATTGCAAAAGTATGATTAATCTACTTGGTGGATATTATTCAATCTGAAGGACGTACATGAGAAACTTTTCATTATGGTCCAAGAAACACATTTAGGGCCATCTCTTCAAGATAGAAAAATCAATAAATACATAAACATTTCTATGCTCGCCAAAATCTCTTTCATAGCTCTGTTAAGCACAATGGAATGAACAAGTTAACATTGGGTATTTTAAAGATCCAAGTAGTGCAAAATCAGCCAGTCTGTCACACTGGTAATTTGCCATGAAATCAATAATTACTTTTGTTTTGTGGGGGGTAAATAGAAATAGAAAAAAAAAATAGAAGAAAATTCCGTAATGGAAAGATCCTAAGATGAAAAAGCAATAACTAGTTTGTTACAGTGTATCCATACCTACAGGTTTTCAACATACTTACTTGAACAATGGAGTTCCACAAACAACACATTTATATATTCCAGGATCTTTGTGATGTGTATATTCTCCTTCAAAGGCACTGATAAACAATAAACAGACCATTAAAAAATTAAAGTGAGCACTATTTCTTATAGAAAATATTTCTTAAAATATATATCTCTAATAAATCTTTCAAGGGCATTTTGTCCTAAAATGAGAACAGACCAAACATATGGAAATCTGAACAATACTAATATATTTTAAATCTATATAATAAAATGTGCATATAACTACTCCAAACTAGTGCAGGTTAAATAAAAAAAAAAAAAATCACACCATCTAGTTATGTAATGCTTAGAAAAAAATTTTTCCTATTTTAAAAAAAAATCCTGTAGTTTAGATTACCAGAAAGAACATTATTACACAAGGTTTCTGCTACTTTACAGTGTTCAAGAGTGTATACCAGAAAACGCAGACGGGTCCAAGACTTTAAGTGGAAGGAGTCTTATTTTTTGGTTTGAAAAGGAATATTGCAGCTTTAAGGGAATATTTTTCTAAGTTAACAATCTTAAAGGCTAGGAGGTCATTCAGCTAATACAAATCAGCTGTGCTAGCCCAACAAAAAGTCTATGTGCTCTGCAGCTTGTTTTTATTATCCTTTCACCCTCTTTATGAGGTCCAATTTTTTTATAAACAGAATTTTTAAGAATGACCTAATCTCTGGTTGTTTGTGTGCATTAAATCATTTTGCTAGTCGTGTACACAACAGGATGGATAGAAGTTCTCCTGAGCTGAAACCGAAGTCCACTGCTAACTCATTGTATGGTGAGGGTGGACTTCGTCAGAGACCCAACATTTGGTAAATTCAGTAAACAGTAGATACTGTGACAGGAAGAGAGAGCTGCCTATTGACATGGATCCCATGTGTGGTAGAGAGCTCTTTCAGTTCATGAATGAAAACAAGAAGTTACATCATTAATAAATTTGGATCAGAGGTAAGTTACGGCCTTATGCCAAGCTCCATGGTATAAATTAGACAACAAAATCATTGGACCTTGGCAATTTACCTTTGAGCTGGAATCAGCTGAGAGAGACTTTATTCACTAAAAACAGTTTGGAAGTGAACAAACTCTTTTTTCAGGACTTAGGGCGAACTTCCAAGGACCAAAGCCATGTGAGGGCAGTTATTGAAAATTTTTGACATTCCAACCACAAATGAGCCAATAAATACTTTCTCCACATGTGCTTCAAAAAGAAATTGGAGTGGGGTAGAAAGGAACTAAATTATGCTACCTTCTTTTTGCAGCCAAAACGTCTATACTTACAATGGCCACCTTCAAAATTTCAGCATCCTGGCATAGCGCCACATCCCTCATGGTTTTGCTTACTGTGATGTCTTCCCAAAAAATGTACCTAAATCGCTATTACTTCCACACATTTTGTAGTAAACTGAAAACAGGCCCTTAACAAAAGCTTTGTGACTTTAC
The DNA here is from genome assembly GCF_000956105.1 of Propithecus coquereli. Taxonomy (NCBI): domain Eukaryota; kingdom Metazoa; phylum Chordata; class Mammalia; order Primates; family Indriidae; genus Propithecus; species Propithecus coquereli. The sequence continues at coordinate 6,374,964 of NW_012153285.1, read as the reverse complement.
ATAAGATATGAAGTGTTCATTAAATGGAGGAAAGAACAAATAAAACTTAGTCTTAACCTAAACAATACCATTTTCAACCTTTTCAAGGATACTAATTTGTAGACTTTAGCAAATAAGTGCAGAATTCTTAAAATTAATTGGCAAGGAAGAGGAGTCAATGGAGGGAGGCAGTGGGAGAAGAAAACTAGCTCTTGCTTAATGCCTTTTTATTACAGCTCACCTTACCTTTCGGTTCCTTTCTCCTGAGTGACATGGTACTGCAGGGGTGTTAGCCGCTTCCTCAGTTCCTGCTGGGAAAAGACCACCTTACAGTTCTTTTTATCCCTACATGACCCTGGAAAGAGAGAGGATATGGGAGAAGGAGGCTTTTTAGCTTGAATCCTAAATAATTGCTTTGGCTGGCCGCCACAACACAGCTTCTGCAGTCACTTGTCAATGACCAGACCAGTCCCTAATGCACTAGAAAAGCTTAGCTTACCTGAACTGCAGCTGATTATTTCTCTAAGTTTAAAAGGAATGTTTCTTAAGATTCAGGTGACAGCATTGGAGCAGTGACAATGTGCTATAGGCAAAGTTTCCAGCATGTGATAAACATTCACAAGATACATTCTTTATGTCTCCTACTACTCTGAAACCCCTTTTTTCTCAAATGAATTCAAAAGTACAAGTCTATTCACAAGCATTTACACTGTATATATAAGATGATGGGCATATTAAGTTAAACCAGAACTCTCCAATAATTTTGCGAGTTGATAGAATAGCCTGAAACCATTGTCATTTAATTTCCATGATTTAACTATCATCCTATTTTTGGGGGGGGGGTGCATAAAGATGTATTTTTCTATTATTAGGAATTGCTGTTCTCTCTGATTCCATCAGACATGTCACTAGTTTCTGTATGGTCCTTACAAATAAATGTCTCTTTAAAGACTGTATCCTACCATGTTAAACAGGCAGCAAGAAATTTCAAAAAACTACCGAAGGCATTTACACTTATGCAGCGTCAAGAAGTTCCAAAAGAAAGAGTAAGAAAAATAGAAAAGGAGAAAGACAAAGAAAAAAGGAAAAGTGAATGTGATTTTATTTAAAGACCTACATTTTCTTTTTGCAAAGTATATCTAGGAAGACTTCACTGATTAAGCGTACTTGAATGGTGAAATAATTTTAATATGATTCTAGTAACAATGGTGGCTTTTATTGCAACCTATACAGACTGCAGTAAAATGTTCAGACAACACCTGTTTATATGTAGCATTTTATTTTACCTGCACAAATGACTGAAAAGAAATATAACCCCAGGACAGGGCAGCCATTACTCACTGCAGTAAAATTGCTTTTCTTTGCCATCCATCACAGTGAGAAAGAAGCTTGCAGATGGTCCTAAACGTAAAGACTTCTTACCATGTTTTGAAGTCACTAAAAGAAAGCTTGCTGAGTTTCCTGAATATTAAAAAAAAAAAGTTTCCCGAATATTAAATTCAACTCCTTTTGAAACATATATAAAAAAATATGATCTAGGAGTGGAAATGCCGTCTACTTCTTTTACTTTCAAGGTACCTAATGTCACAGTATGAGATCACTGAAATCAAACTAGGAGAAAATTAACCAACCAGTTACTCTGATTGTGGAATTGAAAAAAGATATTGGCTTCCAGAATCAGGGTCACCACGATACAGTGGTTGATTCTCCATAAGAGAATACGGAGGCAGAAAGAGCAAGCCAGAGCCAAACAGAAGGGTACACCTTGGAGTAGACCTGCAGGTTGTCAAACAGCACCTCTGCTGACCTTCCACAAAGTCCCTTGGCTCTTCTCTGGCCTGAAAAAATCCACAGGAACAGCTGCCATGTCACCAATGGCATGTTCACCTCTCATCTCATTGGACCCCATATTACACTAGGCTTTATCCAAATACCTACTACTTATATTTTTGCTATGCTAGGGGTAGATAGAAATGTCTCCCTGAGAAATGTTTGTCCTGTCAGAACAATCCATTTCAATAGCTTGAATGTAGAACAGCTCTTTCTTAAATAATCAGTTGACCACGATAGATGAGTTTCTGCTCAATTCACTATAGACTTCTTAAAAGGTATCATTTTGTTTTTATTTATTTATTTGTTGGAAGGGTTGTATTTTCATTAATTTTGTCAAAAAAAAGTTATTAACTGCAAACTTAACATGACAAAATATCTTGCTTAAAATCATTCTTTCCAATGGAATAGATAATTAAAATCTGTACAATTAAACAATTCTGTCCAAAATATTTTTGTTAATATATGTTCATTCATACAAAAAGACCAATTGTGTTCCCAAAGTTGAGAGAACTAAGCTACCCATCTGTATGTCATTTAGTCCAAGAGAAGCAACTGCAGGTTTAAATTACATGGTATTGGATTGCAATTTCCTAACATTGGATGCTTTTCTGCTTTTTTACCTTGAGTCATTTACTAAGGAGTGTTCATAAAAAGTAGCTTAAAGCACAGATGCTTGCAAATCATTTAGGCAAAGATGTTTCTCTCTTTTTTATTCTCCCTCTCTCAAAAATCTCTTTTCTGAAGAAAAAGAATAAAACTGTTGGTCAGTATTGATGAACCATGTCAAGTATTTGTATAAAGAAAAAAGGTAAAATTGAAAACATCTGATTGAAGTAAATAATACAAACATAAAAGCTTTACTAGTGAATGAAGGGTATTGAAGAGACTTTATTTCATAGATTAGAAATTACTTTTGATCTAAACATTCTTAAAAACAGATTGTTTTCCACTATGAAACATCTCATTAACTGTGCTACAGAGACCTCGTTTTAATGGCAAGCGTTGACAAAGGGTGCTGCTGTACTCCTTTGTTAGTCTCCCTCTTATTTGGGAGGGAAATAAAGATTTCATTCCAGCTTTCTTTGTTTGTCTTTCAAGAACCACTAAAGCAGTATTCACACAAATTTTGTAGGAATGTGCCCTATGTCATAGCCTACAAATTATTTGGTTTTGGTGCACTTAAAGGTCATCTTCCAAATTAGCAAAATTTTTCTACATCCTGGCTTTTCAACCTTAAATATAAATATTGTTTCCTAACTGTAAGTGAAATTTGTTCTTTAAGAAATGCTAGTGATTATTTAAAGTTGTCAAACTTTGTAAATTTTCATTCTTTGGTCATGCTAGTGCTCAAAATAATTAGGCTTTTAAAGTACACCTAATAGCAAAAGGAAATATATGTAGACTAGAAACAACTATTGTGATTTTATATTAAACAACTCAATGAGACGTTAGGTTTTAATAAATGTCTTGCCACATAGTTTAGTAATAACATGCTTTCGGACAATTGAAAGCCATACTATTACATTAGCTCTTCTATCAACAGAACGAAAAACTGGCATACATAAACAGAAAAGACTCACTTTTGTCTCTGATTTCCCTTCTCCCTATCAGACTCGCTTTTCTAAAGTGATATGGTGCCACTGTTAATTTTAAAGAAACCATTTTATTTTGAAATTCTACAGCAATTCATTGGATGGTTTCCCTTTACTATCTTCACTTAGGTACTGTAATTTTCTTATTACACAGGGTAATTTAATATTAGTATTATATGTCATCTGTTCAATGACCCCTAAATTGGCTTAGAAGTATGTCAGGGAAAGATTTTTCCCCTTTATTTAAATGTTTAATAGTGTACTTTAAAGGCACAAGTGAGTGTTTGTGTACACATATGCAACATAAATACGTCTGAAGGGATAATATTGCCATTTTGGTGTCTAATCATAACATCATTACCTACAGAGTAACTTTGATATAGATCAGATCCACCCTGAATTCAATCCAAGGGTTTTATTTAATGAAATATGTCCAAAGTCTCTTTTTATATTGAGGCTTGTTTCATGTTGTTGTCTCAAGTCCAGTATTGTTTTGAGACAATGTGAAGCTCCTGCTGTGAGTAGAAATAAACTTCCAGCAAGAGTTCACTTTCTAGTTCTGCCTCCTTCTCGGCCATATGACCTTAAACAAGTCAACTTCTCCATGTGTTGCCACCCTCACAGATCTTCTGTAAGGATCACAGACATTAGCACTTATCAAAGTGTCTGAATAAATGCTATATCGCATTCCAATATTAATTACAGTGAATTTTCAAGTTAAAACTGTATTTTAAAAGGTAGCTAGGTCAGTTATTTCACTGTGCTGCAATAGTTTATTGGTAATTATTTTTCCATAAAAATTCCCTCAGAATAGTATTTTCCTCACAAGTTATCTTTTAAAAATGATTAAAATAGGAAGTGAAGGAAGAAAATAAAACTAAAATTTGAGTTTAGCACATTTCCAGGCACTTTCACATAAACACATTTAATCCTCTCAATAATTCTAGAAAGTAGTTGTCATGCCCATTTTACAGATACAGAAACTGAGGCTAGGAAAGGTTATAACATAACTCACTAAGGACAAATAGCAAACATATAGCAACTCAAACCCAGAGCTGTTTACAAAATCTGTAGTCATTATATTCTCTGTCAGGAAAAATTATGTTGCAACTTTTTTCTCAAATTATACAATAACTTTAAACTTAAAAACTATCACTAACAACTTAAGATAATACGGGGGGGGGGGGGAAGTAACAATCATCTCAGTACATCCAGAAAAGTTGGATACGTTCGTCTAATTAGCCAATGTCTGTTTCTCCTGTATTCCTTCCTTCAACCGAGTCACTGACAAGTTTCAGACAAGATTTTCATGAAGTCTATAAAATGTTGAAAGCCTTTTTAACTTCCTGTTAAGAAGTAAATCAGATCTGTTACCTAAATCTCAGAGCACTTTTAAGTCATAAATTTTATATTTTGGTGTGAAAAATCAAAACAAAACAAAACCTAAAGATCCCATAACTTTAATTTTGGTTCTAGGATCAGAAAAAAAATGAAACTATTAAATATTTTCCCAATAAATGAGTAAGAGATAAGAATATCTTGTTTTGCTTTGGGTTTACTAGGTTAAAACAGTAAAGTTCATGTTGAAATATCTTGCTGCTATATTTAAAGATGGAATACTTTATTTTTCACTATAAATTTTGTTTGTTATTTACTCTGTCATTGGAAAATTGAGCAAATTTTTATTCCAGGCATTATACTGTTAGAATTTCTAAATAACTGGGCATTTATAAAAGCCAAATCTAGTTCATTTTTAGAATAAAATGTAAAATATATACCATAATCCATCATTTTTTGTATTTGTTTGCATTCTAGTAATTCAATAAAGGCTTTAAGAAAAAAACTGCAAAGCACAGGAGGAAGTAAAGTTCCATGCTTGTAGAAGCACTATCAACTCTGATTTTTCTGTCAAAGTAGACATATATAGGAAAAACATTCCTGAGATTAACATACAATCTAAAATGTCAGGACATTTTTGCTTTAGTCCTCTGATAACCACAAAACTAGGGCTGCAGGGCTTACTTTGAGGACCACTGATTCAAGATTTTTTTCTTACCTTTTTTTTAAGTCATCAAAAATGTTGAGTCTTTACAGAGTACCAGGTACTATGCTAAGTAACATACATTCATGAATTCAATAATTATTTATTGAGTACCTATCATATGCTGGCATTTCTCCAACTACTTAGGACATACCAGAGAACAACATAAAGAACCTATCTTCATGGAGCTCCCATTCCAACAGGGGTAGGGGAAGACAGACAAAACATAATGAAAGTAATTAAGTAAATTATATGGTCTCTTAGAAGGTGGTAACTATGCAGGAAGGAAAAAAGCAAAAGCAGAGGAATTGGGAATAAGAGGAATAAGGATTACAATCTTAAATAGGGTGTTCGAAGTAGGCTTCACTGAGGTGACATCTGAGCAAAGCTCTGAAGGAGGACAGGAAGTTGGCCATGCTGATATCTGGAGGAAAAGCTTTCCAAACACAGAAAACACTAAATTCATACTCCAGTGGCAGAGACAGACAGGTAACTTCAGTGCAACTGTTAAAGCCTGAATATGAATGGATAGCTAAACAACAATTTACTCATGCAAAGGATATGCTTTTAAACTAGGACATCTACAACTACAAATCTTAATACAGACATTGTCTAGCATTATCTTTTTTACTTCTAAGAGAAATCCTAATAAATAGCTTTTTAGCAAACAGCTAAACTCAAAAAGCTCTCAGAGAGTATTTTTCTGGCTGAACTTTGAATATACAATCAGAATGCAGGCTGTACTAATTTGCTTTGTCTACTTAATGGCATCCTTTTGTGACTACAGATCATCATTCTCAACCTGGAGTCATGTGTAAGAGGACACTCAATACATGTTTCTGGTGATAAATTTAGGATGAGTCTATAGAACAAAACCCCTTTGCCCAAGCAATGCTTTTACCCTTCTGAACATTTCAGTTAACTCTCCCCTTCAGAGTAATCTTACAGGCGATGGGGCAAGGAGCACCCACAACCAAAGAAAGTATATAATTAGTACCTCAACTTAGTTTCCATTTTTTTAAAACATTCTTAATTTTTACAATTAGGGTCAGTTTAATTTTCTCTGGTCTCCAAGTCCTGAATATAACACACACACACAAACACAAATACACACACACAAACCTATGAGTCTTAGGAGTCAGAAAACAGACAATTGTTTCTTTTTAAGGCAAAGATTTTTTGTTTTCTATATGTGAGAAAAATCATCTCTTTATTTGTCATAATAATAATCACATTTCATGCCTTCTTGCTATTTTTCTATTACTTCACATAAGACAATTCTACAGATCAGTTTCAGTTATATTCAACTGATGTAGGCACAGAGTTTAATTAACATCGATGGACTTATAAGCATGCCATTGATGACATGACCATTGTAAACTACTTAAATTAAACAAGACCATATGTTTTAGTGGTGCATAGCTGAATGATAAAATAGGTCTTCTGGTTTCCATACGGAAGGTTTGAATAGATAAACTCAGAAGACATTGTCAAGCAAGTTTTCCTTCCAAATCTACACGCTCTGATAAGTTCACCCCTACCAACACCCTTAGTACTAGGGCATCCATTCTACAAGGTACTATTTACATAGGAAAATATGTATTGGGCAATTATTTTCAAACATCTTCAGTTGTTTCTGCTTTTTCCTAAACACACTGTAAATTCTTTGAAGATAGTTTGATAATAATTCATATTTTCTACAGTTATTTATTAAACATCTATAGTGAATCAAGAA
>NW_012153285.1:6363277-6365013 GCF_000956105.1 Propithecus coquereli | reverse complement strand
GTAGAGATGGGGTCTCACTCTTGCTCAGGCTGGTCTCGAACTCCTGAGCTCAAACGATCCACCCGCCTCGGCCTCCTGGAGCTCTAGGATTACAGGCGTGAGCCACCGTGCCCGGCTTCAAATCATTTATTATAACTAATATTCCATTAATTCTCTGGATTTAAGATTGTAAGATTACCCTGTCCAGCATTACCCAAAATGCATTTTGTGAAACACTGGCTCTAAAAAAATGCTAATAGGTTGCTCCCCTTGGGGAGTGAGAAGGAGACGCTTCCACCATCAAATCAGATTAGGAAAATCTAGGTTACATGGGTTTCTTGATGAAGACCTTCTCAGAGACTTTCTTATGCTGATGTATATTATTAAATATGCAGTATCTTGACACACCATTATGCTCCATTAGAAAAGGAAAAAACAGTTGCCAAACTATGATACATTCTTATCACAATGATTTTTAAGCTGCATTCTGATTGCCAAGATGGTAAAATGTAAAAAAAAGTACATCTTAATATTTATGCAATATGGTAGTATATGCAGAGTTTCTCAATTTGATGATGAGATCTGTTTTATAAGGTAAACTTAATAGACCTAGTGCTCCTTAGATTATAATTTGGGAAATGATGAACTTCTAGTCCAAAGCCCTTGGAAGGAAATCAAGGTCGAAAGAAGGTACTGCCGTGGTAATGAGAGCCAGGTTCTCTTGTCTGCAGCTTTCCTCCTTTAGTTTATTCACGTTACATTTCTCTCTTGAATCCATGCTTTGTTGTGCTTTAAACATGCCCATCTATTACTAACTCATGTGGTCAGTGCATTCCCACCCCTATCCTCTCATTCCCCCACTCCTACCATCTCTCAATAATTATATCTACACATTCCTACAATATCTTTCAGAAGAATGGTCCTATTCCAAGAAGCCAGTCTGCCATTTGGGGCAGAAAGCAGCACAATGCTTCTCACTTCTTCTACTCCCTGTCTCCACAGTAAAACAAAAGAGGAAGTGTTTATATAGAATCATAAAACTATCAAGTATATAACTCCCTTCATCCTATAGATAAAAGGACCCCAAATGGCCATCTTTCTCACCAGAATGTACATTCCTTAAGAACAGAGATCACATTACTTACAATGTGGCATTGTTTTGACACATAGATGATGCTACTTATTCACAACCATTCATTCATTCAATATTCAACAAATATTTATTGAACACCTATTACGTAACAGACATAATTCTAGTTGTTAAGATGTAGCAGTGAACTAAACAGACAAAAATCTCTGCCTTTCCTGAGTTTACTTTGCAGGAACCCAAGATTTTCCATAACAGACGTAGATTTTGCCTGATCAAATCCATCACCTTTCCCAGATTTATTTCATGTCTTCCTCCCAATCCCGCTTCTTCCCCATCCCCCATCTCCAATTTCTTCTCCCTTACAACAAGGGATTTAAATTGCACATAACCAATTTTGGGGAAATGTCAGCTAGTATAATGTAATGACCCTCACCTGAAGGTCATATCTAATTGTAAAAGATTTGACAAGAATGATAGATAATTCTCAGTTTACCAGTAAAGAATAGGAATAAAAGGTACAATACAAAGATTCCTGGGGCCAGAAAGCAAGTTGGTGGTAGAAACAAATCAGTAAATACAGATCAAGCTTCTAATTTATTTCTTCATCAATACCAACAATATATGATGGCAAGCTCTGAAACTTGCTGTGATGTTATCTAAAATTTGC
>NW_012153285.1:6362011-6363227 GCF_000956105.1 Propithecus coquereli | reverse complement strand
AGTCTTATATACCAATAAAGGTATGTGCAAAGTTTTGCGTATAGAGGGTTATCAAAGAGGACATTAACACTTTTATACTTTGTCAAGCTAGATTGGAATATAGAAAACTCGATTAATAGCAACAGCATCTACAGGGTCAGAGTGCCAGAGAAGATCCAAACAGGGAAGAGAACTTCCATCTAGACAACCTGATAGATGTAGTGTGATCAAACATGTATGAGTCAAGGTGGTAAGTCTCCTATCTTGATGAAAGGCATGTAGAGTCTTTCATGTAAACAGGATCAGCTAATTTAACAAAGCAAAACCAACCAGAATAAAATGTAGATTCAGATTTGAAAAAGGAGAAATTAGATGGCTGAGAGATAAGGCAGTTTTAAAATTAAGGGAAAAAATGTGCAAACAACTTTCTTACTCTAAGTCAAGGGAGTAAATTTATTTCTCACAGTATCAAAAGTTTATTAATATGATTTAAAATTGTATCCTTAATAGTAAAATCTCATTTGTGACAAGATTTTCTTCATAGGAAACAACAGAGAGGTTTACCACTACATACATCCTGATGAAACATTCATTAATAATTCACTTGAATGACCGTAAGATAGAAAGCCACATTTTACATTTCTATCTTTTACTTGTGTTATAAATTTTTAGTTGTTGAATTCATGTGTAGTAGTCACTTTATCAGCATTCTTTAAGCACCTAAAGAACTAAAGAGTACTTTATCAACTCTTCAAAATTTAATGCAAATACTGAGAGCAATGATTTTTGTGTTAATGTGGACCATAAAGCCTACGGTTTAGTGAAATATTTAAAACATGTCTTGATCCAAAAAGCATTTTCTTGCTTGCAAAGCATATGAGTAAAAAGAGAATTTTTAAAGGCACTGCCATCATCAAGTGACAATAGTGGAAGAGAAAGTCACTTAACTTCAATTCTATCTGATTGCATGTGAAATGTCAGACAAACTTAGAGTTCCCTGTTTTTAATTTTTTTTTTTTTTTTCCTGTATGGGTCTTCACTAGAACATCATAGCCTATGCAGAAAAAAAAAAAAATTAAAAACAGACAGCTCATTTCCATTCTACATTTCACATGCAATCAAAAAGATCTGCAAAAAAAATAGCTTTCTCCTCCATCCTCCCTCGCCCCCTTGGGGAGCACAGCCTGCTAGGGAAATGAGGGATATCCACCCACAAAAAGGAAGGAAAGGAATTCTC
>NW_012153285.1:6339676-6358711 GCF_000956105.1 Propithecus coquereli | reverse complement strand
AAAGAGAAAAACTACGAAATAAATGAAATAGGGATTTTAAAGTTTCAAATAAACAGTTGAATTCAAATGCAAAGGCATAAAAAGTAATTTGAGATAACTTGCATTGCGTCTCAATGGAACCTATTTTAAAGAAGTCTAAATTGAAATGTATCTAGCAAAAGCAATCATGAGAATCAATCTCTAAATAAAATATTCAGGATGAAGCTGTAAACTAGGAAAGGAAGATAATAAAAATTCATCAAGTATCCCCAATACTCATGAGTCTTTGTGAATTGTCATTCATGGCACATGCCTTTATTAAACTTGTATTTGTTGACAGCAAGAGGTGGCTCATTTTAATAAATCCTTCTATGATCTGCTATGTTACATTATTGTAAATATATTTAGATAAATAAACATCTAATTACCTATATGACTCTCGCAAAGTCCATATTGTCTAGATATTCTTACCCTGTAGAAATATCATTTGTTTTCAGAACTTGTAATGTTTTATATTCTTTATACTCGTTAATTAATTACTAAATTTCTCAGACTAAAATTTAATTTTTTGTTCATGCCAATTTTAACTATGTTGCTACTAGATGTTGTTATGTATAATTATTAATGTATATGAAGAATTTACTCCATCTTTAACAAAGAATTAACAAAATACACACTTAAACCATATATGCCCAACACCTTATTCATACAGATGTATTGCTTTATAACAATTTATCCTTGACTAATATGCATTGTCCACAAATAATTTTTAAAACTCATCTGATAATTAGATGTTTCACAGCAACTTTTCAACATTAACGAAAACTCTGTATCATAGAACATCTAAAACATTTCGTTTTAGAAAAAATATAGCTGTATCAGAGTACTCATTAATCAACATTCTAAACATAATTTTTCTTAGTTTCCTAAAATATTTTAACTCATGCAAAAATGATTCATGCTTAACAGTCAACATGTTAAACTAATAACATTTTCAAGATTCTATAAAAATTCAAACCATAGCGAAACAAAATGTGAAATTTTCTTTAATTCTTGGGTGGTCTGCTGAAGAAAATTTAGCTGCATATAAAACTATAAATTACTGTTAAATCAGCTATCTGGATAAAAGATAAGTTAATTTATGAAAACTTGTTTTAGTTTATAGAAAGTCTACACATGAAAGACAATTTCTATGAGATGTCCAAGCATAAAGCAGTTGGAATCCTATTGAAAATGGAAAAAGGTTTTGCACTCTACAAATACTGTTTGAACATAACATAAGCAGAAAAATTTGTGGTTTATAAATCCATATGTTCTTAAATGGATACTCTTTACATACTTTTGTTTAAGTTTTCACAATGTACCTATGTGCTAATGATATCAGGAATCGTTCATGCTGTGAAAGAATGTAAAACTAGTGCCATCTACTGGAAAAGGGGGATACTATTTAATCAACTAATTGCAAATTATTTTGTGAATTATTATGAGTGGAATTTTTATGCCTATTTTTTAAAACTATTTCTTTCAAAAAAAAAAAAACTTGCCCAAAGCATTTTTAATATAATCAAGGAAGTCAGGTAAGATGAACATGTAAGAATGATGAAACTGAAGAATTGAGGGCATCGACCTGAACACAAGGGGGAAAATCCCGTAGGTGACACCAATACAGAAATCAGAAGCACTACGTTCTAATCAGAATTTTATATTGGTTTCATGTGTATCTTTTAGAACAGAGGTTCTGAACATGTGGTCAAAGAGCCTTCCCTGAAGAGTTTCAGAAGATCTAACAAAAAATTTCTTGAAATTATGTGAAAAATTGTGTGTAGATATATACGTGTCTTTTCTGGGGAGTAAGGTCATAACTTTTATCAAAGAACTGTGGAGGTGGTCGGTATTGTCATGACTCAGAAAAGGTTTTGAAAAACTAATATAGAAAGCCAATCTATTCAGTAAGTGAACAGCACACTGACGACTTCAATTATTTTTTTTTAAAGTGAATACATCAGTTGCTATTAATGAACTATTGCCAGCTTACACTTGAATAATAAGTATTTCTTACTTATGGATGTTGCTTTGATGCATATCTGTAGTGTTTTCTTTTTACAAATGGAGAATTTAAAACACAACAAACAATATTAATTTGCTCCAAAGAAGCAATCAAAAGAGAGTTCTTAATTCTCATGATAAGTAAAATATGCACTTATTCACTTCCTCAAACAATTTACCACCAACACTCAAATTATTTGAAAGAAAAAGTAAAAGCAATTCTGGATAACACACATTGAATTTGTTACAATTTTTTGTTATTTGTTTAGCTGCAATGTGATTTATACCTATGGCATCCCCTATACTGTATTAACACAATAAAGTGAAAAAAAAGAAATTGTTTTTAACAATAAATTCAAAAGCCAACCAAACCATGAACTTTACTTTTAATCCTCCTATATAAAGCAGTCTCAAATAAATTTGTATTCTCTGTTAGTTACGACTTCAGCTACATATAAACTTTCAAATGTTTATTTATTCATTTAACAAACATTTATTAAGTGCCAGGCACTGTGCTAAGATCTGGAGCTATAAGCCTGTGATTCACAGAGTTCTAGTTATACAGACGATATTCTACGACCTTCAAACACCATTTTAAAACTATCTCTAAGATGTCTAATTTCCACATTAGAATACTATTATACCTTTATAAAACACATAATAGCCATGTGGCTCTTCAATTAATGGAGCCTGTTAAATATGCCACTGAAGTCAAATAAGAATCACAACCACATTATTATGTGTATGATGTTAGAGAAAAGTATAATTTATCACTGTAATCAGTACTATTTAGACAAATTTTATTTATTTCACCTTCACTTAGCTAAAAGCTACCATGATATCTAGTTTGAAGCTACAATTATACTTACTTTTTATCTAGCATTAAAACTATGTATAAAATTGTGCTTCCTAATCCCTCCTCAGATAATGCTTCAGTCTTGATTTAGAGGCAAGGAATTCTAATGTTCAAACATGGAAAATATCTGTGTCCTCCCACCACAATCCAGCAGACTTTTCTGTAAGTTCCCAGCATTAATTAGTATTGTGTTCTAAGATTTGATTAGCCAAAAACCAAAAGTAAAAACAAATGACAGTTAAAAAATTCATAGAATTTAAGAACTGAATAGATTATTTAATTTTAATTCTTTGTTTTAAAGATGAAGAGACTGAGATCTGGAGAGGTTTATTGATTTGTTCAAGGTCACACAAGTTAAAGGCAGAGCTATGGTTAGAGTTTTCTGACTCTTATTCCAGTGCTCTTTTTAATACATAAGAAAAACTGTTAGAGGAAATTAAGAAGAAATTCTGAGAGAGGAAAATTACCTTAAATTAGAAACATGAGTAATTCACATGCACTTAATAAGCCTTAAATTAAAATTATGCTTTACTAAAAAATAAGAAGTAAAGGAAGTCAAAGCTGAAAAATAATAGATCACTCTTCTGGGATATGGCCTTCATGCAGGTCAATCCTGTTATAGCCAACTTTAAGAGCCTGTTCCAATTATTTTTTAGTTCTGGAATTATTTCATATTGAATAATACTCAAAATTGGTAGGGCACTGGCTAGGGAACAGAAATCTTTTTGATTTACAGAGATTTCTGTTGTAATGGGTTTTTACCAGGGAACAGTAAATTAAAGCAAGACTTCAAACTTTCCCCGTAATTTCCTGTATCTCTAATTTTGGCTTCTTCTCTCCCTACCCGTATAAAGTAATAAGAACTAGAATTCTCATCTCAATTTCATTTTTATTTTTCAAAATTTAGTTTGTTTCATTATTGTTCAACTTAATTTCTTCAACATTTCTATACATCTAAGAGTTAAAGAAATGGTCGATAAAGATTTTGCTAATATTCAAGTTATAAAATATGTAGACACTGGAAGACTGACATTCAGAACACTTAAAAATTAAGTAGTGCTTGAATGTTTAAGGAATTACTGAATATGATTCTAGCCAATTCATTTATCAAGTTAACATGGGCTTACAAGCCTTCAGTAAGAAAGAGAGTTTCTCTGGGCTTTCATTAGTATTTGGGTAATAAGAATAAAAGAATGTTATATATTTATAGGACTTGAATTCTGGTTCAGCAGGATATGTAAGTAAAATAAAGAGATCAGAACAACAGACTGAGATGGTTATTTCTCAAACGTAAAGTGCATTTGTGAGTCCTATGAAAGTAAAAAATAGCTAAATGAAAGCTGGGACACATTTAAGTGTTTTTAAAAGTCTACTGTATTGGAAAAATGTAAATGTATATTAATATACATACATGGATTTCTATAGTGAACATAGTGAAGACATATACAGTGTTTACTAATATGACAGCCAGTGTTCTAGGCACTTTTCACATTCCAATCTATTTAATTCTCATAGCAACCCTTTCAGATGGGCACTATTATTATCCCCATTTTACAAATAAAGAAGCTAAGGCACACAGCTAGTTTAAATGGCAAAACCAGATTTCAAACCCAGTTAGTCTGACTCCAGAATGTGTTTGCTTAAGCATTGTGCTATAATAGCTACTTCCTAAAAATTATCAGTTTTGTTGAATTTATCTTTCAATCATTTTGTTACCAAAATTTAAAGATACTCATATTTCAATTAAAGAAATTTTGTAGGAAAGGGAAGGTCTCTGAAGTTTAAGGGGGGCTGCATGGAGGATATGGTGTTTGGACACCGGGCTAACTTGCTGCTCATGGTTTGAGATTTAGCTCAAGCACCAAATCCTCCATGGAGCTCTCCTTAAACTTCAGAGACCTTCCCTTCCCTACAAAATTTCTTCCCCTAAAGAAAAGAGCTGGGACCATCCTCCTCTGAACTCTCATAACAATCCAAGCATAAATACCTATAGTACACAGGTGTTATGGTTCAATGGTCCTCACACAGTTCCATTTCCACCTTGTACTCATTGAAAAAAATCAGCTTTTCTTTCTTTATTATTGTATCCTCACTGCTTAACACAATGCTTGGCACTCATAGTCAATATTCAGAAAATGTTTAATGAATTGGAATTAAACTATATAATGTAGTAATAGAGATATTTACATTAATGGGAAATGTAAATAATATTGATAATCATGTTCACAGAAATAAAATATTTGACCATGTGGTTTTCGTAATAAATTTAAAACATTAAACTTACAATATAGGCACATATGAAATTTTGGACTTCCATGCCTCACTTGCTTAAATGCTTAAAATCACATTTTTAAAAAGTGTAACAGTTCTAATTTAAGAACCAGTTGACACATGTTATATTAGTTCTATTTATTTGATCACTGTTAAGTAGAACAGCTTTTCATTTTAACTACAATAAATAACTTAATTATGCTAAAATTATTCATTTCATTTTTTTTCCTAAAGGAATGGCCACATGTGGAATGAAAAGCATTTTCATTATCCTTTAACAAGATGAATGTCCTATTTTGTGTGATTTGGGGCAGTTTCTTACTAAGATTGCCAGCCTCTTATGAACATTATGATTTGCAGATGTGTAGTGTGCATTAAAGAACAAGAAGATATCATGAAATATTAGTGACAATTATATACTGGGCAAGGAAACTGGACAATGTTTCCAAGGGTTGTAAGGATTGTGGAAATGAATGTTACTCAAAGTAGAGTGGTGATTTATAACCAATTTCCTTCTTCAAATTAGGGCCCAAGAAAAAGAAAACGGAATTTAGCAAAGCCTCATGGTGTATCATTTCCTGCAGCAGAAACACCCACTCAGACCAGTGCCCTCACTATGTACAGTACAACAAGCAGCAACCTGAGGGAAGCCCACAGGCTCGAAGGGCTACTGGCTGGCTCTTTGTCACCAAATGCAGCAAGTTGAAGGCAGACATCACTGTGATATCTTCACCAACAAAACGAGAGGCAAAGAACAGGGGCAAGAGCTGAGTAGGAGAAAAAAAAAACACAAATTAAAATTTCACAAATGTTAAACACATTCATTGCACAATTGATGGTTACAGTTTTATCTGGAACTAAACACATACAGTGCTAATAAATTTCAAATGCCCATTTTTCAGACAGTGAGCTTACTTTTAACCTAGGCTTATTTATATCTTATGGATAAAATACACACTATTTAATAGCAGGGTAACCTGTGAACTCCGTTGGCAAGAGGTTGAGAAAAGAGACAATGTTTAAAACAGTTGAAAGGAATTAGCATTTAGTAAATTTGTACCATGTGACAGGAACTGTCTGGAGTCTAATATACACGTTGTATCATTTAATTCTTACAATAAACCTAGGAGGTAGGTCTTATGCCCTAATACATATGTGAGGAAATCAAGGCTCAAAGGTCCCAGGGCACAAAGCAAATAACCAGAGGAAAACGGATTAGAAAATCCTGTTATATCTGACTGCAACGCCATGTTCCTGCCTCACTTCACTCTGCTTTCTTCCAGGAATTATTTGCAAATATCCCTCTCAGGAGAAGACTAAAACATCATAAGATTAAGAAATTTCTTTTGTTCAAGCTTCATTTTTCTTAATAGAGAGCAAAGAAACCTAAGGAAAACTAAGAAATTTCACTTTTAAAACAGTGTTAAGTTTGAGTAAAGCACGGCAAATACAGATTTTCATTCAATTTTATGATTTACAATTTCTAGATCAATTCTGTGAATAATATTCATAGCCTAGTGTTTAAAAGGGTAAAAATATTTTGAAGTCTTTGGAAATAAATCATGTGGAAGAATCTCAAAATTGTGTTGATGTTAAACTTTAGACAAAACTTCAAGTCTCAGGATTTTCTTTAAAGTTTTTATACAAGATTCCAATTGGTAAAGATTAACTTCAAATGAAAATGGAAAATACCAGATTAATATCAACTTCCTATATTTTATTTAAAATTAGCATTTTAAGTGGCTTTAACCACTAAATGTCCAAAAATCAATATAAAATTAATGCCTTGTTCATTTCCTGACCATAACCGCCCACCCCCAGTTCCAAAATAAAAGTCTGTTCCTGGACTCTTCTGACCTCCTTGAAGAACAAACATATAATAAACAGTAATATATTTTACCAAATCACTCTGGAGTATATCTGACAGAAATCTGCTTGTATTAACATGCCTGAACTCTGACTTCTCCAAGCTAAACTCACTACAAGACTAAAATATTTTTGTGTTACTAACTGGAGACAAAGGGGAGGAAGAGGGAAGGTAAGTATCACAATGCACAGACTGAAAGAACCATTAAACATAAATAAACATGTCATTTTCACGAGTGACTGCAGAGCAGGGGAAAGAGAGCATTCCTTTGGAGCAGACTACTGACTAATAAAAGATCAAAGGTCTATACCTCACAACACTATAAATAAAAATGTATTTTTTTTCCTTGTAACCCTACTCTGTGAGGAATAAAGTGTGCACGGAAAATGTAATTACTTAGCAAAGCTGCAGCCTCATTGTGCTCCCACAGCTGACCATAAAACGTCTTCCTATTCTGTTTCATCAACTGCTGTACCAGGCAGCCTGGGCGCCTACCGATCACTGTGGCCATCTGGCTTGTGTCAAAGCCAGAGCACAGGAAGAAAGGCAGTGATGTCACTCTGCAGGTCAGGGAAAGAACAAAGATGCATTCTACAATTAAAAGCTAAGGGCCGCAAATACCAGGGGCCCTCCAGCATGATATGATTGTGTGATTTAAGAGTCTGTGTTGCCTTTATTTCTACCCAAATAGCCAGGGCTCCATCTAGTGGCAAATCAGTTTTGCCCAGTTTTTTTAAGAGAGGACGCAGAAGTGCTACATTAGCACCAACAAAGTGGAGCAACTAAGTGATTTTAGAGGAGTCTCGTCTTTTTTTACCGAAGAAGGCAAAAAATACAATCTATCACACTGTTGTCCAGTTTCGAACCCTACGAAGATGCATTTCATAGGTCAGGATTTAATACAATCCTAACTACTTTAATACCTGCAAAGATAGTAAAAAAAGCTAAGTTTGCAAAATGCATGCAAAGTGGCCTTACTCACAAACTACTCTGAAAATATACATCTAAAATGTAAAGTGAAAAACAGTTCTAAAGAATGGATGTATGCATCTGGATGCCTTGTTTAAATCAAACTCATAATCTTATACTGCCACAGAACAAAAGAATCATAGTTAATACGGCCCTAACATGTGACATCAGGAGTAACTCTTCTCCAGAAAAGAAAAAGTAATATTTTGATGCCGAAGTGTTTTAACAAAATTATTCTGTAGCTGAAGTTTTCCACCTAATTTATGTTTGCAGTAAATGAAATAAAACATGTTGACAAACAGATGTAAAATACATAATACATTTGCACAAAAGATCATATATCACAATGGATGTGTGTGAGCTATGGACCTAGCTGTCTGGGTTTGAACCCTGGCCATGCCCATAACTAACTTTGTGTTACCCTGCACACGTCACTTACCCTCTCAGTGCCTCAGTTTCCTCAACTCTAAAATAAAGAAGTTAATTGGTAAAAAGTGCTTGGGAAAACTCCTGGCACATAGTCTTTGCTCAGGAAATGTTTGCTATTATTATTTAAATATGCCAAATATTTGCCATACTTTTTAATTGTATGAGAAAATTCTAACCGTCCATTTATACCCGACCCTACGTAGAGTTAGCAAGGCATTCTCCAAAGAATCCTATTTAGGCCATAAAACTTCGATGGACTTCCACAGTGAATTATCATAAAGAAAAGAGTAAGATAAAGAAATCCTAAAGATAATAGCTAACTAAGCACTTGGCATGTGCCATTCTGAGCACTTCATATTTATTAGCTCTTTTAATCCTCACAACCTTATGAGGCACATACTATCATTTTCCCATTTTTAGATGTAGAGATTGAGGCAGAGGGAGTAATTTGTAATTTGCCTAGACCGTAAATAATTGGATAATCTAACACATGCAAACTCAGGCCATCTAGCTCCAAGGCCAGTGCTCTGGATCACTACACGACTGGCAACAAAAAGCCTTAGGTTGCCCCAACCCACTCTAGATACTCCGATTCTGTTTCCCTACTAGGTAGTGTGATGAACATGTAATAAGGAAGCTTAATTCAAGATTATTTGAAAATTCTCTCCTTTGACACTGAGAGGAAAATGGTAGGGAGTTAAGGAAATGAAAAGTCTGAGACATTCTCAGATTTCTAAATTTGATCTTTCTGTTCCACCAGGTGCATCTTCGACTTCTCTATCACCTTCAAAATTTTTCTCTAAATTCCTTGGATATACTTTTATGATATATCCTAAAGATGTGTGGAGTTGACTCAACTTGAATTTACCAAAACTTCGATATGTTGATGACATGATACTTTTGAGGACCAAACAGACCAACAAGTACTCCCTGCCAACACCCGCCCCCACAAAAAAATTCAAGTTTCCATTTTGCAGCTTTCTCCCTATTGTACTCCCTAAAATGTCTGAGTGAGGACCCTAGTCAGAAACAACTCTACTCCAAAAGAGGACAAAAGAAGCACATGCTTCTGAGTGGTGACAATCTATAGAAGAATTAGCACTAAACACCCTGTAGAAATCAGCACTGAGCAACGACCACGAGAAAATCCATAATTCTCCAAGTTTATCCTCAATTTCATCACTTTTGCATTGCCCTTGACTCAAATAATTGCACAGATGAATAACATTTATAGATAAATAACATGTTATTTGTTTTGAAAGACAAGACGCATCTTTCTAATCTCCCAGAATATCTGGTACAAAATTTTGAAAACAGTGGCAGTCAAAAAATACTGGATGAACAATACCTAATGAGCAATATCACACTACGTGTTGAAAACAATTAGATTACATAATTGTCTATAATTTCCTGCTCAAAACTTTATGGTGATTTCCCATTGCAAATTGCAGGGTTCCCCAAACCATGTTCTCAGAAACACAAGATAACCCTTCAAACAAGTTTAGTATTAATAGTCAAATAGTAGTGTAAATGCTACCCAATAGAAAAGGTCTGAGAGGCCTACAGTACATACATCTGCTTAACTTTATCTCAATTGGCACCTCTGAAATGTTTTTGACCATACAAAACCCCTTTCTGTCCTATCGCTATTCCAAAGAACATATTCTGGTAAATCCTTTAGATAAAGTCCAAATTCCTAAACAAAGCAATTAAAGTTCTACATCTACCTGCTGTCTAAGTCATCAGCCTTTTCTGTTGCCATACCTCCAAATCGAAACCCAGCCCACACTCCTGCCATGTCAACATGTTCGCAATTTCCCCCAACAGGCCAGCTGTTTCCTACTTCCACCTCCATGTCTTCATTCCATACCCTTACCCTCTTCGCAAACACTCCCAACCTCTCCAATTCTAGTCCCCAGCATAGCACCAAATATACTATCGCATCCCTTGTAACAATTTTCAGGAAACTGGTCTGCTTTTATCTGTCCCTCTTCTACATCGTAAGTTTCTTAAGGACGGTGACACTGTCTTTTTCATCTTTGTATCCCAGTACCTGGCACATAACAGCCATTCATTTACTCAGTGAAAAACTGACTATGTAAATGATCAATTCTATGGAATCAATTGTTTAGGATCATCATTTCCAATGAGGCTATTCCCTGCCATCTCAACTGTTAATAGTGCTTAAAGGTAACAATCTGAATTAAAATCTGTTAATTATGCAATTATTAGCAGTTCCTATGAAGAGGTGGGAAATTGAAAATGCAACCTGACTTGAAATCTAAAGATAATTCAAATGTCCTATTTTGATCAAAAATCTCTACTTCTCCCTCTTCCTACCCCAACCCCCCATCCCAAGAATTCGAACATCCAAAAATCTGACTCAGGTTAGTTTGCTAGTGTTTTGCTTTGGGTTTATCTTTTTTTCCTTTTATTTTTTTCCCTGCAGTTGAATAAAAAACTGCCAAAGAGAGATGTTATAAACAGGGAATCCAGAAAACTCACAAAGTTAGTAATTAGCTCCAAAACAAATGGGCTGGCTGATTGTAGCACTGGATTTATATTGTCAAGCCTTTGGAGCTCCAGTGGTGCAATCAGCACACGGTACTTATATATTGTCAAACCTAAAGGTCAAATCCCTTCCCAATAAATGCCAAAGGAATGTCCACATCAGTAGTTTTCCAAAAGCTAGCAAAATGCTCCCCTCCCCCTCCAAAACAGCAAGAGCCAAGAGAGTTGACAAATTTGAATTTTGTCAAGTAAGGATAATAAAAAAACAAATAAATCTCAAAACCCTAATCTCACCATAGTATCAGAAAAGAAAGATTATGTTAATACCAAGAACTAGGAACTACCAATCTCAAGATAAAGAACATTTTTTTAAGTAGAATACATTTAATTTTGTGGGAAAAAGTTTCATTTTTGTTGCTCTTTTTCTCATTTCATCATTATGAACCGAAGAAACTTCATCAGAGGCCAGCATTCAGAAACCACTAATCTAAATGTCTACTATAAAGTTCTACAGAAACATCTTTGTTCTTACCAGCACAGTGCTCAACCAGTGTTTGTTGAGTGAATGACCAATCAATCATTTAACTACTGCTTGAAATCAATAGCCCATTGGCTAGAATTTGGCATCCCTTTGTTAAACAGAGATCCTTTTGTGATTTTATTTGTTTAAGAAACAACAGAACCCTGGCGATTCAGAATCTTCAGTCAATCTTCTAAACCACTGAAGTGATTTTAAGATACAGAATTTTTAAGTTACTCAATTCACCTATATAAATTCCTACTACATGGGAAACAATGCATCAGGTGCTGATGAATATGCAAATGTATAAGATATAGTCTGTGTTGTCAAAAAACATATTAGCCTAGGTGGGAACATAAGAAATATGCTAAATGCTTTAACAGGATAGAAGTAAATGTATTATGGAATTTCAGAAGAAGGAAAATTGCTTCCAGCTTTAGGAGTGGGAGTGGCAGGGACCAGGAACCAAAGAAAAGATGTATGAAGGAGGACTCATTTTTATTCTTTCATTTTTATACCTCTAGGGTTAACTATTCTCAAACTTTTTGATCTCAGAATTCCTTACACTACTAAAAATTATCAAGGACTCCAAATACCTTTTGTTTATGTGCTTATACCTATCAATATTTACTATATTAGAAATTATAACTAAGAAATTTTTTAATATTTGCTTATTTCATTAAAATAATAATAAACAAAAAAACAGTTAACAATGACAATTTTTAAGCAGTAAAATTTTATTTTAACCCAAAAGCTCAAATAAACATTTACAAAAATGACATTTTTTGTGAGAAATAGCTATGTTATTCAAAACAAAAATATGTATAATGGGAAGAGTTTTACATTTTTACAAATCTCTTTAATATCTGATTTAATAGAAAACAACTAAATTCTCATCTCTGCTTCTGTAATCAATGCATTATGATATATTGTTCTGGTTGAAGTGTATATGTGAAGAAAGTCTAGCCTCACACAGATAAGTAGTTGGAAAAGGAGTGAGTATTTTAATGACCTTTTCAGATAATTGCAGGTATTCTGTTCTTTGTTATTATACAAAGATCAACATATGGTAGTATGAAACCCTATCAATGAACTTCTCATATGTTACATCAAAACCACTGGTCTATCTTGTATTTTGAATGGATCTTCTAACCTTGCATGATTTTGTAAAATCCTACACTGTTCCTTTGGAAAATACTGGTTTACTGGGTTATACAGATCTTTCATATACTGACATACTTCATTACATGATATCAAAAAATCATACTCATTAATATTATCATTGATTTCATCAAAAAAGTTTTTAAATACTGAGAAGCTGTCAAGCTCACAATAGGAGATACAAGTTTTCCAAAATTTTAGTGTTTAACTCTAAAGCTCAAATTTTATCATTGGCAACAAGTACTGTCAGTGTTTTCCTTGAAACAGAATCACTTTGTTCATTTTTGAGAAGATACCTGCCAAATACTCAAGCATAACATAGTTCAATAACCATAGTTTGTCTGTTTGTCTGTCAGGCATTCTTTCAAGTAAAATGGCATCTCAAACAATTGCACAGGTGCTTTTCCTGGAAACAACCACTGTGTTTTGGTACACAGAAGCATTCCATAAAAGTGTACTTCCCATTTCTTCACGTGGAGTATTAAAAAGATATGTGCTCAATTGTCAAGATTAATAAAACATAAATTTTGCAAAAAATAAAAAATTAGCTGGGTGTGATGGTGCGTACCTACAGTCCTAGCTACTCAGGTGGCTGGATGAAGGAGAATCACTTGAGCCCAGGAGTTCAAGGCTACAGTCAGCTATGATCATGCCACCGCACTCCAGCCTGGGAGACAGAGTGAGATCTTGTCTCAAAAAATATATAAATAAATATATATATATATATATATACACACACACATACACACATGCACACACACATACATACATATTAATATATATACACACACACATATAAATGTTGCTACTTCATCAAGGACATTCTTAAGTGAAATGGTCTTTTTTCCCCTTCCAAGCAAGAGCACTTAACTGTTGGTGTGAGACCCTCTAGAGCTTTCTTTCCCTCTGCAACAGGGATCAGCAATGTTCTATAATTAGATGGCGGCTGCTCCATTAATCATAACCTCAAAATAAGGAGACATGGAGCAGAGCACCCATTTGGCCCACAATGAACACGCAGCACAAACAAGAAATAAACCTTCAGTATTTTAAGCCATTGGGATTTGGAGACTATTTGTTCCAGTAGAAACTAGGGTTCAGAGAATAACCTGCTTAGGTTTACATGGCCAGTAAATGATGGAGTCAGAAATCGAACTGAAGTTTATTTTAACCTCTTCTACCACATTAAAATTTCCTCATAGTCAGGGACCCAAGTATCCCAGATTGCTGTCCTTGCTTAAGAAAATAACAGAATCTAGAAGGATAAGAAGTCTAATGCCAAGGACAGTGAGATCACTTTGAAAAGCCCAGAGTTTCTCTTCCATTAGTCATCCCTTCTATTCCTAAATATCCAAAAGAGCTTCTTACTTTGGTCAGAAGATATGGCTGTCCTCTCATATCCAGACATTAAAAGATAAAAGAGGCTAGTTGATCTTCATCATCTGGAGCAGACAAACTGGTCTTAACACTTCAAAAACTAAAGATTTCCCTCAGCTGCAAAACTGACTGAGTAGCTCTTAGTCCCAATAAAATGACTAAATGTGAAGATTTTATTTCCTGAAGTGATTGAAAGCTTCATGGGCAATAAGCACATTCACTGCAGCTTTCTTACTGATCTAACAAGTTCATGCCTAGATCCAGACCTTACAGATACAATGCTTTAATTTTAATCAATCAATAAATATAAGAAAAACAACCCATTTGCCATGACGCTAGAAAATGTCCGTCCCTTCCAGTGGTCCAAAGACCATAACCACAGATCTAATAAGAAGGAACTGCAATAATAGCTTACTTTCTTGAACTGGAAGCAAACGATATGCATACAGACATAACAATATAAGCTTTTACAGGCAATCTATGGACAGATATTTGGCTGTGGCTTCAGAACAGATTGTAAACATTAACAACTTCACATCATGAAACAAAAAGTATATAGCAACAAAATGTAAAGAAGCCCAGAAAGAAAGGTAGAGGAAAGGTAAGAGTATCAGGATTCTCATCTTATAGAGTTAGTAGATAGTAACTAGACTGGAAAATGCTAATTGACCCCTAAAATCCATTCTCCCTTCTACATGTTAGTAATAGAAACCCCTGAAATTTTATCTAAACATATAGCCACGTTTCTCGGCTTCCCTTGCAACTAGATGTGAACATGATACCAAGTTTTGGAAAATGGAATGTAAGTCAATATCATGTGTAATCTTTCAGGTCGCCTCCTTTAAAGACATAGTCACTTGCTTTGGATTTCCTCTTCCCTCCTGGAGACGGCAACAATTGCCACTGAACCTTGAGATGGAAGCTATTCAATGAGGAGGGCAGACCTAACAGGTCATGATACGAAGCTATTCACCAACCCAACCCTGGGCTATTATGTGAAAGAAAATTAAATTTCTACTTTCTATAAGTCTCTCCACTTATAATCTCTGTCACAGCAGCTTAGCTTCTTGTCTATCAAAAGTTGATAAGCAAATATTTAATGTTACAAAAGTGAATAGGGGAATTAAATTATCAACAGAACAGTAAACAATGGTAGACAGAAAGGTGAAGTGATAGCAGATAAATCCTTATCTTTCGTAACTGGATATTACCTGGAAATTATGAATCAATAAATAGTGCTATAACTATATTAACTAAAATTATGGAAATAGCTACCAGAAGAATAATGACTGAAAAACATTACTTCAGAGGAGTGAGACAGAAATAGGAAGGGGTGGAGCTGGAGGCTGAGGTTCCCCTGTACCAAGAACTATGTGCAGGTTTTTGATAAAAACAAAACTTACATGTGCAAAAAAAAAGATGCAGTGCCTCAATGGACCATTTCATCTGAAGAAAAAACCTGCTAATGTAGGCTGAATAAATCCTTTGCCTGGGGCTATAAAATGCACCATCTATATCACTGAAAGTCTATTTTTAATGAGTTAAATATAGGCCCTAAAAATACATATTCTTAAATCATATTTCAAATATTTTAAGTGAGAACTTCACCACCATTCCAGGAATAGAAAGTTTTATCACTGGAAACTGCAAGTAAATAAGAAAATTATTATGTAAAATTCTAATAATGGTATGCATTGTGGCTTGTATCTGATATAGCAGATAAAAGAAAAGTTTTATGAAAATGGATTCCTATTCCACTAAAAAGTAAATCTTAATGACATCTGTCAACTATCCTTTGACACCATGTTGGGCTTGGGAGTGGGGAGAAGTCCTGAGATCACAAAGTGAAAGAAATAAAATATTTTGCAAAATTTCTACTTTGCCCTATAGTGTTTTTTTTTATTCATTTCAAGTGATAAAAACATGTTTTAAAAAGAGTTTGCGTATTCCATATGTACTTCAAACTGTTTATCACATCCTGAAGTCAATTCATTTATTTCTTTCTTCACTAATTTATTATTCTTTCTGTATTTCTGATCCTGTTAGAAAGTACTCCCAGCCACTAAGCTCACAAACCTGGGAGTCACCCTCAATACTTTTCTATTTTAACCATTCATACCCAAAGAACACTAGGTGCTGTCAATTTTATTTGCAAGATACTGCTCAAATACATCCTTTTTTTTTCCTCCCTCATCTAGAGTAAGTAATACTCTCTTACTGGTTTTCTTGCCTCTGATTCATATCCACCCTCCACACTGCCATATATGGTATGGTCACAGCAGTGCATAGCATTTTTGCAGGTGCTATGCACTGATTAGCACCTACATGTGAAAATTCAACCAATCTATCCTGGCACTCAAGATCTATCAGGTTCATTTGTTTTCCTACTTGTGTAACTTAAATCGTCAACACTCCCTGGTACACTATATGCTCCAAGAACTCTCTTTTACTTTATCTCTAGTAACTCACACAATGCCTAATCCTTGGTAGGCATGCCATAAGATTTTGTTAAATACATAGAATAAATATAATATTTCAATGATAGCCAACTAGTTATCATTTCCCACATGGCTTTTCTACCCTCACCATACCACCCATATCCTCCATATTATATACAGAATGGACTCTTATCTTTCAACCTTCAGAGCCAATTTAGACATAATCCCCTCTGGGAAGGATATTATTTATATATCATTCACATATAGGATATATTTAGATATCATTTCCTTCACAGCTGTCCTCTGCTTCCTTTTCCCCAATAATTTCACTGGAAAATGAATCAATTCTTCCTCTGCACTACTTCCTACTTTGGTACCTCTGTTATTATATCTATTATTGCAGTTAAGTTTAGGTTTATAAAACTGCCTCTGTTATAAACTCCTTAAGAGTAGTCAGTGGTATTTCAACTCTGTAAAATAAAAGCTCAATAAATGTTTCAATATAACTGAACAAATGCCACTTCCTATTTTCCCCCATCTTTGTGCGTAGTGTCCTAGTTCCCACAGGACTAGAGTCCTGTACTGCTGTCTACACAGTGCAGTGTACAGGAAAAAGTCAGAACTGGGTTCATATTTTAACTCTATCACTTACCCAGCTAATAAACCTTAAGCAAATTAGTTATCCTCTAAGATTTTCGGTTTCCTTACCTGTATAATATAGATAATAACACTTCATTGAGTTTTGGAAAGATTAAATGAGATTATGTTTTCAAAAGTATCTGGAAGAGTGCTTAGTGAATTTTACTTTCCCTACCAAAAAGGAAAAGTAAGAGGAGGTATGAGAGAGAGAATGTATGTGGGGGGGGGGGGGGAGGGAGGTGTTGGAAGGTTTAATTAATTTAGTATTAGACAGGATAAGAATGAGTTGATTGTCTAACAGACAACTCAATTAAGATTATTTTTCCATTTCAGCAATTATGTTTTAGTGACTACCAGAAAATTCATTATATTTGACAAAAAAGAAAAATTTCAAATTTTGCAATCAACTGTTTAAGTCAATCACAGAGAGCAGTCTAACTTTATTCATGCATGAGGTAAATGCACTAATAAAATAGGAGTTTGGTGAAATAAACTTTTGGTTAACTCCAATCTAAACAGCATAATAGGAGTTATAAATATTATTGCAATTCAACTAAAACTGCCAATATCACTCACTCTCATAAAAGATAAAACTGTTTTAGGACTTACAACTAATTTTACATTGTGACCCTGAGAACTATCCATAACATTAGAGGGCTTGAATTCCCAGAAATAACTTTGTGACTGGTATAATTTGTCACCTGAATGCTAGTAAATTCCCTTGTTCCTAGATTCTTCTGTATAGAACCCTTTTTATATCCCGTAATTACAATATTATTTACATTCAGGTTATTCTATATAGGAATTTTCCAGCCTCACAATTATGCTTTTCTAGAATCCTCTTATCAATTAAATGTTGTCTTGCAAGGGAGAGTTAACATGTTATATAATAGTCTTTAATTCCCTCACATAACAGAAGGGCTCACGAAATGAATATACATATGTCCTTCCCTACCAAAACAAAACATTTCAACTCAAGAATAGACTCCAGCCAAATGATGTGTGAATCAAAATATCCTTAGGGATAGCAAAGTTAAGATATAAAAGGTGTGGTGGTAATCACTGAATGCAGTTGATGTTGTATGACTTCATGAAAAAGATAAAAATAATTCTAAAAACGGAGAACATACAATCTAAAAATAACAATAATTCAATAATAATCACATGGCTCTATAGGCCCCACTCTAGCTAACAAAGGCAGAGCAGACAAAAAGAAAAGGCTCCTAAGTTCTTCCTGTAAAGAAGAGTCAAATACTATTGTATATTTTTTTAGTTTAATAATTAGTTTCAGTAAGACTCAATGATGTTTTTAAACACTTTTTCAAGATCATAGAACCTAAAATAATCCCAATGAAAGATAAAAAGCAAATAAAATGTAGAAAACCTAATGGCAAAAGGTTGAAAACCAAGGGGAAAAAAAAACACAGAGCACAAAACAACAGGACATAGAGTGTTATCTAATATGTCCATGACATAAAATATAAATGATTTAAATGTGCCTGTTAAAAAATAATGACTCACAAAGAGTTACAAAACAAAGAAATGGCATAGAGGGATTTTTTTTAAAAAAAGAAGCAAAGAGAAACAGAGCTCGTACATGTGTGTGTGCACACACACGAAAACAAAGATGGCAAGATAAATAAATATCTTTCAAGAGAAAACTCACTCATATTCTCCCTCAATCAGATTCCCACCAGTTCCCATCAAAATGGTGAATAGAGGCCGGGCGCAGTGGCTCACGCCTGTAATCCTAGCACTCTGGGAGGCCGAGGCGCGAGGATCGCTCAAGGTCAGGAGTTCGAGACCAGCCTGAGCAAGAGCGAGACCCCATCGCTACTAAAAATAGAAAGAAATTATCTGGACAACTAAAAACATACATAGAAAAAATTAGCTGGGCATGGTGGCACATGCCTGTAGTCCCAGCTACTCGGGAGGCTGAGGCAGTAGGATCGCTTGAGCCCAGGAGTTTGAG